>NC_091454.1:128746303-129098178 GCF_027789765.1 Dendropsophus ebraccatus
GGGCTTGTGTCTCAAATAGTTCCTCCTCAAGGGTGACCACTCTTTGTTCCAATAGAGAAATTTGAGCAGCATGCTGTTTCACCTCCTGCTGTATCTGAGTCAGGGCCGCCGTGACCGTGGAACCCAGGAAAGCTATTAGGTCAGGGGCAAGTATCCGGGCTACCTCTAGTGCTATTGACTTGCACGATACCTGTAGTCCTGGGATGACCGGCTCCGTTCCCGAGTCTACTGCAAACATGTCTTGGCTGGCTTGCTGCGACATAGAGATGACCGTCTCCTGCATGTCAGGGGATATGTGAGCTGCCGCCGCCATCTTAGTCTGCTGGCTTCCCTTCCCGCCGGATTTGTGGTTCTGCGCTGGTGTGGATACTCGGTCCCCCGTCTTCTGGACAAACCTGTCCATGTAGCAGGTGAGTAGGCTAGAACTTGAGTAGTCCCCAGCCTAAATCTGGCAAAGGTTAATGAGGGGGGACACAGTTTCTCACCTGTCAGGTCCGGAGCAGCTCTCACACGCGTCCAGCCATGAGCGTGCCGGAACCGGAAGCCGGATTACCGATTTTATGTTACATTATATTTAAAAAAAATAATAATAAAAAGTGATCAAAACGTCCGATATTCACAAATAGCGTATTAATAAAAATTAGAGATCATGGCGGAAAAAATTACACCCCATACAGCCCCGTAGGTGAAAAAATAAAACCGTTATAAGCGTCACAATAGTCCCATTTTATTTATAATTAATTGCCAAAAAAAAGGATTTCATTAAAAAAAATATATATAACATTAGATAATCTGTGTAACCTGCATGTGGTTGTGTTCGGGCTGACCTATAGAATAATTGTATCATGTCGCTTTTACCATATAGTGCATTACGTAGACACAGGAACCCCCCAAACGTTACCATATTGCATTCTTTTTTGAGATTTCACCAATTTATATCTTCATAAATAATATATTTGGAATTCCATCATACATGTTATGGTAAAATGAATGACGCCATTACAAAGTACAACTATTCCTGTAACAAATAAGCCCTTACATGGCCTTGTAGATAAAAAACTAAAGGTGCTAGAGCTCTTAGAAGGGGAGGAGGGAAAAACGGAAACACTAAGATCAAAATTTGTGCGGTCCACTGGGTCATTTTGGGCCTGGTCCTCAAAGGGTTAAATAAAATAAATAAATAATAATTAGATATATTTTTTTTTTTTTATTTTAACTGTGGAATGTGATTAATATAAAAAATAGATTTTTCCACTAAGCATTTTAAATATATAAATGTATTCAGTATTCAACAGACTGATGCCAGTGCACCTTTTTTTTTTTTTTTTATAATACAGCACAGCATAAGAGTTAAAGGTTTAGAAAAGCCTTTTTCATGTAAAAGCAGAGATTTTTTATTTATCACATTAGTCTTTGACATAGAGGCATAGCAAAATGACATCTTGTTGATATTTTAATTGAAGCTATTCCCATCTGTAATGACCATTCCGTGAGCTTTGTAGAGTGTGATAGAGAAATATTCTCTATTGATTCTTCATAGACTGCTTTAGAATTCCAATTTCGCTATACCTAGAGCTAATTTCTCAGTGCCGAGTACTCTTGATTAATTAACGAGCCAGTTGGACTGATTGTTTACATGTTGCCTTACTGTGAGCCTAATAGCATGGTTTTATTACAGAGCTTGGCAATAGCTGTGACTACAAGTAACATTAAGAGTTTGAAAAATATACTTTATTGATTTGAATGGTGACCATTGTCAGCAAAGGATTTAAGAGCTTTCTGTTGTTTTCTAAGAAGCTTTTCTTTACTTTTTTATTTGCATTGTGTAGTAGTAACCATTATTTATTAGTATTAATTTTTTTTAACCAGTAAAGATCTCACAAAGTATGACGTGGACGACGACATAATGCACTTGCGAAATTGTACATTAATAGTTTAGCACACAGCTCTCAAGTAACCAATTGGATGAAATCTGTCATTGGAAAAACATTAACTTTTGCTCATTCTTGTCTAAATAATGATACCTACTGTAACTTCTAATTGGTCTCCCCCTTGTCAAACTGTTCATTCTGCAAGAAAGAGGTCTGTGGAGCCTCGGTTTCCAGTTTTAAAACGTAGGAATAGCCAGATATCCCTCCAGGGTAGGAGATAACCCTGGTTATGTCACAATACTCACAACTGAGTTAGACTTTTACCCAAAATGGGGCCACCCTGATATTTCCCTATTTGTGTCCCAATCCTAGCAACCGAATGGGACTTAAGGAGCTATGTATCAGGGTAGTTTGATGATCTCCCCACTGGAAGGCATCCCTTGGCAACAAGTTTTCTTTCCCTGGAGGGACATCTGGCTATTCCCCTTTTTTGAGGCTCCATGGACCCCTTCCTTGTATATTCAAATTTTACAGGGGTAGTGTATCAATGGAGACTTTTATAAATCTTTCATTCTCCAATTTATCCTGTGTGGCTCATTTTTCTATACAATAAAGGCTTTACCCTATACCTGTTATTGCTCTGGTCAACATTTAATTTAGAATACAGTGTAGTCCTATCATTCACACCCATGATGCTCTCTACAGTGCTGCACTGCCCTGTCTCACATACCTTAGCTTGAACACTTCTTATTCAACCCCCACATACCCGGGTATACTCAGACACTGACTGAATGACTGGCTCATACCTTGTTATGTGCACTACCTTATTTCATGTAAAAAGTACAAAGCATTTTTAGATTGTAAGCTCTTTCAAGCACTTACATTTTGTAATGTCTAATTTTGTTTGTACATATACAGTACCATAGGATTTATGTGGGCGAATCTGTTCTGAAAATACTGACAATATAAGTGCATGACCGATTTTTCCTAAAATACATAGAATGTGAAAAAAGTGCTTGTGTACATTGCCCCATAGAAATCAATAGGATTGATACTGTTTGTAATTACAGATTCTTAATTATAGACAGTTTACAGATAGAAATATATGGTGGTGTGAAGGAGACCTTAAAAGATCTGCCAATGTCCTGGTGTCAAATACAACAGGAGTGCTTTTAGAGTGCTTTCCCTAGACTTGGAAACACAACGGGAATCTGCACAACACTTATTGTTGTTAATAAGTGTTTTTTCTTACTTATGCTTTTTTTAAAGGGAACCAATCAGCATAAAACTCACTATAAAACTAATAAACCATACCATAAGCCCTGCAAAAGTACTTTGCTCACCTTGTGCACTGTATGCAAATTCTGTTCAACTAGTCATTGGGGCAGTTCCTGGGGCAAAAGTTGTCATGCGTTTCTGGACGTAAGTCACAGCCCTGTATCCTTCTCATGTCACACAGAGGGGTGGCCTGGAAAGGTACAGGGTGCATCACGCCCAGAGAGGCATGATTACAATGCCTAGTTGAACAGAATGCAGTACTTGTGTCATAGAACGGCCAGTGTCATACACTGTGTGAACCCATCCTTATAGTGAGTTTTATGCTGATTTTTCCCTTTAAATAAAACAATGTAAAATAACTATTCCATGAACACCAAGTATGATTCATTATCTGTATTATTACTTAATAATACTCCTGTATTAAAGCACAGTATTGTACTGTTGCATCTCTAAATTGCGTGGTCATATTTTCTTTTAAATTCTTTTTAGTAATTTTTTGTAGCATGCTGTTTTGACACCTCATACATTGGTCATAATGAGAAAAATAATAACAATGGCAGCAATATTATTTATTGTCCTCATTCACCTATTTAGTTTCAATATGATTTTCTCTTTACTTTTTCATTTTTCTCCTGATCACAAATTTCACAGTGAAGGCTCCAGTAGTTTTTGTTGGCTGAGATAATAATATGAAATTGGATTGCCATTGTCACTTTCATAAAAATAGTTTTATTCTAGTAGACAGTTTTGTGTCTTTGGCTCAATACTTCTTCTATAGATTGTACAGAATGCCATTGTTATGGATCGTATTCTAGAAACTAAAGCCTGAAGTTTGATTGGCTAGTTGTTAATGACATGCTATGTTATAATGATTATTGATGCACCACCCTAGTCTGGAAGCTAATCTTAAAATACTGTATTCCTAGAGAAGTTCACAAGTACATAGATTTCTTCTTGTCTTTGATAACCCTAGTTTAGGGTAGTCAAAAATTCTTGTTGGCTGCAGAGTGCTTTTTTGGGGGTTATAATAATAATTTTTAAGAATAATTTTTATTCATATAGTGCCAACAGATTCCGCAGCACTTTACAATTCTGGGGGTACATACATAGACAAAAAATAGACATTACAGAGATATACAAATAATTATCCATACATGAGGAGTGAGGTCCCTGCTCGCATACATGAGCTTACATACTATCAATAGGGGGTTTGAGACAAAATGGCAGAGGGGCAAAGTGCATCATTGATCTTATGGGGTAATCATAATTTATGGAAGGAAGTAGGTCTGATATGAAGAATTAAGCATGTAACTACCCTACAAAGAGGTTATAGTGCAACAATAACAGGAGAAAGACAATTTTAGGGCCCTATTACACCAACAGATTATCTGACAGAATTTTTTAAGCCAAAGCCAGGAATGGATTTGAAAAGAGGAGAAATCTCAGTCTTTCCATTATTACATGTTCTCTGTTTATAGTCCATTCCTGGCTTTGAAATCTGTCAGATAATCTGCCGGTGTAATAGGGCCCTTACGCTATCTGTGAAGGTAAGGAACAATTGTTGGCTAATTAACAATGGCAAGTCTTACCACTTTAGCCCCTCTCCCACAATGTAAAGAAGGCGCTGGACTCTATGGGGAAGATTTATCAAACATTGTGTAAAGTGAAACTGGCTCAGTTGCCACTAGCAACCAATCAGATTCCACCTTTCATTCCTCACAGACTCTTTGGAAAATGAAAGGTGGAATCTGATTGGTTGCTAGGGGCAACTGAGCCAGTTTCACTTTACACTATGTTTGATAAATCTCCCCTTATATCTCTATATATCTATATCTCTGAACATGTTCCGTGTGTGTGTGTGTGTTATAACAGCAAATTAAGGCCAGCCTTGAAATAGAGGAACCAAAGGCAACAAAATTATATATATATATATATATTTTTTTTTTTATTGCGCAGAAATCTATGGATTTTGCATGCCTAAATACACGCATAGAGATTACATAATCTCCCATCATTGTGTGTCTCATACTAGACAGTGGCTAAACCTGTCACTTTCTGAAATTAAGTGCATCCTCTGAGAGGCTCTGCCCTCTCCAACAGTGATTTCTCAGGTAACTCCATAAATAATTGCTAGCAGAAGTGGAGTAGATGGAATCTGAGCTGCTCACTTCTCAAAGCTAAATTTCAGGCTAGACATATCTGTACTTAAGCATAAACTGTGCTTTTGGCATAAACTGTATACACACACACGTTAAAAATTGTAAATACCCAAGCCTAGATGTCACATGGAACTTTTTGTTAATTCATTATGTCCTATAATTCCATTAATGTCTGAAACAGTATGGAAAAAAACCTCCTGTTGTCTAAAATTCCATTAGGAAACCCATTTACCTTTATTTCCTTAATCTTATCTCACTCTGGCTAAACAAGGTAATTGTCAGCTAATCACCACAGTAGGGGACATTTAGCTTCTAATGCAATAATTTTCTGATATTATGCATCTTTCAGTTTGTAAATCTGAAGGAAAAGGAATTGTAACATGACTAAAAAGAACTATTTATAGACAATTTATAAAGAATGTATCACCTGAAATCAGCCTTTTGTTTAAATCAATGTATGAAAATAATAATGTATATTTAATTAGTTTATTTATTCTTAAGGAGATTTGGTGTTGACTGTTCCTATTAACCTCTAGCTGCACCAGGACGTTACTGAACGTCCTGGTGCCACTAGGGGAGTTCAGAGGGGGGTGGTGCAGGGACCCTGCTCTGAACTGCCGCGATCCGTGGTGCTATATGCAGCCTGGGACCGCGGCTATTAGTGGTCACGGTCCGATCCCTGTGCCCTCTAATTAAGTATTTAGATGTAGCTGTCAAAGTTGACGCCTTCCCTAGTGTTCTATTGAGCAGATTGCCCCCCACGACGTGATCGCTGTATCCTCACCCGGTCGGGGTCGGTTGCCGTAATGGCTCTGATCCTGGCTCGGCACTCTATTGCTTTTGGCTGCACAGATCTCATGGATCTATGCAGTATATCTATACTGCATAGATCTCAATGAGAGATCAGAGCAGTCATACTAGAAGTCCACCAGGGGGACTTCTAGTATGTGTGTAAAAAAAAAAAAAAATTATAAATACAAAATCCCCTCCCCTAATAAAAATCTGAATCACCCCCCTTTCCCCATTTTATAAATAAAAATAAATAAATAAACATATTTGGTATTGTCATGTAATTGCCTGGACTATTAGGTTATCAAATTCCCAATCTTCACATTTTTGGTCACATCAAATATCAAAAATTTTTAATAAAAAGCAATCAAAAAGTCGCATATGCGCAATCAAGATACCGATAGAAAGAACACATGGTAATGTATGGTAATGTATTAGTTATAAAGTTATAGTATGGTTAAAGAAAAGATACACGTACATCAAGGTCAACCATCAATGGCTGAGAGAAGGAAGAAGTATGAATAATTTTAGTAGCCTATCTGCACTATGATATTTTAAAGTGGCACCGGGACATGCCTGTGCAGTAAGTTTGCCAGTTTCAAAATTAGACCACATGTGTGCCGCAGGACAACATCACGGGGCATGTGTGATATATTAACAGGGCTTGGCATTGGTAGCCAAGCCCTGTCTGTCTTTCACACAGTAAATGGATGTGGAATGAGAACAAAGAGGCATTACAGCCTTGGGTACTACGGAGCCCCAGCCACATCTGTCTAACACTTGACTGGGGTATAAAACAGCATTTTGTAATGAATTGTAGGCACAGACAGTAAAAAAGTAGTATGGGTATCCTTTGCCAAAGGGCTGTGTAAAACCGTAGGCAATTTACTAATTTGTAGGTGTTAGATTAATTTTAAAGTGAAACTTTATGTGAATACTAAAATAGATAAATAGATACTTACATACAAGACACAGCCTAGATCTTAAATTCTCCCAATGTCTTCTTCGTTTTTTTTTTTTTGTTGTTTAATCCTGTTCTCTCTACTCCTTTTTAGCAGATGAGTTCTTACTTTTATAGGTTGCTGAGTTGGTTTTGTCCTAAATAAGAATAAACAGTGGGCCGAATAAAAATGACAGGGAATCTTATCATCTGTGCAAAGCAAGTGATTTAACATTTGAGAGTAGGTAGGAAACTTGTATCACTTGTTTTTGTCATACCACTCCTAGCAAATTATTAATATTTTTTTCCTTTAACAAAATACCCCTTTAAGTTCTGCCACATGGAACCAATTTTAGTTGCGATTTAAACTTTTATCAAATGTTGCAAAACATATAATTGTGTGCATTAATTTTTTTTCTAATAATATTGAAGAGAGTATTTTGAAAAAAGTTGACATTGTCACATGCATTCTGTTTATTGAATACAGAAGCAAGTGTTCTTTTCTTGGCTATATGACTTAGTTATAGCAGCAGTTTTGCTGCAAGAACAGTAGAAAGGTCATCAATTTAAATTGCTTTTTATTTGGTTGGTGTATCAGTCTAACAATGTTCTGACAAAAATCTATAATTTTCATAGATTTGTGGTTCTAAAATGTTATTTAATAAAAAAAAGTATGCTCAAGAAGTTTATTTTTCTTTTCAATTTTCTTTTTATTAAAACGGGAATAGAACATTGACAAAACAATAGACCATATTTGGTATGGAGGAGTTAGATAAAGAGAATTGCATATTCAAAAAAGATATATCAAGTGTGTTTTATATAGAAAGAGAATAGAAGATTACAGGAGATCTGTAGTACAAGTCATTAATATGGAAACAAAATATACATAAATCCAAAAATATGCAAGAAGCACAATAATATAGAGATGAGTGAATAGTGAAATATTTGATGCGATTGAATTCGATTCGACTATTTGATTGAATATCGAATCCCATTATAGTCTATGGGAGAAAAATCCTTGGGACCTGGAAATCAAGATTTGACTAATCGGTGGTCACCAAGTCCAAGACATCTTTAGAAAGTGATGCAAACACCTCTGTAATGCATCTGGGAAAGCAAGGAAGCAGTATTTTACAGGGCACGGTATTACCAGCAATTAGCAATTGCCGGCAATAATGCAGATCCCTGTAATAGTTAATATTTAATTAATAAAACAAAGTTTTCTTCTAAAAAAGTTATTTTCGTTGTTCAAACAAATCCGTGCTTTTGCAATTAAATATACTGTTAATAAATAAATATACAATTCGCTCATCTCTACAATAATAGCCATTGCAAAGGGGAACACTTAATCTATGTGAATGTGTAGATATTGCACCTCAAACTGTCATGTACTACCTGGGTTAAAACACCCTAAAAACCTGAAGGGAGAAAGAAACTATGAGAAAGTAGGAAAGAGGCAGATAAGAGAGGAGGACGGGGTGGAGACATTGGCTGTGGGGTGGGGTTAGCAGCTAAATGAAGAAAGTTGTTGTGCAGCCATCAGATAGTGAGAGGGTAATACAGCTTGGTAGATGACAATGGGATATCAGAATAAGGTGGTTGTCAGTCACTAGCAAGCCAAGAAGTGACTTGGCAGACCCAATCTGCTATAAACAGACTCTGTTGGAGTCTGTCCCTTTGAGAAGCAATGGATACATTTCAAAAGCTGCTAAATTTAACCCTTTCATAGCTTCTATAGCTCTGAGTGCAGTCCAAAAGGTTACAATAAGGAGGCTTGCTGCAGGCTTACTTAACTGGTTAAACTTTTAAGGCAGATGCTGATACATTGTGTGAACATGGCCAAATACTGTATGTTTTGTGTAAATCAGGGCCGTTGTTGCAATTTCTAACAATGGCCATGATTAACACAAAACATATGTTGTAGTGTGAATGAATGGAATCCTGGCAGGAGCGTATAGAGATTGGGGGACATTTACGAGCGGTCCGCCTGAAGCGTATGCCAGGGAGAAGGTGTAGAGTTGCCCCTTCTCCTTGGCGATGGGTGGGCTGGGGGTGTGTGACAAGGCGGGAGGAGGCGTGACCTCGTCCTGCACCTCCTTTATCATGATTTACGCCTGTTTGCAGGTGTAAATCATGATCCAAATGTACACCTGCTTGATTTGGTACACCTGCTGTGTAGATTTTGTTCACCGGGCGCAGGTTCGGGGCCTGGCCAGCCGGATTCACTAAGAGGCGTGCTCCTCTTAGTGAATTCTGCCGGGGCAAAGGGGACGGGGCCTTATATAAGAACGATGTACTTGTACGCCGGTCTTCATAAATCCCCCCCTACATTCCGGCCATGATTCCATCCGGCTGCACAAAAAACTGACATGTTAGTTTTCTGAGGTCATTATTTATTGAATAGCGGCCACAGAGAACCTGTCAGTTCACACAATGGACGGCGTACGGCTCCGGCCATTGTGTGTAGCGAGGAATTTGGATGCTGGCGCATCCGAATTTAGCAGAAATGAAGATAATCCTGCAGTACCGTGATCCTCCCTGACACCGGATGTTCTGTGACCCAGCTGGGTCACAGAATGGCCAGTGTCTTATGCCATGTGAACATGGCCTTTGAAGAGATGGGAGCTGAAGTGCTGATAAAATAAATAGTGTCATGTAGCACCCCTCTAACCCCAGGAAAATGGGATTCCTCTCTTGGAAGTAAGTGTGTGGGTTAAGTTGGGATGAGGGTCTCCCTACTTTGAGGTGCTAGGTAGGCGTGTTAATCTAGTTTGTGACTATGCAAGGTAACAGAATTTAAGCAAACATGGCAATACACTTTTTAAGTTGTTCAGTGTAGTCTGAGGGGTAAATCTAAATGGGTGCCACAGCTAATGAAGGCTCCTACATGGAGAATGGCAGCAAATTGTATCTGGCGCCTGCTTAGTGTAGCGTGTAGTGAAGCCACCCCCTAAAAGTTTATTTTTACAGCATTTTATGACATTGACACCAATTCTGTACCACAGATTTACATTTTAAATTATACAAATGAAAGCTGTATCAAATTATTTGTAATTGTAAATTACAGATTCTGAATAACTGAATAAGAATAGGCTTATATTTACACTTTGATACTCCTGTAGATTCAAAGATTGCATCCACTGAAGTTCCTTAGTGATTACAATTTCACTGACATGAATCAGATTGCTAGCAACTGTGTTATAAGCAAAAAAAAAAAAAAAAAAAAAAAGGGGGGGGGACTCTGGAGAAAAAAAATGAATCAACTGGTGTGAGAAAGTACTTCTATTAAAAAAAAATTAAGCCACCAAGTACTTATCAGCTGCTGTATGCTCTGCCTTTAGTGGTGTATTCTTTCCAGTCTGACACAGTGCTTCCTGCCGCCATGGAAACCGTCCAGAGCAAGAGAAGTTTTCTATGGGGATTGCTACTTCTCTCGACAGTTCCTCACACAGACAGAGGTGACAGCAGAGGGCATTGTGTCAGACTGGAAAGATTACACCACTTCTTGCAGGGCATACTGCTGATAAGTAATAAGTAATAAGTAATTTAGGACGACAACTAAAATGAATACCATTCCTAATTTTCTAGCCCTTTTTAAAATAAAGACTCAGCTGTAAGCATTGTTCGGAGGCCCAACAGAATGTGAATGCACATCTGCATATTCTGGGTCCCAGTAGTTGGCTGCCATTGATAAGCATATTATCCCCTATCCTGCAAACAGTAGGTAAAGTCTTGAGATGGGACTACCCTGTTAAGGTTGCCCTCATACACAACTTTTGTATAGCATTTTTATGCTACTGCGTTTAGTGGCTTTCTAGCAGTTTTTTTTCTAATTTTATTGTAAATTACAATAGGTGTTTTTTTTTTCCTCTGGCATTTTATTCCAATACAAGTCATGCAATTCTTTATCATGTGAATTCTGTATTTATATAAAAGAATTGAGTAAAAAAATTCCAGAAAAACGCCATTATGTATATAAACTTGTCTATAGGGGAAAAATGCTGAATGCAGGGCTTTTATTATCGAAATAATCTAAAACAAAAAATTTTTTAGCATATTTTATTGTTTTAGACAGCTTGAAATTTGTGGATATATCTTTCCATTTCCAAACAAGAAACAGAGTAGCTTTTATTCTGGGTATATTGTTGCTTAGTTACTATATGACTGCATGTTTTTACCTCATTTTCTAATTAAGATCTTGATGAATTCTATGGAAAATAGATACAGAAGTTAAAAGGCAATATGGTAATCAATTAAGAAAATGTTTTGTTTTAAGTTCCGTTTGACATTTGTTGTACATTGCTTTTACATCTCCAGGATATTTGTGAAGTTCCATCTGCCGAAAAATACATTTAATGTCCTGGAGTTAAGCTCCATGTGATGTCTTCTGCAGGTCTCAACATCTGGCCAGTCCCATTGACAGAGATCCTCCGGCTCCTACAGGAATGGTGGCATCAGGAGTAACTAGAAAAAGTCCTCATAGCAAACTATTAAATGCTGCCCCCTTGATCTGGCAGACTTTAATCATCAGAGGACACAAGCCTGATGCATATGTTCTGCTCCTCCCCTTCCTCCACCAAATAAAATAAAATGTTTGCCATATTACATATGACATGCTTAGATACGACACCTCAACAGTGCACTGTAATACTGCCATACAAGAGGTAAGAACATCATTATACATATTGCAACTCACTTTTACCTTTCAAATCTCACTATTCCAAGAACATTACTAAGTATACAATGGGTAAAAAATATAGAAACAATCATTACACATATCATTACACATTACACATATACTTAATAACATTACCATACTAGCCATAGCAACTTCTATGCTTTTTGAGGATCTTTAGGACATCAGGGACACAACAAAATTGTGATGAATACATTAGTCACTAATGTTCTCAGTGTGCTAGGACAGATCAGCGGCCTACTGCAGTACAGCCTTAAAACATGACTGGGGATTTATAGGAAATCTAACCTGCTGATAGTCCCCCCCCCCCCTTCTTATGATCAGTGAAACTGGCCGGTCAGGGGTTGGATGGATCGGTTCTTTAGGGGCGGTGCTACAAATGGCCTTACTGGATGCAGATTACAGGAACAGCGCCCAGGAAGACTAACCTTCATAATCAGTGCCCTCTGCTCAATAGGGAGATATCAGCAGGTAAGATATATTCCCTTTAATAGTCAAACCAGAATCTTAACCAGAAGGGAAAGTTGTTGACAGCTGTTTCTATTTATTTCTCTTTAACAGTACCAAACAAGCTCTGCCTGCCACTGCCAAAGGGCTACAGCCAGAAGTAAACAGAGCCGAAAAACCCAGGAAGTGATGGTCTTCAGTTTCTTTTCCAATGCTTCCCAGGTCCTTCCGGTCTTGGAACTCAGGTCCCACTGGACACTTTCATGTGATCACTGGAGCCAATTGCTGGCCACAACAGTGATCCTTTACAGTTGGGAAATGATTCTCTGCTGCTCCTGTTCTCACACCCTCTAGTTGTCGCCAGACTCTGTCCTTCCAGGTTCCAGAAGCTGATGTGACCTTGAATGATGGCCCACTACAGCTAAAAGTACAAAGAGAGGCAGGACCTGGCTATTATCAGAGTAAGTGCAGCAGAGACTCAGTAAGGTGTATGTGACTAATTTAATTATAAAACATATAAAGTCACAATTAGAACCACCCTGATAAGTAATGTCACTTCTTTTTACTGGGATGTTAAAAAAAAAAAAAAAAAAAAAAACAACAACACATTTTTGTGAACAAATGCATTGAAGTAAATGGGGCTGTTTTTTGGAGCAGATTTGGTCTTTCTTAACATACCCTTAAAAGTATGATTATCTTTTTCCATTGATACTAATTGTCATTGCAATTGTTGTCACCATACTTACAATGTTGTTGTCATACATACATATTTTTAATATGCAGTACAATGGATGTGTACACTACATCAATTGTTGCTCTGCAATAATACATACAGTATGCATTTGCTAATATTATATTTATATATACTGCATGTGTTATTGTTGATTTTGAAACATCTTTTTGAGATGTCATTTTAAGCTCTAATTGATTTCACTTAGAACCACCCTGATAAGTAATGTAACTTCCTTTTACTGAGATGTTTAAAAAAAAAAAAAAATCACCAATTTTTGTAAACATCTCCCTTGAAGTAAATGGGGCAGTTTTTTGGAGCAGATTTTGTCCTTCTTAACATACCCTTTAAAGTATGATTGCCTTAAACATCTAATTCTAATATTACCCCTACATTCTTTTACTGTATTTTTTTGGCGCATTTACTATGTGGTCTTTAGAGGCCCATGTGCTGCTTCATCAGAATGTCAATCTGCAATTATATTCTTATTGTGTAGTTACATTATTAATATACATAAGATACAGTATATCTAATAAGAGTGATGTTTTAATTACTAGGATTTTCAATTCGTGAGCTATCTAGATAGCACCAAGTTAATAAAGATTGATATACAATTTAACACGCAAAACTATATTTACATTTAATTTAGTGCACACAGAGGTGATACTTTCTGCTGTAGGCTTCTTTGTAGGCTTATTTTACATTTGGAATGTAAAATATACTATGAACTCATATAGCTCTCCTAGTTGCAGTATTATTTTTCCATGATGCGACAAACACCAATAACAATTCTGCAACAAGCGGGTTTAAAAAAATGAGGCAATAACTATCCAGGGATTTCTGTCTGAAAAAATTCTAAAATGTAAACAATTCCTATTACTAAAGATCGGTCTTGTTGTGCATGTGGACTATACATAGAAATAATGAGGTGAAGTTCAGTGTATGTCAGGGCACCATTCAGACTTTAGTAATTTCTAGGTTTGTCATTGGTGAATGGAGTCTGAGGCTATGTACACACAATGTTATTAGAAAAAAATAGACGCTAACTGAAATTAAATCAGCGTCTGATCTTTTCTGCAGTGATGGCATTGCATTGAATCCAATGCAATGCCACCTGCTGTGTTCTGACATCATAATTTTAACAATAATAACCAGGTCTATTATTTCCAGACGCTGTTCGCCGAACAGTGTCCGGAAACAATAGGTTTTCACACAGTGTAAGGTACGACCGGCGGCCGTACTTTACATTGTAATCAATGGTTAATTGAATTGTGGGCATGCCCAATGGTACACACAATTCAATTGTTAAAAGATAATGTTCCTGCAGCTGATATTGACTGCAGGAACGTGTCAAATGCCACCCACGGTCCGCCAGTATAACACCGTCTGTTGCTATGCAATGGACGGTGTTATACTTAGCGTGAACATAGCCCAATACTGATTAAATAAATGATGTAAAGTATAAATTATTAACAAAACAAGTACATAAATGTTATATTTTTATAACATAATCAGAAATTTTCACAACTATTAAAAAAATCATATTAATTATGGTTGCAGTTTGTGTTTTATTTCTTTTATATATGAGCAAAAAGGATGTGATTGATAACATTACAAACAGATTAAAGATGGACAATATATTCAGTAAGCTATTCAGTTTTTTTGTTTCCTATATTTTACAGTAAAACAATGTGTATTACATTGTATAATTGAATATTTAAGCCTCAATGTATAACAATAAATCAAATGAAACATTAGAAAACAAAAAGGCACATTTAAAATAGGACATTTGAAAATTAAAATGTGGAATTGTTCATCTACGGCCTGGCATTGCACTTGCCACATCTCATGATCTGTGCAACTTTACAGTGTAATATATCTGCTCCTCAAACTTGAGACATATCTGAGAAATAGGCAGAAAAATATGATTAAATGTCTTCTATCCTCAGTGATCAAAAAACCTCCAGGGCCTATTAAATTGATGAAGTTAAAAACGACAACCTTAAGTGTGAGATGTTAGAAAAAATTGTTACGCTGTTGACTAAAGTAGACAGAGTTACTTACAGGAGAGGCTAATCCATTCGACCTGCCAAGCCTGTGTTTCACATCTGATTAAAAACATGCCAGTCTTCCCACACAGAAAAGCATACAAGGCTACGAAATAGACCCACTTTCCAGTGAGTGTTTTCTGTGAACCTGTTGGGGCTTGGCAGAAACATTAATCTTTTCTTTTCCCCTCAACAGTAAATCAGCAGCTAGGAAAACATTCTGTTTCCAAAGACCCAGGGGGAGATATCCCCGCTGAGGTAGAATAAAAGAATGTTACATAGGAAATAGCACACTAGATGGTACGTGTTCATCTAAAGCTTATTTCTAAAACGGTAATAGAATAGTCTGGTAAGCACCATCCAGTTTTTGCTAAAAATAATAAAAATAACAATAGTAAAGCATGAAATATGCTCAGCACATAAGAGGTTTTCTCAAATCTAAAGAAATAGTGGATAATTGAGAGTGAGAACATTATTGGTTGCGGAAAGAAAATGTTCACAAAACAACATGCCTCAAAAACTTTTATTTTAATATCACAGAAAACTAATCCCTTCGTTGGAAGATATCGGTACAGGCACAATTGGTCAACTCATCATCATCATTATTATAATAATAAAATAAGATGATAAAAGCAAATTAAGCTTTAATATAATATTACCAAGCATATTAAGTGATATTTTTATTAGAATTTTTGAGAAGATAAAACAAAATTGTAAAAGAAAAATATGCCATATAACAGCTTGATAGTTGGTATCTATTAATGCTGCCAATTCTAAAGAAGTGCCACATACTGTACTGTAAGATATGTTACATTCAATGGCTTTATTTCTAAAGGCAGTTGAATGCAATGCTGCTCATATACAGTATGTAAAACAGATAAAACAAGAAGTTCTGCAAGGTAAACTGTAGACAGATTAATACGTTTCTACCCTTTCTTAGATCTTATTCACAGAATTGTATTGGAATTCAGTTAAAGCCGTTTCCAAGATTGGAAAAACATAGCTACTATCCTCTAATTATTTTTTTTTTAAATAGGGTCACATCTGTCCACATATTGTGTATAAAGCTGTATTTCAGGCTGGGTTTACATCATTGTTATTACTGCAATTGTTTTGCTCCGTCGTTGAACGTGGCAGATCTATTGCATGGGTGCACTTAAATGGGCCACATTGGGTTTCTGACATAGTGTCTGGTATTTCATCAGACAAAATAGTGCAGTACATTAAACTTTTGTTCAGTAATTTTTACAGAGCCAGTGACACCCAAGAGATCCTCCAACATAGATGTGAAACCAGCCTTAGCTTCATTCACTTTAACATTACTGAGCTACAATATCTGAAACAAGTACAGGTATGGTGCTATTTCTAAAGAAACAAATTCATTATTTTCTATTCTTGGATTAACCCCTTAAATGACCAGCATAATTTTAGACATGCAATTTAAATGGGTACGTCTGCTCCCTTCTTATGAATGTATATATGGCCCACTACAGTACCATAACTCCAAAGCACTCATCAATGCACAGCACCTGATAAATATTCATTAGAAGACAGAGGGCGGACAGACTTGGGGTGCACCAAGTGGTAAACTACCACCTACAGTGGACCAAACACTCTCATTAGCACGTATAAATTGACAGAGTACACAAAAACAAAAAAGTGCTGCGAATGAAAACAATAAAAGTTACGTTAGCAGTCAGTGTCCCCTACCCTAAAAGAATATAACGCCATGTGAAATTCTTCTAACCGGCAGTTTGTTTCCCTTTTTCTTTTTTCTTTTTTAAGCAGTCCGTTGCTAAGGGGACAGTTGGAGTCAAGCAACAATATTTTAAATAATATGCAACAAATCAGTTAAATGTAATCATAATGTTAAATGGTCATTGTCACATGTCAAAAACTATTGATCACAGCAGGTCTGAGACCCACTCTTATCAGAAGATATAGCCAGGGAGTGATCGCTGCAAAGCAATCCTCTCCACCAGCCAGTCGCTTCTCACAGACTTACATTGAATAGAGAAGAAATCAGGCGAAACCTTTTGGAGGCTGAGTATATTTGATTGTAAGCTTTCGAGAGTCCAGCTCCCTATGTCAGACATGATGTTATACAAAACTGAAAAAATCACAGACTTATATACACACTAGACAGATCTCATCAAAGGATTTTAGAAACGTTAAAAATAACAAAATGCAATATACACAGGGTCTGCTATTTACAACCGGTCAATAAACTAAAGCTCTTGAGGCGTGACAAGAGGATGGTAAGCTTTTGTTGCTACAAAACCGGTGCAAAACCTGCACACATATCCATATCTCTGACAGTGTACCAGTCCCACAGTCACAGGAGGTACACAGAATCAAGGGATTATTTTCTTGCAGATCTTCCAATGTGGTGTATCTGATCATGTGTGTGCGATGCCCCACTACAGGCTTCTATGTGGGGGAAACAGGGCAGAGACTTAGTCTACGTATGAATTCACACCGCTTTACTATTAACAACAGCCGGACAGATCTCCCTGTGGCTGCACATTTCTCCGTAGAGGGACACACAGTAGAAGACCTGCGGGTTATGGTCTTAATGGAACATTTTAAGACACAAAGAGAAAGGAGGGAATGGGAATATAAAATAATACTCAAATTTAAAACTTTGCAACATGGTCTCAATATCCATGCCAGCTTCATGTCGGCCTATGTGTGACCTGTTCTGGATATGAAGACCATTAATTGCTATTAGGCCATTAATCTGACAACAATCAGATAACAACAAGTGCTTACCATCCTTTTGTCACACCTCACCAGCTTTAGTTTATTGACCTGTTGTAAATAGCAGACCCTGTGTATATTACATTTTGTTATTTTTAATGTTTCTAAAATCCTTTGATGATCTCTGTCCAGTGTGTATATAAGTCTGTGATTTTTTGAGTTTTGTATAACATCATGTCTGACAAAGGAAGCTAGACTCTTGAAAGCTTACAATCAAATATACTCATATATATATAGCCTCCAAAAGTTATCGCCTGATTTCTTCTCTATTCTACTGATTTCTATGGCTAACACGGTACAACAATACTCTACTAGACTTACATTGAGAAAATATTGATGGAATGAGGGGCCAGACAGGGAGTTGATTGTGCTGCCGCAATCTCTCCCCGGCGAAATCTTCTGATTAGAGCAGGTCACAGCAGTGAAAACCACACCTACGCAAGGCCAACGCCTTGCTGTTCAGGAATGCTGCGAACCGGCACCCATGCGCAGCAGACATTGGCGGAGGTCCTGCACAGGTTACTGCAGAAAAGCTCTCATTACATTGAATAGGAGTTGAGCTTGAGTAATCAGCTGCTCTATTACTAGACAGTGCAGGGCTTCTCCCACTATGCACCATTTATGTGGTCTACTGTAGATGAAGAGTGATGGCAATGGGCCTGTGCTAGACTAACCTTGCTTGCACAACCCTTTTAAATCACATGATAAAAGTAAGCAACAACAATATGCGTATAGCTTGAAAAAGAATATTTTTTGGCTAAGTTTAAACTTCTTTACCTTACAAATTTTAACTTGGATTAGTACTCCTTAACCCTACTTCCACAGAGCAATGGATTACATATCTTGCATTAAAGGGGTTGTCCAGCGAAAATCTTTTTCTTTCAAATCAACTGATATCAGAAAGTTATATACTGTAGATTTGTATTTTACTTCTATTAAAAAATCTCAAGTTTTCCCATACTGATCAGCTGTTGTATGTCCTGCAGGAAATGTTGTTTTATTTTCAGTCTGACACAGTGCTCTCTGCTGAAATCTCTAGCCGAGACAGGAACTGTCAAGAGCAGGAGAGGTTTTCTATGGGAATTTATAGAAAACTGAAACAGAGTTCCTGTCTCGGTCAGAGATGTCAGCAGAGAGCACTGTGTCAGTCTGAAAATAAAACAACATCTCCTGCATGACATTCAGCAGCTAATAAGTATGGGAAGACTTGAGACTTTTTACTAGAAGGAAGTTACAAATCTATATAACTTTCTGATATCAGTTGATTTAAAAGAAAAAGATTTTCGCTTGACAACCCCTTTAATAAAGGCTAATATTCCTCAAACAGCTGTAAGTTGGCGTCAGTATCTGTATATATATTAGGCTGTAAATGGTGTATCTACTTTTATACACCAGCAATTCTGGGTGCAAAGTGCTGGGATACCATACCATACTTAAATGAGCAAAAGCACCTAGATTCTTGCTGGATGCAAGAATCTTGGCAAGGGAAAATTCAGGAGTGTGAGTATGTTAAAAGAAAGACGTGGTGTATTAACTACATTTTATTATTTACTATTGGTCTCCTAACCAATAGTAAAACTGCAAATTATTTTTACGACAGATACATTTATTATTGTTGCACACCATAAAATTATGGCATACGATATACAGTCATGCCCAAAAGTTTTTAGAATGACACAAATATTATATTTTCACAGGATCTGCTGCCCTCTGATTTTTATGTGTGTTTGTCAGATGTTTTTATCACATACAGAAATATAATTGCAATCATATTATGAGTAACAAAATCTTATATTGACAGTTAGAATGAGTTAATGCAGCAAGTCAATATTTGCAGTTGACCCTTCTTCTTCAGGACCTCTGCAATTCTCCCTGGCATGCTCTCAATCAACTTCTGGACCAAATACTGACTGATAGCAGTCCATTCTTGCACAATCAATGCTTGCATTTTGTCAGAATTTGTTGGTTTTTGTTTGTCCACCCGTCTCTTGATGATTGACCACAAGTTCTCAATGGGATTAAGATCTGGGGGTTTCCAGGCTATGGACCCAAAATCTCTATGTTTTGTTCCCTGAGCCATTTAGTTATCCCCTTTGTTTTATGGCAAGGTGCTCCATCATGCTGGAAAAGGCATCGTTGATCGCCAAACTGCTTTTGGACAGTTAGGAGAAGTTGCTCTTGGAGGACATTCTGGAACCATTCTTTATTCATGGCTGTGATTTTAGGCAAGACTGTGAGAGAGCCGATTCCCTTGGCTGAGAAGCAACCCCACAAATGAATGGTTTCAGGATGCTTTACAATTGGCATGGGACAAGACTGGTGGTAGCACTCACCTCGTCTTCTACGAATAAGCTGTTTTCCAGATGTCCCAAACAATCGGAAATGAGATTCATCAGAGAAAAAGACTTTACCCCAGTCCTCAGCAGTCCACTCCCTGTACCTTTTTTAGAATATCAGTCTGTCCCTAATCTTTTTTCTGGAGAGAAGTGGCTTCTTTGCTGCCTTCCTTGAGACCAGGCCTTGCTCCAAGAGTCTCCGCCTCACAGTGCGTGCAGATGCACTCACACCTGCCTGCTGCCATTCCTGAGCAAGCTCTGCACTGCTGGTAGCCCAATCCCACAGCTGAAACACTTTTAAGTGACGGTCCTGGCGCTTGCTGGGTTTTTGTTGGGCGCCCTGGAGCCTTTTTGGCAACAATGGAACCTCTCTCCTTGAAGTTCTTGATCATGCGATAGATTGTTGACTGAGGTGCAATCTTTCTAGCTGCGATACTAATTCCTGTTAGGCCATTTTTGTGCAGTGCAATGATGACTGCACGTGTTTCTTTAGAGATAACCATGGTTAATAGTAGAGAAACTATGATACCAAGCACCAGCCTCCATTTAAGGTGTCCAGTGGTGTCATTCTTAATCATGACAGATTGATCTCCAGCCCTGTCCTCATCAACCCCCACACCTTGGTTAATGGAGCAATCACTGAAACAATGTTAGCTGGTCCTTTTAAGGCAGGGCTGCAATGATGTTGAAATGTGGGGGATAAAGTTCATTTTCTAGGCAAATATTGACTTTTCAAGTAATTGCTGTTAAGCTGATCACTCTTAATAATATTCTGCAGTATATGCAAATTGCCATTTTAAAAACTGAAGCAGTAGATTTTGTAAAAATTAATATTTGTATCATACTCAAAACTTTTGGCCATGACTGTAGTATATGATATACATTGTCTGTCCAAATCTCTTAAAGTAGGAACTTTTGCCAAGTAGAAGTGTGAGGAAAAAAATTGTAACATCTTTGGCACACAATACACTAAGAGAATCGATGTCAAAGTTGGCAAGTTTGCCTGTACTTGGTAAGGACAGATGTTTGCCAAATTTGCTGCACTACCCAATAGGACAAATTCCCTAAAGAACATGCCCCCTACTCTAACAGTAAATGTGGAGAGGTTATAGATGGAGTCTATATTTCCCCAAGTTTTATCGCTTCTTTCTCATAAAACAACCAGCAGGTAACATTTTTAATTTGATCTGGTGTAAAGCCTGATAATGGGTGCTGATGTCCAAGCCACAAGCTAGGCAGTCCGGGTTTTAGAGTTCTAAGTGAAAGCAATCAAACTCAGGTGTTATGACCTTCTAATGCTACGTTTGCACAGAACGATTATTGTTCGAATTTTCGAATAAACAATCGCATTTGAGCGATAACCGTACCGTGTAAACACAGCAAAAGATCAAACGACGAGCAAGAAATTGTTCATTTTGACATGTTCTTAAATCATCGTTCGCTGAAAATTCGCAGATCACTTTGTGTAAACAGAACAGTCTTTCACCGATTTACCCTGTGTAAAAGATGAGCAATAACGATTTTTCTTACGAATTTTCAAACGATTTTTCTAACGATTTATTCATCTAAACGCTAATCGTTATAAAAACCAAATCGTTGCTTCAAAATCATTAAACATTCGATTGGGCGAATTATCGCTCTGTGTAAACGTAGCATATGAGTCTGCAATGTGCTCAGATGTCTCTCTCTCCCTGGGGAAAAGAGCTAAGACCAAGGGTGCATCAGGTTATAAGGACACTGCTATTTTGTGTTTTGTTGGGGCCAGGTATTAGGCCTTCACTGGGTTAGCCAGGAGCATTTATGTTTAGTTAGAGCTGGACAGGCATAGGTTTTATTTTGCTGTTTTGTTTTCTGTTTTATACAACCTGAGAAATAAAAACTGGCTGTGGTCAGTTAAACCAAATCTTGGTGTGGACTAATACCTGCCACAGAGTGCCTATCTATCCCAGAAATGATGTCCCACTACCTAATCCCTTACACTACATAATAAATTTGTATTAAAGTTGGGCCCCCTTCACACCTCTGTGGCCTTTTTACAGTCAGAAAACACTGATCAGGAAGTTTCCATTAGCCATTAGTATTTCCAGATCGTAAGGGTGCCCTTACACACCAGATCCGCGATTTAACGATTTAACAATTCTAAATTGGCTGCGGATCCAGTGTCAGTGCATCCCTATGATAACACATACTCGCAGCAGCATTGACATCCCACTGCGTGTATGTAAGTTAACCCCCCGGCGGCTGAAGCATTCATCACCTGCTCCCTTCTCTGGCCTGCTTCGGGGGTTCCCGGTGTCTGCTTGTCCCGCTCAGGCAATCAGTGCGCTGCCCTGCCACAACCACTGATTGGCTGAGCGGAACGTCCTGCTGAAAACCCCCAAAGCAAGCTGAAGCGGGGAGCAGGTGATGTATGCTTCGGCCGACGCGGGTTTAACCTACATACATGCAGTGGGATGTCAATGTATGTTTTCTCATAGGGATGCACTGCCACTGGATCCGCATTCAATTTTGCTGCGAAACTGCAGTGTGAAATCCGGTGTGTGTGTGTGTGTGTGCGTGTGTGAAGGCACTATATATATATATATATATATATATATATATATATATATATATAAAAATATAAAAAAATATATATATAAATAAAAATGTCTGTGTGTCTGTCTTGTATAGACTTCCAAAAGCCTGAACCATTCGAACACAAATTTGGCAGGCAGATACATTGGGTGCCTGGGAAAGTAAGAGCATAGGTTCCATCCTTGCCAGATGTACAGGAGGGGAGGGGGATGGGGAAGACCAGTACATGGAAATGAATGGGAGAATCTTCACACTGCACACAGGTGACATACTGTAATTAGAGCTTCCTGTCTCCCCAGCAATGCAGAGGTGAGATAATTACCCTCAGCCAGAGCTATAGAGGCATAAATGTGCAGACCAAAGAATTACAATCACAGATATCACAGCCAGGCCTGTAGGTAGCTAATTTAGTAAAGGATAGGGGAAAAACACATCCATAGAAATAAATGGTAGAATGTTCTGGAAATTAGATTTTACCTCACAAAGATGATGGCACCACCAGGCAGTGCTGGGTACATTTTCTAATATTATATATATGCAGCAGCGACCTCCTCCAGCTTCTTCTCTGTCTTTGGCTTTGTGAGTGCATGAGTGACATTACGCATGCACTGCAACTGCAACACAGGGCGGTGGGTGGGGGGGGAAGAGGAGTGATTGACAGGGTTGGGAGCCAATGGCTCATATAACTGTATGTATTCCTGGTTAGGAGTGGTTGCATTCAAAGGCACATGTCAGCACCTGGCGGTACTTGCCCAATTGCTGGCCCAGGCTACCGAGGAAAGCATCCAGAATTCTGATCAGTTTCCCGGATGCGCATCTAGAGCTGTCCAGAATTCTGGATGCCCAATATAATTCTATGGGGCATCTGTGCTGAGCTTCCAGACAATTATAGGGCATTATAGTAAATGCTGAAAGGTTTGCTTAATGCTTAATAGAATCCTATGCAGATAAATGGGCGGCCAAAGCAGGTGTTTCTCTTCATAGGGTTTGGCCAGATCTGGAAGATAATAAGGGGCCTGGCAAAGTAATTGTTTCTGTAGATAACCTTTTACAGCAAGGAGTTGTCCAGATAAAAAATCTGATTAGTTCCTTGCCGTGACTTGATGTGGCTTGCCCATGCTGCTACATAATTAAGTGTGACTTTCTTACTATAAAAATTCCCTATTGTCTCCAAGATAACAACTAGCCTGCGAATTTTTTAGCAACCCTTTGCTGAAGATGTTGAAAGAATAAACTTTTTTTTTTTTAAAGAAAATGTTACGTGACACAACCAGAAACTTTTGATATCCATTCATCTTTCCATCTATCCACCATATCTCTGGTTTAATAAAAGTAAAAAAATTTTTTATATATATATATATATATATTGTGGGGAATAGCTCTGGTCGATCCTAGGTAGCAGTGCAGTAAGCAGGGACACAGACAGGATAATGTCCAATTTAAGTGTTTTTATTTCACACTTAGCTTCAAAACACAAAGCAAACCTTAACAAAGGCTTAAACACAAATAAACCCTGCTCGGCTGAGCACTTACTAATACATAACCGCTCCCTGACTATACGTGGGACCAGCTATCCAGCCCACGGGTATAAATAACAAAATATGGTGTGGCCCATGCAATACCTTCCGTATTCCATCAGACAGCTCTCCAGGTATGGCCACACTCAGCACTACAGTGAGCTTCTTTTTAAGGCCCTGATGACCCCCAGCTGTGGGCTATGGAAGCCCAGGACCGAAGCCCGGGTGGAGTGAGCGTCCCACTGCCAACCTCACTCACTCCAGAAAAAGCAGGTCCCAGTACGTATTTTTACAATCTGTCTATGTTAGCTATGGCCAACACAGACAACCAGGCTATCAATCCTGCTTTACCTGTGTCTGGGTTAACCCCTTGGTTACCAGAGACACACCCAGGGCTTACCAGACACAGTTTAACCACTTCAGTGGCAGATATCTGTGCTCCCAAACCATGCCTCTCTTACATTCCCTCCCCCTCAGTTTAGACCCACTGGGGCAAACTCCTGACATCAAACAATGGGTCCGGGACAAGGCATCCGCGTTGCCTTGCAGTCTCCCGGCTCGATGCTCCACTGAAAAACTAAAATTTTGCAGAGACAAGAACCACCTTGTGACTCTGGCATTTCTCTCTTTTGACCTACTCATCCAAGTGAGAGGTGAGTGGTCAGTTATCAGACGGAACCGTCGCCCCAACAAGTAATATCTTAGTGCCTCTAAGGCCCACTTTATCGCCAGACATTCCCTTTCTACGATGCTGTAATTTTTCTCGGCTGGTGTGAGTTTTCTGCTCAGGTAGGTAACGGGATGCTCCTCTCCGTTCACCTCCTGTGACAGAACAGCTCCCAGCCCTACCTCTGACGCATCCGTCTGCACAATAAATTCTCTCTTGAAGCTTGGCGTAATGAGGACGGGGGATCCACACAACGCCAGCTTCAAGGCCTGAAAAGCGCTTTCTGCTTCTGCATTCCACCGCACCATGACTGACCCTTTTCCTTTCAAAAGGTCGGTCAGGGGAGCAGACACTGTGGCGAAGTTGGGTATAAACCGCCTGTAATACCCAACAATGCCCAAGAATGCCCTGACCTGTTTGGTGCTCACAGGTTGAGGCCACCCCTGGATAGCATCGACCTTGTTGACCTGGGGCTTAATTACACCTCGTCCAATCACATACCCCAAGTAGTGTGTCTCCTCCATCCCAACAGCACACTTCTTGGGGTTTGCAGTGAGGCCAGCTGCCCTTAGAGAGTCCACTACGGCTTGTACTTTGGCCAAGTGACTCTCCCAGCCATAGCTGAAGATGATAATATCATCCAGATATGCTGATGCGTATCTCCTGTGAGGCTTCAGCACTCTTTGAGCCCGAAGGTGTAGATCAACTCCTAAGCGGGCTAAGATCTCTGCTTTCACCGTGGCATAATCCCGGGCTTCCTGCTCGCTTAGGTCAAAGTATGCCTGCTGTGGCTCTGCGATAAGGAAGGGTGCCAACACTTCAGCCCAGTATTGCTGTGGCAGCCTTTCGCGGGTAGCCAATCTTTCGAAGCCCATCAGGAATGCCTCTACGTCATCCTCGGACGTCATCTTTGTCATGGCTTTCCGGACTTCCCTCCTGGCGTCATGCTCCGGCATCGCTGGACCCAGCTTTTGTTGTGCAGCCGCTAGTGCTGTCATCTGCTGTGCTAGCAGTCTGTTAGTTTCTTGCTGCTGTAAGTTGGACTGAACCAGCTGCTTAATCAGCTCCTCCATGGTTGTGGCTTTTTGCTTCAGCGCTGTTGAAAGCCAGGACATGCAACAAGTGTATGCTTCACTGCACCATGCCCGCTCCGAGCCACCATATGTGGGGAATAGCTCTGGTCGATCCTAGGTAGCAGTGCAGTAAGCAGGGACACAGACAGGATAATGTCCAATTTAAGTGTTTTTATTTCACACTTAGCTTCAAAACACAAAGCAAACCTTAACAAAGGCTTAAACACAAATAAACCCTGCTCGGCTGAGCACTTACTAATACATAACCGCTCCCTGACTATACGTGGGACCAGCTATCCAGCCCACGGGTATAAATAACAAAATATGGTGTGGCCCATGCAATACCTTCCGTATTCCATCAGACAGCTCTCCAGGTATGGCCACACTCAGCACTACAGTGAGCTTCTTTTTAAGGCCCTGATGACCCCCAGCTGTGGGCTATGGAAGCCCAGGACCGAAGCCCGGGTGGAGTGAGCGTCCCACTGCCAACCTCACTCACTCCAGAAAAAGCAGGTCCCAGTACGTATTTTTACAATCTGTCTATGTTAGCTATGGCCAACACAGACAACCAGGCTATCAATCCTGCTTTACCTGTGTCTGGGTTAACCCCTTGGTTACCAGAGACACACCCAGGGCTTACCAGACACAGTTTAACCACTTCAGTGGCAGATATCTGTGCTCCCAAACCATGCCTCTCTTACATTCCCTCCCCCTCAGTTTAGACCCACTGGGGCAAACTCCTGACATCAAACAATGGGTCCGGGACAAGGCATCCGCGTTGCCTTGCAGTCTCCCGGCTCGATGCTCCACTGAAAAACTAAAATTTTGCAGAGACAAGAACCACCTTGTGACTCTGGCATTTCTCTCTTTTGACCTACTCATCCAAGTGAGAGGTGAGTGGTCAGTTATCAGACGGAACCGTCGCCCCAACAAGTAATATCTTAGTGCCTCTAAGGCCCACTTTATCGCCAGACATTCCCTTTCTACGATGCTGTAATTTTTCTCGGCTGGTGTGAGTTTTCTGCTCAGGTAGGTAACGGGATGCTCCTCTCCGTTCACCTCCTGTGACAGAACAGCTCCCAGCCCTACCTCTGACGCATCCGTCTGCACAATAAATTCTCTCTTGAAGCTTGGCGTAATGAGGACGGGGGATCCACACAACGCCAGCTTCAAGGCCTGAAAAGCGCTTTCTGCTTCTGCATTCCACCGCACCATGACTGACCCTTTTCCTTTCAAAAGGTCGGTCAGGGGAGCAGACACTGTGGCGAAGTTGGGTATAAACCGCCTGTAATACCCAACAATGCCCAAGAATGCCCTGACCTGTTTGGTGCTCACAGGTTGAGGCCACCCCTGGATAGCATCGACCTTGTTGACCTGGGGCTTAATTACACCTCGTCCAATCACATACCCCAAGTAGTGTGTCTCCTCCATCCCAACAGCACACTTCTTGGGGTTTGCAGTGAGGCCAGCTGCCCTTAGAGAGTCCACTACGGCTTGTACTTTGGCCAAGTGACTCTCCCAGCCATAGCTGAAGATGATAATATCATCCAGATATGCTGATGCGTATCTCCTGTGAGGCTTCAGCACTCTTTGAGCCCGAAGGTGTAGATCAACTCCTAAGCGGGCTAAGATCTCTGCTTTCACCGTGGCATAATCCCGGGCTTCCTGCTCGCTTAGGTCAAAGTATGCCTGCTGTGGCTCTGCGATAAGGAAGGGTGCCAACACTTCAGCCCAGTATTGCTGTGGCAGCCTTTCGCGGGTAGCCAATCTTTCGAAGCCCATCAGGAATGCCTCTACGTCATCCTCGGACGTCATCTTTGTCATGGCTTTCCGGACTTCCCTCCTGGCGTCATGCTCCGGCATCGCTGGACCCAGCTTTTGTTGTGCAGCCGCTAGTGCTGTCATCTGCTGTGCTAGCAGTCTGTTAGTTTCTTGCTGCTGTAAGTTGGACTGAACCAGCTGCTTAATCAGCTCCTCCATGGTTGTGGCTTTTTGCTTCAGCGCTGTTGAAAGCCAGGACATGCAACAAGTGTATGCTTCACTGCACCATGCCCGCTCCGAGCCACCATATGTGGGGAATAGCTCTGGTCGATCCTAGGTAGCAGTGCAGTAAGCAGGGACACAGACAGGATAATGTCCAATTTAAGTGTTTTTATTTCACACTTAGCTTCAAAACACAAAGCAAACCTTAACAAAGGCTTAAACACAAATAAACCCTGCTCGGCTGAGCACTTACTAATACATAACCGCTCCCTGACTATACGTGGGACCAGCTATCCAGCCCACGGGTATAAATAACAAAATATGGTGTGGCCCATGCAATACCTTCCGTATTCCATCAGACAGCTCTCCAGGTATGGCCACACTCAGCACTACAGTGAGCTTCTTTTTAAGGCCCTGATGACCCCCAGCTGTGGGCTATGGAAGCCCAGGACCGAAGCCCGGGTGGAGTGAGCGTCCCACTGCCAACCTCACTCACTCCAGAAAAAGCAGGTCCCAGTACGTATTTTTACAATCTGTCTATGTTAGCTATGGCCAACACAGACAACCAGGCTATCAATCCTGCTTTACCTGTGTCTGGGTTAACCCCTTGGTTACCAGAGACACACCCAGGGCTTACCAGACACAGTTTAACCACTTCAGTGGCAGATATCTGTGCTCCCAAACCATGCCTCTCTTACAATATATATATATATATATATATATATATATATATATATATATATCTTCATGTATTAACGACTTCTAATGTAAACCAATTGTAAACTACATGGTTTAGATATAGTTAATATTTATATTTTAAATTGTTATAAAATGTGTACATTTCTTAAATTTTTATCTCCTAGACACTGCATTTATAAATCTCTCTATAACAGTTAACCGTGCACCAATAATATCCATACACCTTGTCTTTAAGTCAATAACAATCAATTCAGTAACATCTGTCTAAGAGATTACATGATAGATTTCAAGACATCCAATTGTTTCAGTAACAAGCCTCTACAATCCTTTTAGCAGAAATGGTTCATTTAATGGCACTAACATTTTGACCTGTTTGTGCCATTGTAGAATTGTGCAATATTTTATTATTTAGTGGCCTATCATTAAAGGTGAACTCAGGCTGAAGGATAATATTTCTCTATTTTATATGGTTATAACTGCATGTGCTTTAGAAACATTGACAACCCAGAGGATAGATCCCTTTTATCATAGAGTTAATTATATAATGTTAGCATCATTACATGCAGTTGTATATTCTGGGATTCATTAGGTGTTTGGCGATAGATTTATTTTTGACATTTGGATTTTAGGTATCATCTGCAGGTGGCAATAAGAAACAATATGGTACGCTTTATCAGTTCTGCTACAGAAACAAAAGCCAAGGTAATTACTGTCATTCTGAGCAGCTAGAGACTTTTCAGACTGCAATAGGGATCCTGACAGCTCTGTCTTCCTCACTGTGGTTGATATCTGCTACACTGAACAAAGTAGTGTGCTCAGAGAAATCTTCAGTAGAATACATTAATAGAAATGTTTGACAAGCATTTATATCTCCTAATATTAGTAGTCCACTTAAATGTGTGTGCAAGGTTTTTGCCTCCAAAATTAGGGTAACAACCTGATAGACTTATGACTTATGTATATGTATTACCCATTTATTAAAAGAAAAATAATATATATATATATATATATATATATATATATATATATATATATATATATCTATATATATATATCTTTACATTGTAATTAAAGATCAAGATTTCTACTAGATGAAAATGGCGAAAAAATTTGATGCATGGATAGGGTGGCATAATCAGGTATCTTTTTTTTTTATTCTTTATTTTCAATAATAATCAGGTATCTGTATAAGGAATGGTACAGATCCCATTGTCATGGCCGCGGCGGCGTCCCGTGTTCCGGGCCGCCGCCGCCGCGACCTCCTCCTGCCCCATGCAGCCGCCGGGGTCCTTGTGCAGGGACCCGGCGCTGCTGCTAGTTCGGACCCTGGGGGCGCCTCACCTCTCCTCCGCTCCTGTCTCTCACTGTGCCGGCCGGCGCGCGCGTCCCCGCCTCCTAGGGCGCGCGCGCGCCGGCTGTCTCAGAGTTAAAGGGGCAGTGCGCTCCTAATTGGTCCATGTGTCAATCACTCCCCTATAAGTTCCAGCTCTGCCCCCTTCCAGGCGTTGGAGCCTCTACATGCTTCCCATAGCGTTTGGCCCAGCTCCCTGTTGTTCCTGATTCCTGTCCGCTACCTGGTCCCCACTCCTTGTTCCTGGTTCCTGCTTCCCCGTTACACTTTAGTTCCTGTGTTCAGCCTGTCACGTGCGGTCTCACCTACAGACCATTGCCAGTACCATCTCCTGCCTACTGCTCCTGCCACGCCTCGCCTGCCGTCACCAGCAACCAAGCCAGGGGTAGCGACCTGGGGGTCACCTGCCGCAGCAAGTCCATCCCGCCTTGCGGCGGGCTCTGGTGAAAACCAGCGGCCCCTTAGACTCCGCTCCCTGGTGAGGTTAGTGCCATCGCTGGTGACGGTCCAGTGGATCCACTAGTCCAGGCGTTACACCCATTTACTTATACGACTTGAACGTAGTCGGCGAGTGACTACATTCTGGTCATTTGCTGCACTTATACCAGTTTTCAGGCTGACTAAAGAGTGCAGCAAACCACGCTTTGGATCCTGATTAAAAACCTGTATAAATGGCCTGAACATAGTCAATAATTGACTACATTCTGGCCATAGGAGTAGTTCCCTAAAAATAAAAGCAATCAAAATGTCTCATGTACCAAGAAATAGTACTGCTAAAACTGTCAACTTGTCCTGCAAGATAACAAGCCCTCACGCGGATGTTTGTTAAAAATTATGGCATTCAGAATACAGCAACACACTATTTTTTTTTTTTTAACAAGGCGGCATGTAAATGTAATAAATAGAGATGAGCAAATCTCAAGCACACTGGGGTTCACCCGAACCCTGGCATGGGGTATTTGATTTCCAGTTATGACAGAAGTTGGATACAGTCCTAAGGCTGCCTGAAAAAAAAATGGATACAGCCAAAGGCTATGTTCTTACAACATAAAAAAAGGGAAAAGGTGGTCGCTTTTTGCTATTTAAAAAGACGTCTGTTCTTGCCTCGATTTGATTAACTTCAATGCAATGCATTGAAGTCAACAGAATAAAGGACGTCCAATGCACACAGAGTATAAGATGATGGACGTTGTGTGCGCAGACGTCAAAATAATGATCAAGAAGGACTATTAAGAAAAAGCATATGCACAAAACAGGAGCAGTAAACCTAGGAAGCCAAGCCCTAAATGCCACTCAACATTAAAAACACTAAAATGTCATCCTTAATCCAGCTGGCGTCCCAGCCCGGACTCAACACCCTACCTGACCCCGGACACAGCACATGAGTAAAATGCAAGAAAAAAATCCCCAAAACTATTACAAAAATAATGGGTAATGCAGTGACTAATAATGAAAATGAAAAGTGTACTGAAAACAATATCACCATGTGCGGTCCAGTAGATGAAAGAATTGGTCAGGTGGGAGCAGCAAAAGCAACCCACGCGTTCCGCCATACCCAGCTTTCTCAGGGATGTGAGTAGCAGTAGTATAACAGTATATATATATATATATATATATATATATATATATATATATCAGCCCCAATTACAATTACACTGTATCATGAATGTGAACTTTGCCCTGTTTGCTAGCAGGCTTGTGAGTCACAATTCAGGTTGTCAGCAATTGCCCACTCCATATATTCATTTTATATAGCAGACACCTTCTTTTTGTAGACTCTTATCTTTGGTCTCTAGTGTTTGAGACTCTGGAGCATGTGCCCTATACAGAAGATGGCGCCGGTGTTTGGTCCAACACACAGCGTTCCCCTGCACATGATATGTAAATTGTATTTTGATTGTTTCTGGGGGTTGTCTTTGTAAGTATGGCTCTCATATATATATGAGGTAGAGTGTTGAGTCCGGGCTGGGACGCCAGCTTGACTAAGGATGACATTTTAGTGTTTTTAATGTTGAGTGGCATTTAGGGCTTGTCTTCCTAGGTTTACTGCTCCTGTTTTGTATATATTTTGTGTATTGTAAGGCTATTTAAAAAATATTTTTTTTTTCTTGATGTGCTACCTTTTTGTGCATATGATTTTTCTTCATAGTCCTTCTGTGTTTCTTATATGCATTGGTTTAACACTCAGGCTATAGGGTGGTGCCGACTATACTTTCTGGTTTCACAAAATAATGATCAAGACAATTATTTTCAGATGTCTTTTGCAAACAATGGATGTTATTTTTTCTTTTTTCACTGTCCTTTCACCATCCTTTACTATTAAATTCAAAAGTCTTTTAATTAACCCCTTAAGGACAGAGCCTGAAATGGCTTTAAGGACAGAGACAAATTTTATGAATATGACCTGTGTCACTTTATTCATTAATAACTTCGGGATGCTTTTACCTATCCAGCTAATTCTGAGATTGTTTTCTTGTGACATATTGTAGTTTACATTTCTCGTAAATTGGAGTCGATACTTATAACGAATCTTTGTGAAAAAAAGCAAAATAACGTGAAAAATTGTGAAAAAATGCATATTTCACACATTGAAACTTTTCTGCTTATACAGAAAAAGGTTATGCCACATAAATGATATATTAAATAAAATTAGCAACATGTCTACTTTATGTTGGCAGCATTTATTAAACTATATTTAATTTTTTTTAGACAATAGAAAGCTTAAAACATTAGCAGCAATTTTCCAAATTTTCAGTAAAATTTCAAAATCAGATATTTTTAGGGACCTGTTCAGGTTTAGGCTATGTTTACACTACGTATAAGTCCGGCCGTAGTTCGTACGCAGCTGTACATGTGCGGCTGAAAGTACGGCCGTAGGAAAAATAGACATGCGGCCGGATGTGTACGAACCGCGAACATACGCCCGTAGTACAGTTATGCTTCCCTAGCTTGTTTCGAAGCGATCCGAAGCAGGTCATTTACTTGGAAATCTTCGCTAAGCCCAGTAAACCACGCAGAACCTTTGGGATCGAAAAATCAAGTTCAATTTGGCTGAAATAAGTACTTCGTATGGGACTGCATGGAAATCCACGGCCGTGAGTTGGAACATTTCTGTCCTCAAACAATGGTCGTGTTCTTTTTTCGCGGCGCCTTATACGATCCGGCCGTAAGCTCATACGTAGTGTGCATTGTGCAGCCGTATATCGTATACTTTCAAGCGAACATATCAACCTCAAAACTACGGGCGTATATTTGCGGTTCGCACTACGGCGGGACTCATACGTAGTGTGAACATAGTCTTAAAGTGTATTTGAGGGTACTGTATGTTAGAAAGCCCCACAAAGCACCCCATTTCAGAAACTGCACCCCCAAACTCTTTAGTTGAGTCACAGAAATAAAAGCTAAGTGTGTAAGAAATGTGAAAATTTTTATTTTCTGTGCAGAGATTTTATTGTAATCCAATATGTTTTATAATTATAAACCTATTACCAGAGAAATTCACCCCAATATTGATTGCCCCGTTTCTGCAGTTTATAGAAATACCCCATATGTTGCCCTATTGCGTTATTTGACGCAACCACAAGCCTCAGATATAAAGGAGCGCCTAGTGAATTTTAACACCTCCGTTATATTTGGTCATTTTTGACTGTACCACTTCAGGTTGGCAGAGGCTGGGGTGCCAAAACATAAAAAATACCCCTAAAGGAACACCATTTAGAAAACTATACCCCTCGAGGAATGTAACAAGGGGTGCGGGAGCATCTCGACCCCACAGGTGCTTCACAGATTTTCAGAACAATGTGGCGTGAAAAAAAAAAAAAAAAATTACACTATAATGTTTTTCTAGCCTTCAATTTTTTTCATTTTCACAAAGGGATAAAAGAAAAATAAATGTGTAGCGCAGTTTCTCCCAAGTACAGAAATACCCCACATGTGGACATAAAGCGCCAAATGGGCGCAGGTTGAGCCTCCAAAGGGAAAGAGCGCCAATTGGCTTTTGGAAGCTGAATTTCACTGAAATGGATTTCAAGGGCCATGTCGCATTTACAGAGCCCTCGTGCTGCCAAGACACTGGAAACGCCCCACAAGTGACCCCATTCTGAAAACTACACCTCTCAAGGAGTCTAACAAGGAGTGCAGTGAGCATATGGACCCCACTGATGACGGGCACAAATGTGGAACAATGTTCATTTTCACGGCACAAATGTGCCTGTTATCAAGGGGGCCATATGCTCACTGCACCCCTTGTTAGATTCCTTGAGGGGTGTAGTTTCAAGAATGGGGTCACTTGAGGGGGGTTTCCAGTGTTTTGGCAGCACGAGGGCCCTGTAAATGCGACATGGCGTTCATCATCCATTCTAGCCAAATCCAGCCTCCAAAATCCAAATGGCGCTCCTTCCCTTCAGAGGCTTGCCCTGCACCCACATGGCGCTTTATGTCCACATATGGGGTATTAACGGACTCAGGGGAAATTGCTCTACACATTTTGTGTGTTTTTTTCTCTTTTAACCCCTTGTGAAAATGAAAAATTCAAGGCTAGACTAACATTATAGTGTAAAAAATTTTATATTTCATTTTCATGCCATATTTGTTCCACATTTGTGCCCGTCACCAGTGGGGTACATATGCTCACTACACCCCTTAAGGGGTGTAGTTTCCATATAGGGGCCACTTGTGTTTTTTTTTTTACTGCTTTGGCAGCACAGGGAGTTTTTAAATGCAACATGGCCCTCGAAATCCATTCTACCCAAATCCAGCCCCAAAAAGCTAAATGGCGCTCCTTCCCTTCGGAGGCCCGTCTTGCGGCCGCATAGCGCCTTAAGTCCACATGTGGGGTATTTCCGTACTCAAGGGAAATTTTTCTACATGTCTACTAGATCAATGATGTTGTGTAAAAATAAAATTTTTTACACTTAAACATTGGCCTAGCCATTATTTTTTCATTTCCACAAGGGTTTAAAAGAGAAAAAAAAAACACAAAACGTGTAGAACAGTTTGTCCCAAGTACGGAAATACCACACATGTGGACATAAGGTGCCATGCGGCCGCAAGACGGGCCTCCAAAGGGAAGGAGCGCCATTTGGCTTTTGGAGGCTGCATTTGGCTGGAATGGATTTCAATGGCCATGTTGCATTTACAAAGACCCTATGCTGCCAGGACAGTGGTAAACCCCACAAGTGACCCCATTCTGGAAAATACACCCCTCAAGGAATCTAACAAGGGGTGCAGTGAGCATATAGACCCCACTGGTGACGGGCACAAATGTGGAACAATGTGACGTGAAAGTGAAAAATTTTGTTTTTTCATTTTTACAGCACAAATGTGCCTGTCATCAAGCGGTCCATATCCTCAATGCACCCCTTGTTAGATTCCTTGAGGGGTTCAGTTTCTAGAATGGGTTCACTTTTGGGGGGCTTCCACTGTCTTGGCAACACAGGGCCTTTGTAAATGCGACATGGCATTCACCATCCAGTCTAGCCAAATGGCGCTCCCTCCCTCCCTCCCTCCCTGCACCCGCCTGGAGCTTTATGTCCACATGTGGGGTGTTTCCATACTTGGGGGAAATTGCGCTACACATTTAGTGTTTTTTTTTTTATCTTTTAACCCCTTGGGAAAATGAAAAAATAAAGACTAGATCAATGATTTAGTGTGAAAAAAAAAAATAAATTACACTAAATTTTGGTCTAGCCTTGATGTTTTTTCCATTTCCACAAGGGGTTAAAAGAGAAAATAAATGCAAAATGTGTAGTGTAATTTCCCCTGAGTACGAAAATACCCCACATGTGGACATAATGTGCCATATGGGCACAGGGCAAGTCACCAAAGGGACAGAGCGCCATTTAGAGGCTGGAATGGAGGATGGAGGCCATGTCACATTTAAAAAGCTCCTAAACCCCATAAGGAATCTAACAAGGGTGCAGTGAGCATATGAACCCCACTGGTGACGGGCACATATGTAGAACATGTGCTGTGAAGATGAAAAATCCATTTTGTTTTTCATTTTCACGGCACAAATGTGCCCTTCACCAGGGGACCATATCCCTGCTGCCCCCCTTGTTAGATTCCTTTTGGGGTGTAGTTTCCAGAATGTGGTCACTTGTGGGGGGTTTCTATTCTCCTGGCAGCACAGAGGCTTTTTAATTGCATCATGGCATCCTCTAATGGGAATGGCGGCCATACCTATTTAGCTGGGGAAAAGGGACAATTTTAATTTATTTGGGGGTATTAGGCCAATTATTAGTTTATAAGGTTGAAAAGGACAGGAGTCCATCAAATTCAACCTGTGTTGATCCAGAGGGAGGCAAAAAACCCTCATGAGGCAGACAGCAGTAGCCTCATCACATGGGAAAAATTCCTTCCCGACTCCATAATGGCAATCAGAATAATCCCTGGATCAACGTGACCCCCGAAACAGGAATAAGGGACAGAATTTAGAAAATTTAGAACTCCAAAGACGTGTGGTGCGCCTTGAAGCGATCCAGTATGCAGAGGCCGGGGGGGATCAGGACAGGTGTCACACTGGTAAATGGTGTCCTTCCTGATCCCCCTTTTGTGGCACACTCTGCACTTCTTTTGGGATCTCCCCTTTTTTCCAGTGTGTGGGACTTCACTTGGAAAATGTTGTCCTTGTACGATACGGGGTCCTTCATATCCAGAAGCGCTGGGGCCCGCTCCGTGGCTACCGAATATCAGGGCTTTTATTACTGCTTCCTGGATTTCAAGGCATTTCCCTGGGTGGCCGGCACATCTGTACAGCACAAAAGCGTTGTACATCGCTGTTTGGACCAGATGTACGGCCACCTTTTTATACCATGTTCTGGTTTTTCTCGTGGCGTTATATGGTTTGAGGACTTGATCTGAGAGATCAACTCCTCCCTAAACTGATTCTACTCTAGAACACAATCAGGTTTGTTCACCACGTTTGTGGTACCACATACAGAGACAGAGTTGGTGCTATTCCTGTGTATTGTGGTCAAAATGAGGATATCGCGTTTGTCCTTATATTTGACCAACAACATATATTCACAGGCATAGGCCTTGCTCTCACCCCTTCCCATCAGTTGTCTAACTGGATGACTTGGGAGGCCTCGTTGATTTTTCAGAATCGTGCCACAAGCTACAGTAGCTCGGGCAGCGAGGGACCGGAAGAGGAGGATGCTGGTATAAAAGTTATCCCCGTACAGGTGGTAACCTTTATCCAGCAGTGGGAAGATCAGTTCCCAAACGATCTTCCTACGTTCCATGGCCTCCCTTCCCTGCATGTGCATGCTTTGCGGGGTTGGTGGTCGCTGACCGACACGGTGTTAGCGTAGGGACCCGTGTGGGCCAGAGGACCTGGACCTTTTTAATATAGGCCAAGCGGCATTAGTATCAGCCATAGATGGGATGTGCAGCCATTCCATTCTCTCCAGTTCGATCTTCCCACTAACTCCGTGGATGGGGGGGCATTCTAGGGGGCTGGATTCGGGTGTCCCTACCCTCATATATTCTTAATCTGCAAGTGTACCCTGAGGTACTCTCACAGAGTTTGTATAATTTCATGCCATACCGTGATCTTTTATTGGGAAGGTACTGGCGGAAAAGGAGTCTTCCTTTGAAGCTCAGGAGGGACTCATCTACTGAGATGTATTTCTCTGGGATATACATCTCAGTAAATTTGGCTGAGAAATGCTTTATGACCGACTGTACTTTGTACAGACGGTCATATGAGGGATCATCTCGCGGGGGGCAACTTGCATTGTCGTTATAATGCAAGAATTTTCGGATTGATTCGAATCGAAACCGTCCCATGGCCATACTGTAAAGTGGAGTATTATACAAAATATCCCCACTCCAGTTTTGCCGAACTATGTTTTTTTTTTTACTAGGCCCATGTGCAGCAGGAGCCCCCAAAATGTTGTCATTTTGGCTGCATCAACACCATGGGCCTAGCAAAAGTAGAGGAGGGTTTCTGGGCTATAAATTGGTGCGCGTGCAGGTTTGTTTGCGCCACCATCAAATTTACAAGGTCACCAGAGAAATAGAGCATTAAAAAGTCTATTTCTCTGAGACCTGTGGGGTTAATTTGGATTCCCGCCATTGCCATAAAGCCCGGAATCCGAGGCTGATAATTTTGGGGGTCTGGGGTCAAGATGGGTTCACCTGTGTGGGGGAAGGGGGTCACCTGTCTGGGGGGCAGGGTGCGGTATGGGATGACGTGTCTAAAGGGCAGGGGGCGGGATGGGAACACGTGTCTGTGGGCCGGGCGTGGGATGGGATGACGTGTCTGGGGGGCAGCCCATGTCGTCCTCCTGGGACACTTAGGTGGAAACTCATCATCACTGGATGATGATGATGATGCTGATGAAGATGAATGGAGGAATGAAGGATCCCCCCATTTATCCTCACTGGCTGTTTAATTAAAGCATATGCCTTCTCCGCCGAAAACTATGTAAATGTAATGTAGGAAACTTTATTTCGAATTATGTTGTGTAGGTGTAGTGTAGTGTTTTTTACTTGTATGTGATTTAACTGTTAGGGGGGAAACCTATGCCAAAAAATGAGTTGCTGTTCAGTGGTGAAGTGTCGCCGCTGATCAGCACTCTGCGGCGGTAGGATTTAAAAAAAAAAGGGGGGGGGAAGGAAAAAGAAGCAGAAGCAGCAGAAGAAGCAGACGAGGACAGAAGATGAAGCAGCAGCAGCTCCTCTCCTGGACGGATGCTGGCCCTGGACATCTCAGATCAGGTGAGTATGCAATAGCTGCGGCACACGCACCTGTTCTGCACACCTTGTCTTCCTGACTGAGGTGTGCAGGGACAGGATCCGTTATTACATACAGCCCCTTTTCACTGTCATTGGTCAGTTAGTACTAACTGGCCAATGACAGTGATGGGAGAGGGTGGCAGTGGTCTGAAAGGTATCGGACCGCACCAATCACCTTCACTTTCCGGGTTACCAGCTGTCATTGGCTGATCGGAATTGTTGAGCCAATGACAGCGATCATCGCTGCGGGGGGGGGGGGGGGTCATAATGCCGGGATAGCCTGCTATGCGTTATAGCAGCCATCGGTATCCGATCGCTGTGTGAGTTCGGGTAAACCGCAGGTGTACATTTACGCCCTGTTGCCTTAAAGCCCGGGCAGCGGGGTGTAAGTGTATGCTCCATGTCCTTAAGGGGTTAAAGACACAATCAAAGGCCAATTAGTAACCCAAAGCTAGAATGATGTACCAACAGGGCAGCCAAATAGCGAAATGACTGACATTATTTTTAGCTTAAAATGACGGACATCATTTTTTGTTTTTAAAAACGGAGAGGAAAAAAAAAATGTGTCAACATAGTTATAGGCTGTATCCATGTTTTCCAGGACTCCCTAGGGCTGTATCCAACTCCTTCATCCACCGGTCATAAAATGCCACACACTCAGGTTCTAATCTCTAGTAATAAACCATAAAGAGTATACATGTGACATATGTCATTTCCATCTCATGACTGCAGTGTTAAAAAATTATTATGCTATAGTTTTTTTTTCTACCCCCATTTATTTTACTTGTTTCATCATGGCAGAATAACTGTACCATGGGTCCCAGGCTGTTCACAAAACCTGGGCATGTCTCTGCCATGTCTAAAAGTGCACACTAAAGATTTTTTGAAACAGGCTTTCATGCTGGAAATCTAGTGTATAACAGTACCAGACAAATGGAATACTTTATACCGCTATAGTCATGTTGTTACCAAACACCAGTATACAAGGAAATTATCCCATACATAGTACCATTATACTGTTACTGACCATATCCAGTATACTGTAACCAACTCTATATGAAGGCCAAATGATATCACCCCATTACCTTGACATTACAAGTACATGTTACCATTATATTCTATAAAAAAAATAATTCTAAAAAATTGTACAAATACCTACCTATACATAGTGCCCCCAGATGGTAATAATAGTCCATTCTGTATTATTTCTCTTAAATGGGTTGTTCAACTATCAGCTAAATAAATAAATAAATAAATAAATATGCTGGTGTTGTGTCTAAGGCTTTTCTTAATATCCCTGCCAAGTTTTGCTGCTATATGATGTTTTTTGTGGCTGCTGTGTGCAGCTGTTCCCTACCATCCATGTTCTCTTCACTTCCTGTTTCATATTGTGTTTACCTGTGAGGTCTAAAACTACTGAGGTCAGCATTCTTTGTGTGCAAGCCAGCCCCCTCAGTAACGCCCACTGCTGCTAAGATAGCCCATTCCCCACCTCCTCATCTTAATGAGGCCAATATGCTAAGCCCAGGATATCACATCATCCAACCCAAGAGACACCCCACAGCCCCTTCTGCCTCAGCCTGAAAAGGGAATGTAACCATTACACAGTGACTTATCAGCACCTGGGAAAGCTGGCTGCCTGCGTGAATCAAACAGAAGGGCATAAGTTTATATGTTATTCCTGCACATGGTTTCATCACAGTTGGATAATTGTGATCTTATAACAACAGTGTCAGAAAGAGAGCAAGATATACAGAGATATCAGGAAATGGAGAGACAGAGAAGGGAAGGGTGAAGTAAGAGACAGAGAGTGAGGTGAAAAGGGACAGGGAAAGAATAGATACAGAGAGGGATGCAAATATACAGAGAGAGAGAGAAAAATAATAATACACTTCTTGGTAACAACCACCCAACTTTCCCAGGTGTTGATAAACCAAGCTTAGAAAGTAGTCGGAACTATAGCCACTCACAGGAATTAGGATGAGTTAAAGAGGTAGTGCAGTCTAAGACATTTTTTCAATAAATAGCACACATTAGAAAGTTATACAACCACCCGGCCGCAGACCCAAAAGAGTGATGCAGTATACTTACGTTATTACTGTCGACTCCGGCCAACATCTTGGGATAAACACGTCATCTTCAGGAGGCCGGCCTGACTGCTCCAGCCCTCCCTCATGCCGGCCCCCCTCCAGCGCTTCATCAGCTGCTCAGCCGCGATTGGCTAAACACTGTTATGCGACAACTAACCAGATTACGATAAGGTGAACGTCCAATAGGGGAATATTGTTCAGAGTTCCTGCAGTGGGGCTGCCCTTCTTTTTGGAATGACTCCACCCTCCGGTTCCAATTCTGGGCAGGGCTGAGCGAACGACTGAAAGACATGTTAGTGGCCAACCCGACTCCTGACACCCTCGAAGAGAGTATGACCTTGGCCATTCGGGTGGATCGACGGTTGAGAGACTGACAGAAAGAGAGGGGTTCCCCAGACATGATTAGAACCTCTTTGTCTCCAACCTCCTTCCCTTAACCTTCCCCTACTGTTGCACCCCCTCGGGAGGAGCCGATGCAAGTGTACACCACAGATGCCAAGGCCAGACGGGCACACCGTCTACAGAATACCCTTTGCATGTACTGTGGAAAAGCCCTTTGGGTTATACAATGCCCTGGCAGTCTTCCAAAATTTTTCGAATGATGTATTCCGCGAGTACCTCGGTTGTTTTTTGGTTGTGTATCTTGATGATATTTACTGTACATTTTTTCCCCCGACTGGTCTTCCCACATTTTGCATGTACGTATTGTCATTGAGCTTCTGAGAGTAAACTATCTTAGCGCCAAATGTGTCAATTTGGAATTCAAGAGGTTTCATTTTTAGGGTATAAGATAACCTCAGATTCTTTTAGTATGGACCCTCTGAAGGGCAGGACCACTGAAAACTGGGAGCGACCCAATAACCTTAAAGCTCTGCAGAGGTTCTTGGGTTTTGCAAACTATTATAGGAAATTCATCAAGGGGTTCTTGCTCATAGCCAAACCTCTTACTGACCTAACTAAGAAAGGGGCGTATCTTTAAAACTGGACCCCCAACGCTATTATGGCATTTAACCAATTTAGACGATGTTTCTTAGAGGCTCCAGTACTGACACAACCAGACTTTGAACTTCTTTTTATAGTTGAAGTAGACGCATCCGAGGTGGGGGTAGAAGCTGTTCTATCTCAAGGGTCCACAGCTCTTACCAACCTCTGACCGGTTGCATTCTTCTCTAGGAAGTTATCCAAGGCTGAATTAAACTACTATATAGGCAACAGGGTGTTGCTACTGATTGCTAAAATGGCTTTTAATGAATGGAGACTCTTCCTAGAGGGTGCAAAGCATAAGATTGTGGTTATTACCGATCATAAGAATCTCATGTACCTGGACCAAGCTAGACATCTGATACCACGTCAGGAAAGGTGGGCCTTGTGTTTTACCCGGTTCAGTTTTGAAATTACCTACCGGCCCGGGTCCAAGAATGTCAAGGCTGACACTCTGTCTCTCAGCTTTGACATCGAGACCACTCCCAGGGTCCAGCCTATTCTGTCTCCTGGTGTGGTAGCAGCCATATTGCAGCCAGATGTGGTGACTCAGATCGCCGAGTCTCAGTCACTGGCACCCTGGAACACACCAGAATCAGTCTTGTTTGTACCCCCAAAATCTTAGCCTCCGGGTCTTGGAGGAGATTCACAGTTCTGTATTGACAGGTCACCCAGGGGTGGCAAGAACCAGGTACTTGCTCTTTCGCCATTACTGGTGGCCTTCCTGGGCTCGAGATGTCAAGTCCTTTGTGGATGCGTTTGGGACCTGTGCCAGATCCCGAACCATCGGTATTTGACTCCTGCTGCCTTCCCGTTCTGTGGGGAAGGTGGAGACAGCCCAAATACCGCCTGGAAAAAAGGGCTACAGCCTATTACCTAGGCTGTATGCCTGTTTTCCAGGCGGTACTCAGGCTGTCTCCACCTTCCCCACCGAACTCGAAGGCAAATGCCGATGGTTCGATTTGTACGAACCTGAACCTCGGCCCTGTTTGATCATCTCTACTCCTACACTACTCACAGGGAAAATGTGGCAGGCCATGGCAGGCCTAATACACCCATATAGGTATAAGACTGCCTGAGGTCTAGAAGATTTTAAGCCGATTGGGCAGCTGTTAAGGCCCAACAGTTCCTAGGGGCCCCCGAAGTCCATCCAAATCTTCCATAGTATAAATTGACACTGGGTTTTTATGATTTAAAAATAGTATAAAAAATTTACTAGTATACAGACCTCTACCTCAGAACTAAGCTGGCCCCAAAAATGATTTTGAAATTGCCTTGAAAATTTTGAAAATTACTGCTAAATTGTAAGCTTTCTAACTTTCTAAGAAAATAAATAAATACATAAATAAATCAATAAAAGAAACATTTATTAAATATTATCAACATAAAGTAAACATGTGACATTATAACCGTGATTTAATAACAAATGTATGTAACAATACAACCTTTTTTATAACTATTCTTTTATAAAATTTTTAACATTTTACACATTTTTAAAAATAACATAACAAAACAGAATTAGTTCCATGCATACAAAAATGGTTAACAATGTGCTTGGTGTTGTACAAACAATAATCATTTTTCAAATGGTCGGCTATAGTAACGCAAACAAAGAAGTCAACCATTAAACTTCCCAGATGGCCTGGTGAATGTTCCATACTTCAAGTCGTGCGGTTCAATGGCAGGGTTAGTTTTAGTACCTCAACCTAATTCAGGTCATCTACTGATTTAAATACTGTCCACTTGTCCCAAAGTTTCAAAAAGTTCTGTAATTTGTTTGTCTTGGCACTAATTGTATGTCCCAATTTATAGTTGTAATGGACCACATTTAAAATTTCGGAGATGGAACGCAATTCTGAGCCACTTTGCTTTTTGCGGCTGTAAGAATGTGGATTGCAATAGTAGCATCTGCTTTGTCCATTGTCTCAACTTTCAAGTTTGTTTCAAGTTTTAATTAGAGAACAATCCCACCACACATGGAGGAGAATGCCTACTTCCAGGTGGCATCTGCAACAAGTGGATGGACACATAGGAAACATCTCAGATAGGTGGTAAGGCGTTAGATACCATCTATACATAATCTTGCGGGAGGTTTCAACGTGATTAATGCGGCGTTAGGCTGCATAACTGCATGGAAAAAGAGCCATTGTTTCTCTGAGAAGGTCTGATTTAGATCCTTTTCACACTTGGCCTGGAAGGATAATTTAGTACTAGTAGGTATTAGGGCTGCATATGCTTTAGAGATTCCATGAGCGAGTTGTGGCAATATAATGGCGAATTTAAAAGTATTTAAAAAAGTCCCTTTTAGAGATACCATACTTATCTACAAATTGGGCAAACCCTGAGGGCCATATAGGTCTTTAAGCCGTAATACTCCTTTTAATTTCCATTCCCGGAAGTTGGAGGCCAGGATTTTTTGTTGAATGACTTCTATCTGTAAATTTAGGTAATGAGTGGGCAAAACATGTGGGGAATCTGCTATAGTTTTCCCCACATGGAAAGCAGCTTTAAGGGTTGGAAGTTTAGGTGAGGGGGGAAGGTCCTGGAAGCCTTACAATCCAAAACACTATTTTCGGGTCAGAGGCATTCAGTTCTTCCATCTCAGCTTCAACCCACTGTTTAGTTGTGTCTTTAAACCCTATGCTTTTTATCTGGTCCAGTATGGTAGCATAATAATACCGCACAATATTACAGTGATCCAAATGGTAAGTATAAAACAATAAAAATATATTAAGACCCAACGCGTTTCGGAACCGTACGGGTTCCTTTTTCAAGAGTCATACAACATTATGAAAACAAGCACAACTTATACTAAAGGGGAATAGTGATGTCAGCAAATTGGGTGGAGACTCCACCACCAATCAACATTAACCCTTATCAGACTATTACAAAACGCATAAAAGGATATATAAAAACTAGATTTGCATTTCCAGGGAAATACATAGTGCTTGAAAAGAGCACCCCTTTACCAGTGACTTCCTTTTAACTTTAATCCTGGGTGTTTTCCCTTTAAGAGCAACTTGGGTTCCGTCCCTTTAGGAGCGTCGCGGGAGGAGGAGGAGGAGGAGGAGGAGAAGGAGAAGACGACTAAATTTTACACCCTGTGATAAATCTCCCCCCTAGTGTTTTTACTGTTTGTATTTTATTTATTACCTTTGTCTATTATATATTTTTATGGTTATACGCTAATTATTATTAACTTTTGGGGTTTTTTAAGACTATGTTTTAATTTTATTTTTTATGTATCCTTTATGCGTTTTGCAATATTGGTGGTGGAGTCTCCACCCAATTTACTGACATCACTATTTCCCTTTAGTATAAGTTGCCATATTGGTTGCCATATTGTATCCCCTTACCATTTTACCAAGCTGATCCTCACCATGGAGCGCTGTCCTATGTTCTTCTTTTGGGTGAGACAAAATAAAATTGTTTAATCGCCACACCGAGTTATATGTGTGAGAGTATTGTTTACTAAGGATCGGTGAAACGGATGCGTGAAAGGTGCGACCAGGTAATAGTACCTATAAAGGTGCTTAAAATGCAGGGTCCAGGGGTCAATTAAGTTATATAGGGGAAATAGTTTTAGCTAAGGGGGTCGTTGTAGAGGTGGAGTCCAGTGATGGCTAAATAGTGAGAATAAAGTCACCAACCAGAATCAATGAACCTTGCTTGAGGGGGATGACATTGCCAAGATTATGTCTAATAAACCAATGTTGTCTCTTGTAGGGGGCACACACTGATACAAAGGTATAGGGTTGGTTGTTTAGTGTACACACAATAATGACAAAACGTCCCTTCTCATCTATTACTACCTTCTGGACCGTTACAGCGTTACAGTGTTACGTATCAATATAGATACACACAAATGGGAATTCTTTGTACTTTAATCTATGTAAGTCACTATGGTTTAGATGAGTCTCCTGAATGCAACACACGTCTGCCTTTAATTTTTTTAGTTCCTTCCATAAAAGTAAATGCTTATAGGGTTAATTTAGCCCTTTTACATTAAGGGAAATTATTCTAATCCCCATTTTTAAAATAAAGGTTCGCTTTAAGCAAGCTCCATTATAGTGGCATGAGACAGTCTCTGACACATATACCAGCATCAATAAAGAACATACCATTAAGCCTTGTAATTACTTGTGGTACCACCAGAAATAAGATGAATAACAGTCCAAACACATGGTCCCATCTCTAGGGGAATCAGATATGGAAAATATCAGGTATTAACATATCAGAACAGCCTAACAAAAAAGCAATATAATATAAGGCAATTGTGATAATCATTGTAAACCATGTTTAAGGATACGCTAGTGTTTTCCCATTACTGGCAAGCTGAAGCTTTAAATCATAACTTCAGGCAGGGGAGTCTCTTACAGGATGTTGCTTGTTATGTCCAGCTGTAGACAATCCAGGAGAGACAGATCTAGGAGAAGGGTGATTTCCTCTCTGGTCCTAACCTTCTTCGGCTTGTAGATCCCAGTCCTTGCAAAGCTTGAGACCTTCTTGCGGTAAATTGACCACTGTCTTGATGCTAGTTCTCGAAATGAGCAACTTCACTGGCAAGTCCCATTTGTATTGGACATTTTTGTCCCTGAGGATCTTGATACAAGCAGCGAATTCCCGCCTACGTGCCAATGTTGCAGCTGATAAATCAGCAAAGATGGAAATAGGGGCAAACTGTCCTGGTAAGTTCGGTTGACGTCTTGACGCATCAACTATTTGTTCTTTAACCGCTTCAGGACCGGACTAATTATTTTTTTTGCGCTTTTGTTTTTTCTACCTCATGTTTAAAAGGCCATAACGCTTACATTTATCCACCTACAGACCCACATGAACCCTTATTTTTTGTGGCACTACTTGTACTTTGCAATGACAGGATTAATTTTTGCATAAAGTATGCTGCAAAACCAGAAATAAATTAAATGTGTGATGAAATTGAAAAAAAAAAACACTTTATTTAAATTTGGGGAGCGTTTGTATTTACGCTGTTTGCCCTAGGGTAAGGCTATGTTCCCACTACGTAAAAGTACGGCCGTTGTTGCCATCGTATGGGTGTATGGGTGATCCTGCATGGGGCCGCAAAGAACCGACATGTCAGTTTTCTGCGGCCGCAATTCAATGAATTGCGGCCGTAGGAAACCTTGTCAGTTCACACAGTGAATTGAGCGGCTTCGGCCACTCGCTTCACTGTGCGCTATGGGAAGCTCTGATGCGGGCGCACGCTGATCAAAGCATCAGAGCTCTGCGGCCGGAAAAATCATCCGGTCGGTGCTTAAGTACCAGCCAGGATGATCCGGGCAGAGATCGGCCGTTCCGTGACCCGGCCGGTCTCTATACGTTGTGTGAACATAGCCTACAACTGATTTGTTATGCATGTTCCTCAAGTTGTTAAGATAACGATATGTAACTTGTATAACTTTTATTTTATTTGATGGCTTTTAAAAAATTGAACTTCTTTAAAAAAATATAATGTTCCAATTACAATTACAATTGGAATTTTATTGCGCTTATGCCATTTACTGTACAAGATCGGAATGTGATAATTTAATAGTTTAGACGATTACGCACGCGGCGATAACAAATATGTTTGTTTATTTATTTTTAAATTGGGGAAAGGGGGGTGATTTAAACTTTTATTAGGGGAGGGGATTATTTATTAATAAAAAAACATTTATTTACTTTTTTACACACATACTAGAAGTCCCCCTGGGGGACTTCTAGTATGACTGCTCTGATCTCTCATAGAGATCTATGCAGTATGGATATGCTGCATAGATCCATGAGATAGGAACTCTATTGCTTTCGGCTGCTGCAGCCGAAAACAATAGAATGCCGAGCCGGGATCAGCGTCATCATGGCGCAGACCCCAGCCGGGACCAGATGCGGGAATTGCTCCCACTAGACACCAGGGAAGTGGCTAAGCTAGTAGTCACAGTCCTGGGCTGCAGATAGCATCCGGGACCGTGGCGGTTCAGAGCGGGGCCACCGCGTGACCCCTCTCTGAATGCCCCCTCCCGCATGAGGACATACAGTTACGTCCTCATGCAGGAAGGGGTTAATATGGGAGAAGTACACTCTTAAGATGGTGTCTCTTGGTACAGAAGCTGGAACTGTCTTGGGCTCGGGCAGTGTGCAGGGGAGACATGCTGCACACTGTTAGCGGCCGCCATGTTGTGTTGCTGCTGGCTGTCCTGTGAACTAGTAGCCAGTGAGGACAGCGGAGCTGTGTCAATTAAGTCACCCGTTACCTCAGAAGATTCCTGGGGTGATGATCGCTGTCCTCCTGATGATCGCTGTCCTCCTGATGAGATATGCAGCTGCATCCCTCTGTTCCCACACAGCGCCATTGGTTGCTCCCGGCAGCCGGACTAAAAGTGTCTAATTTTTGGTCATCTCTGCAGGTGGAGGGAAGCAGTTGGCACCTGTGTACCACACAATTCCACCTTAAAACCTGGTTTGTGCCGCAATTTAGGCTGTTGCTAGCAAAGGTCAGTCCTCACATGTCTTACCTCATGAGCAGCAGGACACGCCCCGTAACAATACAATCTTTAACAGAGAATTTCAAGTAATTTAAAAAAAAAAAAAAAACTTTTTTTTTTTAGGTTTTTAGGGTACAAACACACACACCATATACGCAGCAGATACGCAGCAGATCTGCAGCAGATTTGATGCTGTGTTCAGTTATATAGATCTAATCTGCTGCGTATCTGCTGCGTATCGCAGCAGTAAATGCGCAGTGTATACGGTGTGTGTGTTTGTACCCTTACAGAAATATCCTTAACTTATTGACCATAACTAACCACTAAAATAAAGTTTGGGTGCACTGGGGTTAGTACTACAACTAGAGATGAGCAAAGCAGCCGGAAATGGTTTCACGAGGTTCGCGCATTTGTGTTAAACTTGTTAAGATTTGCATATAGAATGTCAATAAAGCAGCCAAACTATAGTATTTACAATACCGGGACTGTTACAGAATTACAAATTTGTTAAAACACAATCTTGTAAAAGTGTCAAAACTTGGAAAATAACTATTTAAAAAATATGTCAATCAGCCACTCAGTCATTCATTCAGTTTCAGCCATGGACAGCAGTCGACCTTGGTGGAACAACGAGATAAGATATATAAACTTTCTGGGGGGGCGTGGCTAGCAGCGCATGGCGGCGGACGCTTGGACTAGGAGCTCCGCTCTCTGTATCAGCCTAAGGGGCTCATAACGGCTAACAGCCCCAACAAAACGCTCACCGGCTACCCCGTACGTAACCGGGACAAGCTACCCGACATTTATGAGGACCAGAGGGAAAAAAGAAGAAGAGTCCGATGAAGCTCACTCACTTCTTTCCAGCAGCACCCGGCTCCCAAGATGGCGCGGCGGGGTCTCTCCTCCTCACAGCTAAGTGCACCCCGGCTCCCTGCATCCTTCTCTCCTGCTTCGAGCAACTCCCCGTCGGCATCGCCATCCTCCCCGGCGGATAGTGGAGCTTCCCCGCAGCAGCTCGCCACAGAGACCGGACCCCGCACTGATCTTCCCGCACAGGGTAAGCGAGGCCACACTTCATCCCAAGTGTTGGCGCCATTCCACCTCACGGCAGCAGACATGCTATCACCTCATCATCCCTCCGCGCAGGCTGCCCCAGTCACCGAGCCTATGATGAGAGCTATGATGGCAGATCTCAAAACCTCCCTTCATGCTGAGATACACTCGGCCATCACCACCATGCAAAAAGAGATCTCGTCCCTGGGAGGTCGCACTGCCCATATTGAGGAAAAGATGGCGGAGTTCTCTACCTCCCACAACTTAGTTGTGGACACTACAAACAATATGGAGGATGAAATCGCGGCACTACAACTAAAAATTGCTGACATGGAGGACAGGTCTCGGCGCAATAATTTGCGCTTTAGGGGCATTCCTGAAGCAGTGAAGCAGGAGGACTTGCAAGATTTCCTCACAGATTATTTTGTGGTACTTTTACCTCAGGCCGAAGCTTGATCTCCTGATTGACAGGGCACACAGGCTTCCTAAGCCTAAAAATCTGGCCCCCAACACAGCAAGAGACACTATAGCGCGGATCCACTTTTTCCGTACTAAAAAAAAGCTAATGAATGCAGCAAGATGCAACCCAGATTTACCTGAGCGCTTCAGAGATATTCTGATCTTTACTGATTTATCAGCGGCAACGCTTGCCAGACGACGAGAATTTGCTGTGGGAACCAAAATACTCAGGGATAACGCCATTGCCTATAAATGGGGCTTCCCTGTGAAGCTGATAATCTCCTATAAAGGAAGCAAGCATGTGGCACAGACACCGGCAGCGCTACGTTGTTTATGCACTGACTGGGGACTGATGGAGGAGGAAGATGCAGCTGAAATACGCCCAACTGGACGAAGCGCCAGAATCCAGGAGGAGTGGATCACTGTGACTAGGAAGAAACGCACCGCTAGATGAATCTCCAGCGTTGACCTACTGCCGACTTCCGCAGTATCTTAACTGCTGAACTACCTCTAAGATCCAGGTGCAACTTTTCCTGTTCATCGTCTTTCTTTTTCTTTTTTGCACTTGACTAGAGGGGCCTATTGTGTTCTATATTGGCCGTTTATATAGTTAAATGACGTTTTTGTCTTCCCCCCTGTACGTTTACGTACACTTCCCCCTATACGATTCTATGGACACTGTCCCAAGTACCAAACAGGACTTGTTGTTTGTTGTAATGTTTTGTTTGTTCTTGTCCGGTCTGTACCACCCCCAATCACAGTGCATGCTAAATGTCCTCTCCGTTGCATTCCTACCTGTGACCGCATGGCACATACGCTGTATGGGCCGACCTCCGGCATCCAGGTTCCTACCTCCCAATGGGGATCAAAATTCTTTCCATTAACGCCAAGGGGCTAAACTCCCCCTACAAAAGATCAATGCTTTGGAATGAAGCCCGTGTGTCTAAAGTAGATATCCTATGTATTCAGGAAACGCACTTGATAGACACAGACATTCCTAGGCTCAAACATAGAAACTTCCCTAATGTTTTTTCCGCTCCAGCCCCTAATAAGAAGGGGGGGGTGGCAATAGCCATACGTGACACAGTCGCTTTTGCACTCAAACGGGTGGAGGTGGATGCTGGAGGTCGGTTCCTTGTGCTGGTGTGCTCCCTAAACAATGTGGATTACACGTTAACAGTTCTTTATGCTCCAAATAGAAAACAAGATGCCTTCCTACGTTCTACCCTAAGGAGAGCAGCAGAATGGGTGCAAGGTGCACATGTGGTCATAGGGGATCTTAACTACGCACTCTGGCCCTCTATGGACTCCACATCCGCAGTTCCTGTAACAGAGCCCACTAGGATGTCCTCTATTATAGCTAAGGCTGGTTTATATGACGCATGGAGGGTGTGGCATCCGACAGAAAGGGACTTCACATTCTATTCAGCCCCACATAAGATTTATACGCGAATTGATTATATCTTAGTAGACAAGAATACTCTGCCACTGGTCGACCACACTGAGATCAAAACAATCACATGGTCGGACCATGCCCCGATAACCCTTACTCTCAGAGAGTCATACCCCTGCCACCCTAACTCCGTATGGAGGTTAAATAATTACATACTACAGCACCCTGATTACCAGAAAACCACATCTACTCAAATTCAGAGTTTCTTCCTGTCGAATGACACTGGTGACACCTCCAACAGCACGCTTTGGTGTGCTTTTAAGGCCACCATCAGGGGTCATTTTATCAGTCAAACTGCTTATGATAAGAAATATCGAAGGCAAACCCAACTGTCCTTACAAAGCGAACTAGCTGAACTACACAGACTTAATAAGGCGGCCTTCACATAATACCCAAACTCCACAACCAACCGAGGAGGCCATATCCTCCTTCCTGCGGGATGCCAATCTTCCCTCCCTTCCACTGTCCGTTAGAGAAGAACTTGCCTCTGAGTTCACTAGAGAGGAAGTATGTAAACTCTTCAGATCCCTAAAACCGCACAAATCGCCAGGCCCTGATGGAATGACTAACGAATTTTATAGATTATATGGTCCAACCCTGGCACCTTACTTAACCCGTCTCTTTAATGATTTCGCATTAGGCCACCGTCCCCCTACAGAAATGCTAGAGGCTATAGTTGTCACATTGCCAAAACCTGGCAAAACAGCCGATACTCCTGCTAACTTTAGGCCCATTTCATTATTAAATACGGATCTTAAACTATGCGCAAAACTATTCTCCCAACTGTCATTAATAACGACCAGGTTGGCTTTGTGTCAGGTCGCCAGACGTTGGATGGTACCCGGCGATTTATTAACATTATCTCCAGGACCTGCTGCGCTCGAACGCCTTCTCTGCTCCTTTCTTTGGATGCGGAGAAGGCGTTCGACCGAGTGCATTGGGGGTACCTCCGGGCTGTGCTGGAGACTTTTGGTATACCTCCCAGATTGCTTACGGCCATTATGGCCCTTTACTCCTCTCCTAAAGCACGAGTGCTAAACGCTGGTTCCCTCTCTGCCCCCTTCTACATCACCAATGGCACCCGTCAGGGGTGCCCTTTGTCCCCTCTGATTTTTGCCATGGTGATGGAACCCTTTGCCCAGCATATCAGATTGTCCACTGACTTGACAGGTATAACCTTGGATGGACTTGATCACCGCGTGGGCTTGTTTGCGGACGACGTGATCATTTCCATCACCGATCCCCATAAATCCCTCCCCGCCGTAATGAGCATCATAGAAAAATTCAGCTCTGTGAGCTATTACAAGCTCAATATTACAAAATCAGTTATTTTAGATATAGATATCACCCCCACATCTAAAAGGGACCTAATGCTACAGTTCCCCTTCCAATGGTCAGACAGTAACATCTCCTACTTAGGAATATTACTAACCAAATCACCAAACAAACTCATCTCCCTGAATTACACAGCCCTTATGTCCCAACTCAACTCCGACATAATATCTTACTCCACGTTGCCAATATCTTGGGTTGGTCGCATTGCTGCGGCCAAGATTATGTTATTACCTAAAATACTATACCTATTCCGCAACCTGCCAGTAGTGATCCCTCTCCCTGTTATTCGTAAATTGCAAAACATCCTCATGAAATTTATATGGCATAACTCCAAACCCAGAGTGGCAGCACGGGTTCTCTACGCACCAACTCGCTTAGGGGGGTTGGGATGCCCCTGTCTCCTTTCCTACTATAGGGCAGCAATGATGGATCAGATCCGCACATGGTGGCACAGTAACTCTATGGCACCTAAATGGGTGGATATGGAGGCCCGTTCTTTTGGGGTAACTTCCATGTCAGACTGGCTCTGGGCTTCACGCATCCTACCCCCCACCCAACTATCCTTCACACCTACTGTTAAAGCAGGCCTTAAGATGTGGCTTATGGAGTCACCTACTAGAAACCTTTGCCCAGCCCGACTTAAGGACATACCACTGGTAGCCATCCAAAACTCCCTGGATAATATTGACCTTCGGGCTTGGCTGGATGTGGGCATACGCACTGTACGGGATATTTCAGAAGGGCTGACTTTAATGCAATTTAGGGATATCGCTGATAGATTTAATCTTAACAACCGAGAATTTTACAAATACTTACAAATAAGACACCTTCTTTCTTCCCTGGACTGGCCGTGGGACAATCCTCCGACACTATATGAGAAACACTTCCTGAACCCTACTAACAAAAGCAAGGGCATTTCTGCAGCTTACCTGCACATCATATCCTTGTCTTGCCCCGATACTTTCCCTTTCCAGACCAAATGGGAATTGGACCTTGGACGATCCTTTACTGCTGAACAGTGGGCCTTTGCCTTTCAATTACCTTATAAAGTGTCCAAGTGTGTGAATCACCTGGAGGCATCCAGAAAACTCCTTTACCGCTGGTACTATACACCTTATAGATTATCTAAACTATACCCTTCCGTCTCCCCGCTATGCTGGAGATGCGGGGCCCAAATTGGTACATTATTGCACATTTGGTGGCAGTGTAAGGCCGTGAAGGATCTATGGTCCAAGGTCCGCACTAAACTGGAAACAATAGTACACTTTAACTTGCCGTGGGGACCGGAGGTGGCACTGTTGTCCATGGGACTGGATGACCTTTCCACTTCCCACCTCACGGTCATATTCCACTTTCTTACAGCCACACGAACAGCTATAGCCAAGAACTGGAAATCTACAAGTATCCCCACAATAGAAAGCATTGTCGCTGTAGTGAACCATAACCATACTATGGAAGGTTTGGTGGCCAGGCGCCAAAATGCCTACCCCTCATTCCTAGTTAAATGGGATGCATGGGAGGACCAGCATCTCTGATGAATGCCCTCAGGTTCTCTTTTTACTGTATTAGGATTAGAGTTTGTCTAGAGTAATAGGTGGAAAAACCCGGACTGTACGATGATTTCTTTGTTGTATTCCCCATGTTGCGCTACTGGTGTTTAGTGGTGCCCTCCCACCCACTTCTCCTCCCTTACCCTCCATCCCCCCCCTCCCCTCCCCCTCTCCCACCATAAGCCCTATCCCCCCCGCCCCCTACTCTATCCCCATTTTACCTTCCCCCTCCCCTTATATCCCTCCCTCTCCCCCACCTCCCTTCCCTTGCTCAATACACATGCTGTTGTACTTTACTGTACCTGTAAAGCATTCCCTTGTATTGTGCAATTTTCTATTGAAAAATTTTCTAAATAAAGTGTTATAAAAAAAAAAAGATATACAAACTTTCTAATAAACCATTTAACATTTTCCAATCCCTCTTCAAGTACCCTTTCACCTCACTTGCATGGCACCCTTTGTATCCTCATTTAGTTTAAAGTGGCACCAATATAATGGCCGATTTCATTTAAATTTCAATAGATTTTGTTAGTTTATTTTAATGTAGATGTAGAGTGAGTCAGCATGAGCTAAAGTCTGGTAACAGTTCAACTGGTGGGCCATCATCATTAACAGCCTTTAGGAAAGGCTCAGGGTGGCTCCAATAGGCTTGGATGAAGGTTGCAGGTCTTGTATTGTGGAAAAAATCCTACAAAGTTCCAGGTCCACGGCAGTCATTAGTCAATCCAAGAACGAGCAATGAACAGAAGGGTCCCCACGAAGCAAGGGCATGATGTTTCCTCTTCCCTGTCTCCGGTCATGTTTTGGCCACAAGTCAGCTTTGAAAGATTCATCAGCAAAAAAAGGTTTTCTCAAGCCTAGCACTTCCCCTAGAGTCTCAACCGCTCTACCCTTAAGATCTTTTAGCCTAATGTCAGGACAGTCAGTATTTAGAAGGAAGCATTAAGACTAGATGATCGAGTAGTGAAATATTCAAATTTTCCTATGTTGAGTAGACTCGAATCACATTAAAGTCTATGTGAGAAAAATTCTCACATTTGGAAATCAAAATTCGACCACTTTGAGGTCACCTAGCCCACAATGACACCTCAGGAAATTATGCCATCACCTCTGGAATACAGCATACAGCCCTATACCCTATACAGACAGATACACTGCTGCCTATTCCTTACAGTGAATACACTTCAGCTGCCTGTCTGAGCACACCTATGTGCTGCTTGCCGGTTTAATAGCTGTATATCTTTAGATAAATGTGTTCCTTCTATAGCTTTAGCCCTAAAAGGGCTTTTGGGGGTCTCTTCTGCCTACAATCATCCAATACCTGACTGTCCCTGCTACACACTGTCTCCCTGTCTAGCTCCAAGTCTCATCTGAAAACGAATTTCAAATCCACTATTCAGTTACTATGGAGGTCACATGGTTTAGCCAGCCAATGAATGTCGGTGATTTTCTTTCCCCACTGCCTGTGTGCTCATAGTGCCTGTTCCACTCCCCTGCATAGTTATTGGTTAAAAAAAAATGCCAGGGAAGGTGTGTGTGTGTGTGTGTGGGGGGGGGGGGGATGAAATGAAATATTTACTGGGGTTTTGATTGAATATTAGTTTGAAATCGAGTATTTCGAATAGTGTACTATTCGATCGAATACCTACTTAATCGAGTAGCACTTGCTCATCCCAAATTAAGACTATGATTGAGACTACAATGTTGTTGTTGTCACAGACCCCATGAAGAATCTGGTTTCCCAGATGTCGTCATCATCATCAGGGGATAAAGATATATTTGTTCCACCGAGCCAGCGTAAAGTCCCATCCATAGCTTGTGGTTCCAGAGGCAAAAGGGGGAGGGGTGCAGCATAAGCTAGTCGCCAGACTGTTTTTCAGGAAGGCACAGGCCCTCAAGTGGTACCTCAAGGCACCAGCAGGGCTCAGAAATTTCCTACAAAGAACTGGCCACTGGCATCAGTAGTGTGGGAGTTTTTCCCATGTCGTTGGCATAAAAAACCATAATGCTATCTGTAGCACGTGTGACCATAAAGTGGATCAGGTTTGGATTCAAACACAGCTAAAACATCTATGCATTAGCACATGGAAAAGCACCACCCCATTGCCTGGAAGAACCTTCACTCAATTGCCACTTCTTGCCCGTAACCAACAACAGCTGCAGCTACCATTGCGCAGCCTCATCTCTGCAAATCATGATTAGCAGCCTGGGTTGAAAACAGTAGGTCCCTCACATCTACCTCTGCTTCCTCCGTGGGGACCAGTGGGAAAACACACACAAAAAAAAAAAAAAAAAAAAAACACATACCACTGCTGAGACAACAGTCTCAGTGTGAAGCCATCACAATAAGACAGCACTACATCAGAACCCACCCTAGCAGACATGTTAAATGGGCTACTGGCTAAGTTTATTGCCCTGTATTTCAAAATACGACCAGGTCCCTGTATTCTCTCCCATTGCAGGTAGTACAGTCCAAGCCACTTAGGGAGCTGCTGGCTTGTGCCAAACCAAGGTGGACAATGGCAACTCCCCATTTATTGGCCAATAACACAATCCTTGCTCTGCACAGCTACCTGGAAAAGAAGGTTGGCAACACCTAGCGTCTCTGTGTCTCTGATCGATTGCACCTCGGCGCGGACATTTGGAGTTCTAAGTACGGACAAGGGCTGTATATGTGCCTCACTGTTCCTTGCACACTCTTCCGGGAGAGAGTGGCAGCAACAAAGAATGGAAGTCGCCACACCACAATTTGGGCCATTATTTACATACCTCATTGTTTCCTCCACCTCGTCTTGTCATGACGACTTAACACACCATAACCTCCTATGGCATAAAGACGCTGCCAAGCCCACCACTGTCAGACTGTCCTGCACATGCGCAGCATCGGGCAGGAATCCTGTACTGTTACAGCTCTGTGATGCTATAACTCATCCAAATACTTCTGAGACTGGTTTCTCATGAAATATTGTACTTTTTACACATTTGAACATTTTTAAATAATTCTATTTTAATTCAAGTTTAATGACAATATTTGTCTATTTTTAATTTTATTTTTTAATTAAATTTTTACACATTTTTAATTCAATTCTGTTTAATTTTTATATTCAATATTTTTTAAAATTAATAGTTATTTAATTTTATTTTCAATTTTTTTTAAATTCTTGTATTTGTAAATAAATAATTTTTATTAGATTTTTTTTTAACACACGGTTTTCTTGCAGAAGTATTTCTTAATACCTATTCTAAGTGTCCGCAGGTGGAATCCTGACCCTCCTTTTGGTGCTGTAGACATTTAAATTCAATTTTTAAGTTCCTTTTCTTTATAGTCAATATTGCTTCCATTTATTTTTAAAAATTTGAATGAATTTTTTTTTTTTAATTTTGTCATACAGTATGACATAAGACACCAATCTCACATTCGCTAGGATAAGTTATAGGGAAAAGGGTTAAACTATAAACTACTATATCCTCTATACTACTAATAAACAATATAAATAAATAGAAGTTCTTTGGCACCTTGTTAAGACTGAGGGATCTCCTAAAAATGGCACAGAAACTTTGTACCCACTTCAGCCACTTGTCTGTGTCTCTTTAAGAAAAGTCCCCCTAAAATATTTGCCCACCAATAGTATTTCAATTTTTTTCAAGTAATCAAGTGATGTAAGTAATGTTCCCCTTTACACCCCCCCCCCCTTGAATTTGCATACTTCAAAAGAAGCACATCTTCACAATTACTGCCCATGGGTTACACCAGACAAACCATTTACAGCACAGTCATATTATCCACAGAAGCTCAATGCATCCATAAAGTACACCATGCAACCCATATCCCAAAAACCGTATTATCCAGGCAAAAATCACCATGTCTATGTTTCTCAAAGATGACATTTCCCTTTTTGTTACCATAGACACAGGATTTTTAGTCACTGGCACAAGTGACAAGCAATAGTAGCAGTCTTATCAGATTTTTATGAACACGCATGGTCACTGGCTGATACTGGTTCTTGGAGTTATTACAATATCACCATGATAGAGGTCAAACAGTGGTTCACAAAGGCTATTTATTGTGTGAGCTTTTAACGCCTCTTGTGGTTTCTTGAGTGGTATAAGGGTATAGAATTGTTTTGTCAAGGCAAACTACTACCAGCAGAAATTTGTAGCTGGAAGGCAGGTTACCATACATCATTTACTATACAGTCATGCCCAAAAGTTTTAAGAATGACACAAATATTATATTTTCACATGATCTGCTGCCCTCTAGTTTTTATGTGTTTGTCAGATGTTTTTATCACATACAGAAATATAATTGCAATCATTTTATGAGTAACAAAAACTTATATTGACTGTTAGAATGAGTTACAGTAATGCAGCAAGTCAATATTTGCAGTGTTGACCCTTCTTCTTCAGGACCTCTGCAGTTCTCCCTGGCATGCTCTCAATCAACTTCTGGACTAAATCCTGACTGATAACAGTCAATTCTTGCACAATCAATGCTTGCATTTTGTCAGAATTCGTTGGTTTTTGTTTGTCCACCCGTCTCTTGATGATTGACCACAAGTTCTCAATGGGATTAAGATCTGGGGAGTTTCCAGGCCAAGGACCCAAAATTTCTGTTTTGTTCCCTGAGCCATTTAGTTATCACCTTTGCTTCATGGCAAGGTGCTCCATCATTCTGGAAAAAGCATTGTTGATCACCAAACTGCTCTTGGACGGTTTGGAGAAGTTGCTCTTGGAGGACATTCTGGTACCATTCTTTTTTCATGGCTGTGTTTTTAGGCAAGACTGTGAGAGAGTCGATTCCCTTGGCTAAGAAGCAACCCCACAAATGAATGGTTTCAGGATGCTTTACAGTTGGCATGAGACAAGACTGGTGGTAGCGCTCACCTCATCTTCTCCAAATAAGCTGTTTTCCAGATGTCCCAAACAATCGGAGAGGGGATTCATCAGAGAAAATGACTTTACCCCAGTCCTCAGCAGTCCACTCCCTGTACCTTTTTCAGACCATCAGTCTGTCCCTGATCTTTTTCCTGGAGAGAAGTGGCTTCTTTACTGCCTTCCTTGAGACCAGACCTTGCTCCAAGAGTCTCCGCCTCACGGTGTGTGCAGATGCACTCACACCTGCCTGCTGCCATTCCTGAGCAAGCTCTGCACTGCTGGTAGCCCAATCCCACAGCTGAAACAATTTTAAGAGACGGTCCTGGTGCTTGGTCTTTCTTGGGCGCCCTGGAGCCTTTTTGGCAACCATGGAACCTCTCTCCTTGAAGTTCTTGATGATGCAATAGATTGTTGACTGAGGTGCAATCTTTCTAGCTGCGATACACTTTCCTGTTAGGCCATTTTTGTGCAGTGCAATGATGACTGCACGTGTTTCTTTATAGATAACCATGGTTAACAGAAGAGAAACAATGATGCCAAGCACCAGCCTCCTTTTAAAGTGTTCAATGGTGTCTTTATCACTTAATCATGACAGATTGATCTCCAACCCTGTCCTCATCAACCCCCACACCTGTGTTAATAGAACAATCACTGAAACAATGTTAGTTGGTCTTTTTAAGGCAGGGCTGCAATGATATTGAAATGTGTTTTGGGGGATAAAGTTCATTTTCTAGGCAAATATTGACTTTGCAAGTTATTGCTGTTAAGCTGATCACTCTTTATAACATTCTAGAGTATATGCAAATTGCCATTTTGAAAACTGAAGCAGTAGACTTTGTAAAAATTAATATTTGTATCATTCTCAAAACTTTTGGCCATGACTGTACATTCATTTGTGAATGGTTGAGGGTACCTCAATAGTTCAAATAGGTTACATTTGTAACCAAAATGGGAAGGGGGCAAATGGTAATGGAAGGTGTTGAATACTTTATTGTACAGAGTTTTGATTGGGTTTTGAATAATTTTTTAAATATTATTATTATTATTTTGGGCATGGGTGTTTTTCAAGACAGTACAATAAAGGTTTACAGGAACAGACTACCCATAATCCAATTTAGCAGAGACTCCAATGAGCAGGAACAATGAATTAACTTCAAACACTGCACCGACTGATTGATAATGGATACTAGCTGCACAATACCCACTTACTAATAGGAAATGTTTTGACTGCACCTACTGGTTGATAATACAACCTTTTTGTAAAAGCAATACCCACTGCCTTTATATAATGAACCCTGTCTTCACAGCACCCAGTGATTTGGTATAATCTACACACAGTGACTTGCTAGTATGCAAAAAAAGCGCCAACTCACTTTGTATTTATTAGTTGTGTTCATTTGTTTTCATTAGTGAACTGAATGTGTGCCTCACATAATCAGTGGTCGCACTCCCCTCCTAACATGTTCTAAAAATTAATTTTCATTACTAATGAAAATGAATTTTACAACACAGTACGAGTGGAGTGCGAGCACTGATTATGTAAGGCACACACTCAGTTTTCTAATGAAACCAAACTTGTATACCAAAGTAGGAGTGGAGTGCGACCACTGATTATGTAAGACGCACACTCAGTTCACTACTGAAAATTAATTTTTTGAACACAGTAGGAGTGAAGTGTGACTACTGATTATATAAGATGCACGCTGAGTTCACTTAGGCTGGGTTTACATATATAAGTTGGCATCAGTTGCGTTTTTTGCCTAAAAACTGACCACAACTGATGTCACAACTGATGCCAAAAATGCATCAGTTGTCATCAGTTTTTCTATCCGTCTTTTCATTAAAAACCATCAGTTGCCATCAGTTTCCATCAGTTGTCATCAGTTGTCACAAGTTGCGCTCATCAGTTGAAATTTTTTTCCCCAGTATGTTTTCCTGTCATTTTCAATGGGATTTGCGGGGGAGCGCACGGGGGCTATATACTAAATTGGGGGAGCTCACAGGGGGGCTATATACTACAAGGGGAGAGCGCACAGGGGGGCTATATGGGAGGGGGAGAGTGCACAGGGGGGCTATATGGGAGGGGGAGAGCGCACATGGGGGGCTATATACTATTGGGGGAGAGCGCACAGCAATGCTGTATACTAATTGGGGGAGAGCACACAGGGAAGCTAAATATTACTGGGGGGGCAACAGGGGGGCTATATACTACTGGAGGAGAAACAGGGGGGGTGATATACTACTGGGGGACCAAGGGGGGACTATAGGGGAGGGGGAGAGCACACAGGGGGAGATATATGTTTATTTTGTGTACTATTTGACTGAACGCCGGATGCCAGAGCCGAACGGCATGCGTCCTGCCCGGCGAGGCATCCGGCGCTCTATTCCATTGTATTGGTGCGGCGCCGCATCACCGGAGCGGCGGTCCGCCAGGACGCTGCAAGATGCGTCCTAACGCACCGACGGTCCGGCGATGCGGCGGCCACTATTTCCCGCCGCACATTTTGAACGATCCCATTGAAAACAATGGGATCAGTTCAAAGATGCGTTTCCCTCCGGCGCTTTTCTCCTGCGCCGGAGGGAAACGCCGCCGCACCGCCGGACATATGTAAACCCGGCCTAATAAAATTTCATTGCAGCCAGCATCCATTTTTTTCTGAAAAATAACGTTGTGTGAAATTAGCTGTAGAGTGTAGACTAACAAACAAACAAACAAACAAACAAACAAACAAATAATCACATTTAGAATGCAGTATTACAAAATGTAAGTTTTGGGCATAAAGGCCCAAAATATCCCCAGTCATGTAAGGGTTGATTCTGGGAGAAATATAGATGGAAAACAATATGTCTATGTAATTTTGTTTCACTTATGTTTCACTTACAGCAGGTAACAAAATTTATCTCAGTTAGCTAAAATATGTATATCAATAATTTCTACAAACCTATAAACAAGTCAAAATAAAACTGTGGATCAGTGTTTTCTCTTTTTAGGCTATGTTCACACTATGTATGAGTCCGGCCGTAGTTCATACGCAGCCGTACACGTGCAGCTGAAAGTACGGCCATGGGAAAAATAGACATGCGGTCGGACTGCGAACATGCGGGCGAACATACGCCCATAGTAGAGTTATGCTTCCCTAGCTTGTTTCGAAGCGATCTGAAACAGGTCATTTACTTGGAAATCTTCACCCAGTCCAATAAAACTCACAGAAACTTTTGGATCGAAAAATCAAGTTCAATTTGGCTGAAATAAGTACTCCGTACGGGACCGCATGGAAATTCACGGCCATGAGTGGGAACATTTCCGTCCTAAAACAATGGTCTTGTTCATTTTTTACGGCGCCATATACGATCAAGCCATAAGCTCATACGTAATGTGCATTGTGCGGCCGGAAATTGTATACTTTCAAGCGAACGCATCAACCTCAACACGACGTGTGTATATTCGCGGTTCGCACTACGGCCGGAAAGATACGTAGCCTTAAACAGGAAGGGTTCAGATTTAGTTTTCTTGAATGGCAATGCTGTGAATAATGCTTCACAAAAGACAGCTTTTCTGTATGAGGACAGTATGCTGGTCTACACTGTTTGTGCTAAAAGTGTCAGAATCCTCCATGATTTGATGCATAGAGACATTTCTCATGCATGATTTATTCTATGTGACAATAAGGGAATTGAGATGTTTACATCTGATTCACTTTCTGTTGTCATTGTAAAAGTGTATTCTTTCCTATGGAATATTGATCAGATGGTGGGGGGGGAAATTATATATATATATATATATATATATATATATATATATATATATATATATATATATATATAGTAGGTGTGTGTAGAAATATACTGAAACCTGCCGGCACAATGTTTGTACTTATAATTTAAAGGTTACAATTTTAGGTGAAAAAGGACAGTTGTTATTGATGACAGCCATTAAAAATTATTATGATGTTGTGGGAACATAGCCTAAAGGGGTACTCGGACTTCAGGATAAAAGAAAAAAAAAATACTTGCTGCAGAAGCATATGACTATAACATTGCTCATTTATCTGTCCAGTTCTGAAACCATCAAAGATTCATTTGCATCAGGGGTCTTAGTTCTATATTTCGTGGTTGAATTTTCTGGTTGAGCAGTTGCTTAGCACTACAAGTCTCAGGATGCATTGCTTTGCCTCGGCGGTTCATCACAGTCCTCCCATTCTGCTTACTCCCCACCCCCATCCCTCTTGTCAATTGCAGAACACCTGCTTTGACTGCAGACTATTGCTACAACCACAGTGAGGTTGTAGTGCAGTAACCAGGAGTTACTAGGTGGTTTTATAGCTGGGGTGAAATATTATGTATTGCTGAGACACTTGTCACAGTGTCCAGGGGTGGTTTGCCCAGATCCCTGCATGTACTGAAACACGGCTTAAAGTATCACTGTCGTTAATTTTTTTTTGCAGAAATCAATTGTCCTGGCAATTTTAAGAAACTTTGTAATTGGGTTTATTAGCCAAATATGCATTTATCTGCATGTAAAAAGCCTTTTCCCAGGTCCCCCCCTTCTCTCATTTCTGTCGTCCACTCCTCAGAATCAGGAAATCTTGACTGTTTTTTCATCAGTTGGATCTGTCTGGTCTATGAAGAGGGGAGGGATGAGGGGGAAGGAGGGAGATTAACGGGCAGCTGAGAGCCAAGAACAAAGGATTACTCAGCAGGGGAGCTATTCAGAGCCCTAATTGGTCAGAGAGGTTCATGGTGCCTATCACAGGAGAGAGCCCCAATGTGAATGTAAATTAGCTCTTTGTTGTCCTGTTTTTGCTGCCTTTACTTTCTCTCTCCATAGGAAAACCATGAAGACAGGGGGGAGAGCTTCAAACTGCTTTTTCATGATAAAAAAGCATTTTTCGGCTAATAAACCCAATTACGAGTATATAGTGTGTGGGAACTGCCAGGACCTGCCGGACTGCGAGTCCGTTCGTGTGAATATACCCTAAGGCTGGGTTCACACTACGTATATTTCAGTCAGTATTGTGGTCCTAATATTGCAACCAAAACCAGGAGTGGATTAAAAACACAGAAAGGCTCTGTCCACACAATGTTGAAGTTGAGTAAATGGCCGCCATATAACAGTAAATAACTGCCATTATTTTCATATAACAGCCGTTGTTTTAAAATAACAGCAAATATTTGCCATTAAATGGCGGCCATCCGCTCTGAACGTCCTTAACGACCGCAGGGCGTAAATATACGCCAGCGGTCGTTAAGGGGTTAAAGGTGTTGTCCGGTTTGAATCTTTTTCTCTCCATTCTCTCCCTTTCCCCAAGTTATACATTACTCACATGTGCTTCTAGTACCAGTCCTGGCGTTTTCCTGCACTTTTCATCCCTCTTCTGCAGCCCAGGAAGTCATGTAGTTCTAAAATTTTCAATTACTATCGTCACCACTAACTTACAGGGCGCCATTTTGTGCCAATATGTCACACAGTGACTTCCCACTAGGCAGCACTTGCTTCACATGGCTAATCTGCATATGCATTCTGATTGGTCCAATTGTCACATGTTCCTATCTGGCCAGTAACAAAGTTCTGCAGGACCTTCATCACATGCACTGTTTCAGCCAATAGAATCCTCCCCCCCCCCCCCATAGCTGCTAAACGGCTTCCCTGATATAGGAGAGCTGACCTCCTATATGCAGTGGCGGATTAAATGTACCCCGGGCCCCGGGCTGTCCACCCAACCTGGGCCCCCCCCAGTCAATTCGCCCACATTATAATCTGCTACTGCGTCCCCCCCCCACCCCCCACTGTCCCCAATAAACACTGCCTGCCTCCCCTCCCTGCTGGCCCCAATAAACATAATGTTTGGTCCCTTGCTGCTACCCCCAGTAAGCATTGCCCACCCCACCTCCACTGCCCCCAATAAACATATCGCCACCTCACCTGGTCCCCTGATGTTGCCCCCCCCAAGGTCACAGCAGCACAGAGGATGTCAGGAGAGGAGGGTGCTGATCTTATAGGAGAGGACCGAGCAGCACAGAGGATGTCAGGAGAGGAGGGTGTTGATCTATAGGGGAGGTCCCAGCAGCACAGAGGATGTCAGGAGAGGAGGGTGCTGATCTATAGGGGAGGTCCCAGCAGCACAGAGGATGTCAGGAGAGGAGGGTGCTAATCCTATAGGAGATAGTCCCCCTTTATAGATGGTCTCCCTCTTTCCCCCTCTATAGATGGTCCCCCCTCTTTCCCCCCTCTTATAGATGGTCCCCCTCTTTCCCCCCTTATAGATGGTCCCCCTCTTTCCCCCCTTATAGATGGTCCCCCTCTTCCCCCCTTATAGACGGTCCCCCTCTTTCCCCCTCTATAGATGGTCCCCCTCTTTCCCCCCTTATAGATGGTCCCCCACTTCCCCCTCTATAGATGGTCCCCCTCTTTCCCCCCTTATAGATGGTCCCCCTCTTTCCCCCTCTATAGATGGTCCCCCTCTTTCCCCCCTTATAGATGGTCCCCCTCTTTCCCCCCTTATAGATGGTCCCCCTCTTTCCCCCTCTATAGATGGTCCCCCTCTTTCCCCCTTTATAGATGGTCCCCCTCTTTCCCTCTTTATAGCTGGTCCCCCTCTTTCCCCCTCTATAGATGGTCCCCCTCTTTCCCTCTTTATAGCTGGTCCCCCTCTTTCCCCCTCTATAGATGGTCCCCCTCTTCCCTCTCCCCCCTTATAGATGGTCCCCCTCTTTCCCTCTTTATAGCTGGTCCCCCTCTTCCCTCTCCCCCCTTATAGCTGGTCCTCCTTTCCCCCCTTATAGCTGGTCCTCCTTTCCCCCCTTATAGCTGGTCCCCCTCTTCCCCCCTTATAGCTGGTCCTCCTTTCCCCCCTTATAGCTGGTCCCCCTCTTCCCCCCTTATAGCTGGTCCTCCTTTCCCCCCTTATAGATGGTCCCCCTCTTCCCCCCTTATAGATGGTCCCCCTCTTTCCCCCCTTATAGATAGTCCCCCTCTCCCCCCCTTATAGATGGTCCCCCTCTTTCCCCCCTTATAGATAGTCCCCCTCTCCCCCCTCCCTTATAGATGGTCCCCCTCTCCCCCCTCCCCCCTCCCTTTATAGATGGCCCCCCTCTTTCCCCCCCTTTATAGCTGCCCCCCCTTCCCCCCCCCCTTTATAGATGCCCCCCAGCGAGTAAATAACACAAAAATAACAAAATATAACTCACCTACCCTGCGTTCCCCCGTCGATCCTCTCTCCGGCTGCCTCCGGCTGATGCGCGGCTGCCGGGGGTGTCCGGTCCTCTCCCCGGCAGCGCGCGCATCACACAGCTCCTAGTGCCGCCTGGGCCCTGACTTCCGGTATGTGCGCTCCCAGTACCGGAAGACAGGGCCCCAGGCGGCACTAGGAGCTGTGTGATGCGCGCGCTTCCGGGGAGAGGACCGGACACCCCCGGCAGCCGCGCATCAGACGGAGGCAGCCGGAGACTCTTGTGACCGCAAGCGAAACAATGCTTGCGGTCACAAGAGTGCAGTGGCGAGGGGGCCTCATCACCAGAAGACAAGGGGAAGTGCAGTCAGATGCTGATGGAGCAGAGAGGGAGAGCAGTGCTTACTGTAGGTGAGGACCAGGCCTGGCCCCCACCCCCGCTCAGTCCCAGCGCATGCAGTCCAGCAGCAGCTGCAGGATCCATATGTCTGTGTGACCCAATGCTGCAAGCAGCTGCAATAAGTATAGTAGTTGACTGTTCTAAGCAAGATAAGGTACACTGCCTTACATAGAGTGTCTGTAGTCAGCAGCATCACTGGGCAGGGGGAGGTAACAAGAAGAAATGTGGGAGACATTAGCAGCAGGGGGCCGGCTCTGGCTTGCATAGCATGCTGGTCCATGTAGTGTGAGACAGTGGGTGGGCACATTATCAGAACCAGGAAGTGAAGAGAAGATGCCTGAATAGAAAAGACTCCACAGTGGCCTCAAAAGACTTCACAGCGAAACTTGCCAGGGGGACATGGGTAAGCAGTAGCCACTATGCCAGCCTGTTTTTATTTTCCATTAGTGTTAAATATCCTCTTTATGGTGCGTTCACACCTACAGGATCTGCAGCTGATTTTCTGCAGCAGATTTTATTTAAATAACTGAACACAGCATCAAATCTGCTGCAGATCCTGTAGATGTGAACGCACGCTTAAACTGGTTCTACTTTACCCTTAATACCCCTAGAGAGCTCTAGTATTAGGGAAAATGCACCATGTGACACAAAATATGGGTTTTGGTAGGCTGGTAGTAAGGGGAAGGACCTTCCAGGTACCCTTGACAGGGATTGGTGTCAGTCAGCTCACAAATCAATACATCTGTAGAACAAAACACATAATCAATCAAAAGGCAGCACACAGATATAGCAGAGGTGAATGTGTCACCACCACCCAGATATAGCAGAGCTGAATGTTTCACCACCACCCAGATAGAGCAGAGCTGAATGTGTCGTCACCAGAAGACAAGGGGAAGGCAATCAGATGCTGATTGAGCAGAGAGGGAGAGCAGTGCTTACTGTAGGTGAGGACCAGGCCCGGCCCCCACACCACTCAGTCAGCTAACCCACATGTTTAGAGTCTTTGGGGGAACTTTGCCAAAAACAAATTCTACACAGGGTGCCATCTACCCTAAGGCTAACTCGTTACAACATTCTCTTGATTCCCTGATGAACCTGAACATCCCAGGGCAAATGCATGTTGCTTTTTTAGATCAGTCTAGTGATCAGCAACTCACACTTAGGACCAGATTTGTCAAAGAGTGTAAAACATACACTGGTTTAAACTGCCCCCAGCAACCAATCACAGCTCCTCTTTCATTTTACCCAAGCTGACAGTTGAGCTGTGATTGGTTTCTGTGGGCAGTTTATACAAGTGCATATTTTACACCCTTTGATAAATCTCCCCCTAATGGTGGTTTTACACGGAACGATTTATCGTTCGAATTTGCACGATAATGGTCGAATTCGAACGATAATCGTACGTGTAAATGCAGAGAACGATCAAGCGACGAGCGAGAAAGCGTTAATTTTGATCTTTCAACAACTTCTCAAATCGTCATTGATCGTTCGCAAAAAATTCGCAGATCGTTCCATGTAAACAGTCTTTCAATGATTTCACCTATGTATGAAATAGCGCAAAACGATCGCAAAACTAATTTTCCGTACGATGTATCGTTCCGTCTAAAAAAAAAACGTTCATTCAAAATCGTTAATCATGCGATCGGGCAAATTATCGCTCCGTGTAAAGCCACCATTAGTCTCACCTGTATTAATTAAGACATTAGTCCTAGCGCTATACCACAAATATCTGTTACAATAACAGTAGTAAATAGTATACAAATGTTGATATACTATAATCCTTTACTGGTTTACTTTCTAAACTGTGACCCTGCTATTACCATGCAACAGTTCACACACTTTCCCACATCCCCCCTTGCTTGCCGACCAACTGCCAGTACTTCCTGAACAATGTAAGTGAACTTACCATGCCTGGCTCACCTCATGCTGCGATCTATAGCAGTTGCAGCATTTAAGGGTGTCAGTGACAGGAACAATACATGTCAGTGATTGATCGTAAATGAGGCAGTGTGAATAGTTTCCATGGAGGTCACCTATCTCAGTGCTGTTGTTCAGCAAATAGTATAGCAATTTAATGAATGCTTATGGGGGACTTAAAAAGTGTAAAAAAAAAATTAAAAAGCCCCTACCCCAAGAAAAGTTGAACACCCTTCCTTCATTTTACAAATAATAATACGCAAATAAATAAATAATAAAATAACACATTTGGTATTATAGCGTGGTATAATGGTATTGTTCTCTTATAGACAGAGTAAATATAAAGAAAAAAATGTCAGGTTTGTATTTATGTCCCATTATATATCAGGGAAAAAAATAAAAAGCTATCAAAAGTTTCCATCTACACCAATATGGCACCAATAAAAAAATATAGATCACAGCACAAAACATGAGGCCCCGAAACAGCCTTGTAGGTGAAAAAGTCATAGCGCTTAGAAAGCGATTAGTGCTTTAGTGTGACCTGGACATACAAGCATCAATGACCTATAGTCACCAATGGGTTTAGACAAATAAAAATATTATAGCTTGTTACCCAAGCTCATATTGTACAAATCTCTAAAATTTCAGTCATCACTATAGAAAAATGGTATGGATGTATGAATTAAAGCAAGTATAGCAGAATACTTATTTTTTAACCTTGCTTGCTGCTGTTTTTATTCATGTATTACAGAATGCTTTTGTTTGAGGGCAAATGACATTCCCCAATGAAACAAACAAAAAGATAAATACAACATGGACAGATTAAGCACTGTGTTTTCTTTTGCAGTAGCTTATGATTTTGCTTTTGATTCTGAATGATTGATTCGCTTTAAAACACTATATTATGAATATAAGGAACCCAATGCTATCCTCTTTGACCATACTGTCAAGTTTTAGAAAAGCATCTATTACTGAACAAAAGCTGTGAAATGCCAGCCTTGCTGTAGTATCATAGGCTGACCTTTTTAATGACAGACGCGTGGTGTATCATGGAAAGAATGGAAAAAATACATAGTAGAATATCCAATGAAAGAAGAGGAACTCAACAGATGAAAATATCACGTGCATAGAATCTAAGGCTTAACCAGGTCAAATCCTATGAAAGCCAGTTGGAATAATATGGAGTTATTGTTTTGCCTTTAGGTGCATGTCATGATATGTATGTTTTTAATATTGGATGGTAGTAATAAACAAAGTATTTTATGCAACTACATTTTTATATTCTTCATCTGTAGCAGTTGTATACCGTTTCCAATTCAACATACAGCAAACAAACTTACCAGTTCTTAATAATTTCTTCAAGAACTAAAATAGTCAGGTTATTACAAAAACAAAATACCTTCCATTGTACAGGAGAACAGAACAGCATTAAACCCTTCAGAACTGGGCTGATTTTGGCTTTCAGAACCAGAGCCAATTTTTAAAATTCACCCTGTCTCACTTTATGCAGTTGTAGCTACGTGGTGCTATAACTTTTCTTACGGATTCTTAGGGTATCTCCACACGTACAGACTCGCAGTGTAAATCTTGCAGGTCCTGGCAGTTCCCTGTCACTACATACTCGCAGCTGTCTGAAAGACTGCTGCGAGTATGTAATTCTGCCGTCCCCTTAACCCCTTCGGCTCCCGCTCTGCTGTGTGTATACATTACCTCTCCTCGCTGCATAGGGTCCCGGAATAATGCTCTCCCGGCCCAGCCAATCAGTGTGTTGCCCAGCCGCAGCCACTGATTGGCTGGGCGGGAGAGCAGTACGCCGGGACCCTGTGCAGCGAAGAGAGGTAATGTATACACGCAGCAGAGCGGGAGCCGAAGGGGTTAAGGGGGCGGCAGAATTACATACTCGCAGCAGTCTTTCAGACAGCTGCGAGTATATAGTGACGGGGAACTGCCAGGACCTGCCAGACTCGCAGCAACATTTACGCTGCGAGTCTGTAAGTATGGACAGACCCTAAGATTGTTTTTTTTTTTGTGACATATTGTACTTTAGCTTTAGTGGTAAATTTTGGCTGATATGAAAAAAAAATTGCAAAATGCTATTAATTAAAAAAAAAGCAAAATTAGCATTTTCTCATTTTTAATCTTCTGTGGTCAGCAGGTTTAGTAATGTAATTTTATTGACAGTGTTGTTGCAAACAAGGCGATATTGTGTTGAAGTGGTGATCTGCACTGCAATACAATGCAGTGTGCCTGTAATAGGCAAAGCTGATCAGACTCAGCCTTATACTGGGTTCACACTACATATATTTCAGTCAGTATTGTGGTCCTCATATTGCAACCAAAACCAGGAGTGGATTAAAAACACAGAAAGGATCTGTTCACACAATGTTGAAATTGAGTGGATGGCCGCCATATAACAGTAAATAACTGCCATTACTTCAATACAACAGCCATTGTTTTAAAATACCAGCAAATATTTGCCATTAAATGGCGGCCATCCACTCAATTTCAACATTGTGTGAACAGAGCCTTTCTGTGTATTCAATCCACTCCTGGTTTTGGTTGCAATATGAGGACCACAATACTGACTGAAATATACGTAGTGTGACCCCTTAGGGTATATGCATACTGAGTAGTCCTTGTGGATAACTTGCCACGAATTCTGCAGAGCTCCCCGGCGTGCTACCGCTTGACTCTCCACATGTCCCTTAGATTCCATTCTATGCTCAGGCGGATTCCGCTGCCTGCCCAAAGAATTGATATGTTGAAATTTGCGACAAGTTATCCATGAGACTTACTCAGTGTGCATATACCCTAAGGCTAAGCCTGATCCGCAACTGCAGCTGTGACACAAGAAGCCATTGGGACTGTGTGATCGCTCCACACAGCTCTGATAGGTATGTGCAAACTTCAGAAAAGAGACGTGACATCTGTGTCATAGACTCCATTATACGCACGGGAGCACAGGCATTCTGACGTCCGTCCGAAGAATGAATACATGAGGTTATCCAGCGCTACAAAAACATGGCCACTTTCCCCCTACTGTTGTCTCCAGTTTGGGTGGGGTTTTGAAACTCAGTTCCATTGAAGTAAATGGAGCTTAATTGCAAACCACACCTGAACTGGAGACAACAGTAGGGGGAAAGTGGCCATGTTTTTGTAGCGCTGGATAACCCCTTTAAAAAAGTACCCTTGGAGGACATAAAAAAATAAAAAAAATTACCATAAAATTAAATGTAATAAAATAACCCCCCCCCCCAAAATCGTCTCATAAAATAAACAATACTTTTTCCTTATTTTAAAAAGGAAAAATATACATATTAGTAATCATTGTGTCTGCTACGACCTGAACAATATTATTTTAGCTTTATCCCGCATAGTGAACATTGAAAACAATTTAAAAATAGCTGTTTTTTTTTTGTCAATCTGCCTCCCAAAAACTGTTAAAAAAGGAAGCAACAATTTGTACATATTTTAACGAATTGTTATTTTCACACACTGTAAAATAAAGGTAAAAATACAACCATATTTTAATGCACGCCATTGAAGTCAGTGTGAGATTGCACGCACTGTATAAACTGTATAAAATAATGGCTGTAATTTTTTATGACCATCCAAATAATGAACATGCTTATTATTTATGACCTGGTTTTGCAAAATATGGACTTTTTTTTTATCTGATCACACATCAGGGAGCAGGGGTGTAGCTAATGTCTCTTGGGCCCTGGTGCAAGAGGTTAACATGGCCCCCTCCCCCTCCTCCAACCACGCAAAGCTACTGGTATATTGGTACTACCATGACTAACACATTGTAATTGGGTAACTTTTTTGCCCCCCTGTTTCCCTATTAGTAAATCCCACCTGCCTCTATGTGCCATAGAGCGTCAATGGGAGAGCATGCACTCTTTTGCTGCCGCTGCTCTCCGCTCAGAGGAGGGCCATGTCTGTTACCGCGGAATTCTGTCTGTTTACTCAGTGTGAACATACCTTTTCTGTAGGACTGCCGCAGCCGTATATCCCTATTGCCCCCTTATAGTGGCTCCAATTCTGCATATTGATGGCCTGTCCTTATGGTGCGTTTACACAGTAAGATTTATCTGACAGATTTTTTTAAGCCAAAGCCAGGAACAGATTATAAACAGGGAACAGGTTAAAAAAAGAGACTGAGATTTCTCTTCTTTTCAAATCCATTCCTGGTTTTGGCTTATAAAAATTGTCAGATAAAGCTCTCTGTGTAAAGGCACCCTTATGTTACGTTTACACGAAACGATAATTGGCCCGATCGTACGATTAACAATGTCGGAGTAACAATTTTTTTTTTCATAACGATCAAAAGATTTAGAAGGTACGATATATCGTACGGAAAAATCGTTTTGCAATCGTCCTGCGATTGTGCGCCCGTAGCCCGGCCCCCCGCTCATCCGCAGCCCCGCCCCACAGTCAACCGCAGTCCCCTGCGCCGCCCGAATCGCCTCTGCTGCTCCGATCACCTCCCCCCCGCCGCTGCTCCGATCGCCCCCGCCACCTCGGCCACGAGCATACGTTACCTGCTCCGCGTAGCAGGTGTTCGAAATCCCCGACTCCCCTCTTCAGTGCATTGATTGGCTAAAGATGGGAGCCGGGAATTTCAAACTGCTCCTCTTCAGCCAATCAGTGCTCCTCTTCAGCACTGATTGGCGATCGGAGCGGCGGCGGCGGGGGTGGCGGTGGCGATCGAGCCGGCGCAGGGGGCTGCGGATGAGCGGGGGGCCGTTCGCACGACGAGTGTTTACATGGAACGAGCGGCGAATTTTTTGCGAACGACGATTCAAGAACAAGTTAAAAAATCAAAATGAACAATTTCACGCTCGTTGTTCAATCGTTCGCTGCATTTACACATACGATTATCGTTCGAATTCGATCGTTATCGTGCAAATTCGGACGATAATCGTTTCACAGAAAGATTATCTGACAGATTATCTGCCAAAGATTTTAAACCAAAGCCAGGAGTGGATTTGAAAAGAGGAGAAATCTCATGCTTTCCTTTATGACCTGATCTCTGTTTATAGTCTGTTCCTGGTTTTGGCTTCAAATCTTTGGCAGAGAATCTGTCAGATAATCTTTCTGTGTAAACGCACCATTAGTACAAGATATCAATATATGACCAGGCTGCCAAAACCCACTAAACAGACTTTATAAATTATTACAATACAGATATATCCAGTGACTCACATTTGCATGGATTACTGGTCACGTTTTTGCTGATCAAAGTTCTTCACCATCTTGCCCGGCCATCATAAAGATTTATCCTGGTGGTGTAGGCAACCCCTCCTAAAGGTAATGTTGTCCCCCTACACACACACACACACACACACACACACACACACACACACACACTTAGCGTCAGTAACTGTAGGTAATCCTTTCCCATATGAAATATATATATATATATATATATATATATATATATATATATATATATATATATATATACAGGGCCGGACTGGGACTTAAAATCAGCCCTGGCAATCAGACCCCAGCAGCCCACACACCATATCATGGATAGCCGTGTAAAATATGCGCTGTAGCAAATTCTGCTTCATTTTGCCGTGTCCCCACTACTCCCTTAAACATGTGAACCCCACCATCAGCACCTAAAAATAATGATATAACATAATCTGCTGTGGATTTGATGCAGCATATTTATGCAATCATTTCAACTGATTAAATCAGAAGCATCAAATCCGCATTGGATTAGGTATGAACGTTCCCTTAAAGGGAACCTGTGGGGTCTATACCAGGTAACAAAGCTGTAGATCCCAGCGTACAGATCAGGGACTGGATCTTTAGTCCAGTGTAAACCTCTATAATCATTCTTTTCATTACCAGCTGAAGTGTCAGAGAGGTGGAGCCACAGCAGCACCTTCTGCCCCGCACCTGCCTGCTCTGACTGATGGACATATAGGGTGCTGCTGCAGCTGCTGTTGTGAAACTTTAGTTGGAAATGAAAAGGACAATTATATAAGTTTACACTGGACTAAAGTTCCTGTCAGTGATATCTCCCTCACACCTGTCTGCTGAGATCTACAGCCCTAGACCTAGATTCCCTTTAAAGGAGAAAAACATGGCCACCTTCTTCCAGAAACAGCGCCACACTCTTCTTCAGTTTGTGTGAGGTATTGCAGCTCAGTTTCATTGAAGTGAATGAAGCCAAGTTGTAATAACCATACACAGTCTGAGGACAGGGTGGTGCTGTTTTTGGAGAAAAGTTACTATATTTTTAAAATCCCTTTTATCCTGACTATGTCTGCACATCATATAATGGCGGTATAAGTAGTAAGGTTTTAATGGTTGTGATCTCATGTTTAATCAAAGCTACATAATAAGCTGCTAGATAGACATTTCCTACTGGATATCTATCTATCTATCGTATAAGTAGGGCCCCAGGACAAATTTTAGTATATATAATGGTAATGTAGGTAAGAATTTTCTGTGCATGATAATACTGTCATAGTTAATAACACCAGGAAGCAAATATTATCACCACACTATACACCTTACTGCTATACTGTTATTAAGCAAACCCACCAATATTCCAATACTACCAGTATATAAGTAACAAATAATATCACCACACCATGAGCATTGCCATTACCACCACATAATGACTAATACCGCTATACTGTGACTGAATACAATCCACTATATAAAACACTAATATTACCAATAATACGAGTAATACCATCACACCATGCCCTTTACCCGCAGCATACGGTGACTGGATAATACCACTATACTGGCACCAAATAACAGCCACTATATAAAGACCAATATTCTCCCAGAACAGTGACCATAGAACACAGATGTCACACTCCGGCCCTCCAGCTGTTACAAAACTACAGATCCCATCATGCCTAGACAGCTAAAGCATGATGGGAATTGTAGTTTTGCAACACCTGGAGGGACAGGTTTGACACCCCTGATACTGAGGTAGATCCCAGCTGTATAAAGGTTCTGAAGACCTTATAAGGGTCTATTTAAACAGAAAGATTATCTGCCAAAGATTTGAAGCCAAAGCCAGAAACAGACTATAAACAGACATCAGGTCATAAAGGAAAGCCTGAGATTTTTCCTCTTTTTAAATCCATTCCTGGCTTTGGCTTCAAATCTTTGGCAAATAATCTGTCAGATAATCTTTCTGTGTAAACGGACCTTTAGTGATATAGTGCAGTTACATCCTGTCACTCACAGTAGGCGTCTTCTCTGCATGAAGAGACGTCCACTTTTCCTTTTCTTCTCCATCTGGCTCCGGCCATCATGAAGGCTTCTCTGGCCAGGACTCCTCTCCACGGGATCTGTCAGACAGACATTTTAGGCTTCTTGCTCCAGCAACATCCTCATCTATACATCCCTCCATATAGAATACCCCCCCCCTGCTGTACATCCCCCATATAGAATAGCCCCCCTGCATCCCCGCATTTAGAATAGCCCCCCTGTGCATTCCCCCATATAGAATAGCCCCCCTGCATCCCCTCATAAAGAATAGCCCCCTGCATCCTCTCATATAGAATAGCCCCCCCTCCTGTACATCCCCCCATATAAAATAACCTACCCTGTACATTCCCCCATATAGAATAGCCCCCCCTGCATCCCCCATATAGAATAGCCCCCCCCCTGCATCCCACCATATAGAATAGCCCCCCCCCTGCATCCCGCCATATAGAATAGCCCCCCCTGCATCCCGCCATATAGAATACCCCCCCCCCCCCCGCATCCCCTCATATAGAATAGCCCCCTCCTGTACATCCCCCCATATAAAATAGCACCCCCTGTACATTCCCCCATATAGAATAGCCCCCCCCATGCATCACGCCATATAGAATAGCCCCCCCTGCATCCCCCTATATAGAATAGCCCCCCTGAATCCCCAATATAGAATAGCCCCCTGCATCCCCCCAATATAGAATAGCCCCCTGCATCCTCCTCCCATATAGAATAGCCCCCCTGCATCCCCCCAATATAGAATAGCCCCCTGCATCCTCCTCCCATATAGAATAGCCCCCCTGCATCCCCCCAATATAGAATAGCCCCCTGCATCCTCCTCCCATATAGAATAGCCCCCCTGCATCCCCCCAATATAGAATAGCCCCCTGCATCCTCCTCCCATATAGAATAGCCCCCCTGCATCCCCCCAATATAGAATAGCCCCCTGCATCCCCCTCCTATATAGAATAGCCCCCTGCATCCCCCTCCTATATAGAATAGCCCCCTGCATCCCCCTCCTATATAGAATAGCCCCCTGCATCCCCCTCCTATATAGAATAGCCCCCTGCATCCCCCTCCTATATAGAATAGCCCCCTGCATCCCCCAATATAGAATAGCCCCCCCTGCATCCTCCTCCTATATAGAATAGCCCCCTGCATCCCCCTCCTATATAGAATAGCCCCCTGCATCCCCCAATATAGAATAGCCCCCTGCATCCCCCTCCTATATAGAATAGCCCCCCCTGCATCCCCCTCCTATATAGAATAGCCCCCTGCATCCCCTCCCATATAGAATAGCCCCCTGCATCCCCCTCCCATATAGAATAGCCCCCCCCTGCATCCCCCCATATAGAATAGCCCCCTGCATCCCCCTCCTATATAGAATAGCCCCCCCTGCATCCCCCCATATAGAATAGCCCCCTGCATCCCCCTCCTATATAGTATAGCCCCCCCTGCATCCCCCCATATAGAATAGCCCCCTGCATCCCCCCAATATAGAATAGCCCCCCCTGCATCCCCCCATATAGAATAGCCCCCTGCATCCCCCTCCTATATAGAATAGCCCCCCCTGCATCCCCTCCCATAAAGAATAGCCCCCCTGCATCCCCCTCCTATATAGAATAGCCCCCTGCATCCCCCTCCTATATAGAATAGCCCCCTGCATCCCCCTCCTATATAGAATAGCCCCCTGCATCCCCCTCCTATATAGAATAGCCCCCTGCATCCCCCTCCTATATAGAATAGCCCCCTGCATCCCCCTCCTATATAGAATAGCCCCCTGCATCCCCTCCCATATAGAATAGCCCCCTGCATCCCCCCATATAGAATAGCCCCCTGCATCCCCCTCCTATATAGAATAGACCCCCCCTGCATCCCCCCATATAGAATAGCCCCCTGCATCCCCCCAATATAGAATAGCCCCCCCTGCATCCCCCATATAGAATAGCCCCCTGCATCCCCCTCCTATATAGAATAGCCCCCCCTGCATCCCCTCCCATATAGAATAGCCCCCCTGCATCCCCCTCCTATATAGAATAGCCCCCTGCATCCCCCTCCTATATAGAATAGCCCCCCTGCATCCCCCTCCTATATAGAATAGCCCCCCTGCATCCCCCTCCTATATAGAATAGCCCCCCTGCATCCCCCTCCTATATAGAATAGCCCCCCCCTGCATCCCCCTCCTATATAGAATAGCCCCCCCCTGCATCCCCCTCCTATATAGAATAGCCCCCCTGCATCCCCCTCCTATATAGAATAGCCCCCCCCTGCATCCCCCTCCTATATAGAATAGCCCCCCCCTGCATCCCCCTCCTATATAGAATAGCCCCCCTGCATCCCCCTCCTATATAGAATATCCCCCCCCCCTGCATCCCCCTCCCATATAGAATAGCCCCCTGCATCCCCCTCCCATATAGAATAGCCCCCTGCATCCCCCTCCCATATAGAATAGCCCCCTGCATCCCCCTCCCATATAGAATAGCCCCCTGCATCCCCTCCCATATAGAATAGCCCCCTGCATCCCCTCCCATATAGAATAGCCCCCCTGCATCCCCCTCCCATATAGAATAGCCCCCTGCATCCCCCTCCCATATAGAATAGCCCCCCTGCATCCCCCCATATAGAATAGCCCCCCCCCTGCATCCCCCTCCTATATAGAATAGCCCCCCCTGCATCCCCCCATATAGAATAGCCCCCCTGCATCCCCCTCCCATATAGAATAGCCCCCCCCCCCCCCCCAAATGGCCACATATGAAGGGGTTAAAAAAAAAAAAAAACATTCTCACCTCACCTCGATCCCCAGAAGCTTCTTCCTCGGCTGGATCTTTGGTCCACGGCGGCGGCTCCTCTCCTCTCTCTCCTCCAGGTCCTCAGCGGCGCGTCAGGGAAGTGACGTCACCGCTGGGGGCCTGGTGGAGGTGGCTGCAGACGTGCCTGCGCGCGGCACGTCTGCGGCCCTCGGCACTTGGTGGGGGGGGGGGGGGATCAGGCGCGGCGGAGACACGCCACTGCAGCCCCCTCCCGCAACCACAGCCCGCTCACCTCGACCCGGCTGGCCCGCTCCTGACGTGCTCCTGCAATCAACGAGGGGCCGATGCGGCCGGCCGCATCGGCCCCACATTGATTGGATTGGAGGAGCACGTCAGGAGCGGGCCGCAGCGGTGATTTTTTAATTTATTTTTTTTCCATTGTGCAGCCCCCGGGCTGGTAATCTGGCCAGCCCAGCGGGCATTTGCCCGCCTTGCCAGATTACCAGTCCGGGCCTGTATATATATACACACATACAGTATATATATATTAGAGATGAGCGAACGTGCTCGTCCAAGCTTGGTACTTGATCGAGTATCCATTTCCTGTAAGTTTGCGCGCTTTTTCGCAGCCAATAAACATGCAGGAGACTCTTTGGTACATTCTGCGATGACGTGGGACCCATACATGTCGATAGCAGCGATTGGTTGGCCAGAGCAGATGACCCTGCCATGTAAAACCCAGCGCCAGCAGTGCTCGCTTCAGACACATGCTGTGAGAGATCAGGGACAGAGCTGCTGCTGGTCAGGGAGAGTGTCAGTGTAGGATTTAGCGTTCCATTAGGCAGGGTATATACTAGCAATATAAACAAACAGCCCTTTTCAGGGCTTAAAAGCTTTTATCAATACTATTACTACAGACTGCTGGCTGGGAGTTGCAGTGCTGCTACCGCGATTTAACCAGCACACTGTGGTGACCGGCTGCTGGCAGATAGGGGACATTAGGAGTTGCATACACACCCCTAAGAAGTGCTCAGTGTACTCCTTTTTGATTTTGGGGCTGGTGGTCCTGGTGTACTGCGCTGTATAGCTGGGAGCTGTAGTGCATCTCGCATTGAACTTACTTCACTGCTCAATGTATTGGGGTGACAAAGTGTGTACGGTTGTTGCCCATACCAGATAGCACCACCTAAACTAGTGTGTATTGCACTGTCTAGCTGGGAGTTGTAGTGCATAGAACTTACTTCACTGCTCATTGTATTGGGGTGACAGAAAGTGTGTACAGTTGTTGCCCATACCAGATAGCACCATCAAGCCCCCCCCCCCCTAAACTAGTGTGTACTGCACTGTATAGCTGGGAGTTGTAGTGCATCCTGCATAAAACTTACCTCACTGCTCATTGTATTGGGGTGACAAAATGTGTACAGTTGTTGCCCATACCAGATAGCACCGTCAAGCAGGGCTTTCTTAACAGCATTATGGGCCCCTGGGCAGAGGTGCAAATTGGGCCCCACCCCCCGCGGCCGCCGCCATCAAAACCCCCCCATCTTTGCAACCCCGCCCCTAGCCAGTACAATTACGTACAATAAAAAATACAAATTATTGTTAACATAAACTTTAATTCACAACACAATCTTTCAGCAGCACAAAAACAAAAAAATAACCGTGCGTGCATGCCTCACCAAACCAGACCAGGTTGGCTTCAAAGTATCCAAAAAACGCAATGGAGACAGCACTTCCAACAGCAATCTGCAGGGTTTATTGTCAAACCAGTGCAACATGTCTCATATATACAGAGGGGCAACAACATGACTATTATATATGAGAACCATGTTGTCTCCCTGTATGTATACTGTAGAATACAATATACAGGGAAACAACATGGCTTATATATATGACTTCCGGTTTTGGCGCGTATGGGATGGCAGCAGTGTGAGTGAGCTCCTCCACCCTCCGCTCATAATATCGCTCCCCGCTCTGACTCCTGACATTACCGGCCCTGCCGGACCACATCTCTGACTTCTCTAAGTGCCGAGGAGTCGGAGGCACCACTTCATTAAGCGGGGAACCAGTTATACACCTCCCCATAAGCCCTCCTTCATTTACCTCACAGCTCTGTCACAGGGACACCTAAGATGGCACCGACACGAGGTGCTGCTGCTGAGGCACACACAGAGGAAACACATACCTCACAAACCCCAGTGCCGGACCTCTGTGACACCATAATACCAGGACTAAATATGTCTTGCAAGGCACTGACGTGGCCGCGTCATCAGCCGCTCAGCCGCGATTGGCTGAGCACAGTTATGCTCAGCCAATCGCGGCTGAGCTTCGGATGACGCTGCAGAGGGCGGCCGGCACTCGGGAAGATCCGCCGCCCGCCCGAAGAAGACGTCACTGCTGAGGATCGGAGACCGTGGTCGGCACGTGACAGGTGAGTATCGCCTGATAACCCAGATCTAGATGTTCCGGCAGTATTAGATGCCTTAAAATTTTTTGGTTCCTTCTCTGGGTATAGAATCAATATACATAAGTCAACTTCTTTACCTAACTCCACATAAGAGGTCTACTTCGGGTCCTGCGGGGGTCTCCATCGCTAAATCCTATATTACTTATCTTGGAATCCAGATTGGCAGAACTCCCTCCTCACTATATTCCCTGAACTATCGCCCTATAATTAAGAGAATAAAACAAGATCTCCAGAGATGGGAATCTCTACCATTGTCAATTCTAGGACGTACCCACTTAATCAAAATGATGTGTTTTGGAAAATTGTTATATCCAATGCAAACAATACCCCTTTTACTCAAACATTCTGACGTTTCCCTACTCCAATCATATTTCACTAAATTTATTTGGCAATCAAAGAGACCTCGTATTGCCTATTCCACTCTCTGTCTCCCTACTTCTAAAGGTGGGGCTCAATGCCCAGATATTAGATTATATAATTTAGCCGCTCTCTTTCGCCATGCTAAAGATTGGATTATGGACACGTCATATTTCTCCAATATCTTAATTGAGAAAGCTTTAGCAGCACCTTGGCCTTTACCCACCCTGCTACATGCTAAATTACCAGAACTACCCCCAAAAATTAAGAGAAGTGTTATCTTTAAAGACACCATTGCGACATGGAAGGCAATACGAAAATTATATGGTTTACCCTTTTGCCTATTGAAAAGATTTCTTCTGTGGCATTCACCACTTTACCCACCTGACTCAGACAAATTAGACTACTCAGAGTGGCAGAGTGCACATGTTTCTTCTGTTGGGGATCTGCTGGATACTAATTCCAACACTTTCTTGTCATGGGATGTCGTCAGAACACGATTTAAATTGTCTTCATTTAATTTACCTCAATACGATTCTATAATTGAATTTCTTACTTCCAGAGTGCGGGACATAGCAGAAGCAGAAAGTGATATAGAATTTGATAATCTATTCCCAACACCACCGGTTCATAATTCTTTATCACATACATATGGAGAACTTAGATCACGCTCTCAAAAGAATTTATCTAGACAAATTTTTTTCAAAAAATGGTCCTCCGTCATTTTTTCAGAGGATCTGACCCAACAAATATTGAGAGGATCTCAACTAGTGCATTCTGCCACTCCCAATGTGGTTCTATGTGAAATACATTTCCGCTTTATACACAAGGCTATATATGCCTTTAATATTCCTTTTTCCAACTCCCACACTTCTTACGTAAACAGTTGCCCGAAATGTTCACTTCCTAAAGCAGACTTGTTTCATCGTGCCTGGGCCTGCACGCGAGTGCAGGAATTTTGGGACTCTGTGCGGCTCTATCTTTTGTCCACTTGGGGCCATGCCATACCACTTCTCCCTCTTAGTTATCTTTTTCATTTTATTGATATAGACTCTACTACTCCCTCTCCTAAATTACTTACTTCTAAAGGAATTCATTTAACTCTATTAGTTTCCCTGAAATGTTTATTAAGACACTGGATACTCTACCAGACATTTCTGAGGTAATCTCCGCTCTGAAGGAGATCTTTCATTGGGATGTATTGCGCACCAAAGAAAAATCAACAAAAACATTTATGTCCAAATGGACACAATTTCTAATTCATGATTTTACTATAGAAGAGAGAGACTCTGTCATTAATCAATTTAAGGACACTGATTGGTATTGCATGGCCGCCCAAAAGGGAACTCTGGGAGCACTCCAAATATCTTAAGCTTTTCCCTTTCTCTGTTAAAGACAATTCTCTCCATTCTATTGGTAGCATATTTGAATATCTGACATCTATACCATGTTTTAAGGTGATATTATAAATTACTGTTTTTCTACTTACGTTTTTGGTAAGACTACGTTGTATTGTATATGATAATATATCTTTTAAGGTTATTACAAAGGCTCATTGTATCTGTATGATATTGTAAACATACAATCCTTTGTTGCCTGTGAGCAACTTTCTTTTTGAATATGTAATGAATTTTCAATATGTATGTTCAAATATTACATAAGCCACTAATAAAATATTGTTTAAAAAACAACAACATGGCTTATATATAGAGAAGGGCAAAACAACATGTATCATATATACAGAGGGGCAACAACATGACTATTATATATGAGAACCATGTTGTCTCCCTGTATGTATACTGTATAATACAATATACAGGGAAACAACATGGCTTATATATAGAGAAGGGCAAAACAACATGTCTCATATATACAGAGGGGCAACAACATGACTAATATATATGAGAACCATGTTGTCTCCCTGTATGTATACTGTATAATACAATATACAGGGAAACAACATGGCTTATATATAGAGAAGGGCAAAACAACATGTTTCATATATACAGAGGGGCAACAACATGACTATTATATATGAGAACCATGTTGTCTCCCTGTATGTATACTGTATAATACAATATACAGGGAAACAACATGGCTTATATATAGAGAAGGGCAAAACAACATGTCTTATATATACAGAGGGGCAACAACATGACTATTATATTATATATGAACCATGTTGTTTCCCTGTATACAGAATACAGGGAAACAACATGGTTCATATATAATATAATAGTCATGTTGTTGCCCCTCTGTCTATATGAGACATGTTGTTTTGCCCTTCTCTATATATATGCCAGATAACAAGCAACAAATATTACCACCGCATACTGACTAACACCACCGCTGCTACTGACTAATCCACTGTACACAGATCACTATCACCTCATCCAGTCATATAGAGGTACCCAGCTCTACACAGGTTCTGTACACCATATACATTACAGTGCAGATACATCAAGTGACTCACATGGGACGTCTTCTCTGATCGGAGTTCTTCCCTTTTCATCTTCTTTTCCATTTGCCCTGTGCCGTTATGAGAACTTCTCCGAGCCACAAATCCACAGAATCTGCCAGACAGACATATTAGGCTCCACACTCTGTCACCATCCTCATCTCTCTACACACTGCACATCTGTATTACCCCCTTATAGATGGCTCCCCCCTGTATCCCCCCCTTATAGATGGCTCCCCCTGTATCCCCCCTTATAGATGGCTCCCCCCTGTATTACCCCCTTATAGATGGCTCCCCCCTGTATTACCCCCTTATAGATGGCACCCCCTGTATTGCCCCCTTATAGATGGCTCCCCCTGTATTACCCCCTTATAGATGGCTCCCCCCTGTATTACCCCCTTATAGATGGCTCCCCCCTGTATCCCCCCATATAGATGGCTCCCTCGTATTCCCCCCTTATAGATGGCTCCCCCCTGTATCCCCCTATAGATGGCTCCCCTGTATTCCCCCTTATAGATGGCTCCCCCCTGTTACCCCCCCCCCCCCTTGTATAGATGGCTCCCCCCTGTATCCCCCCTATAGATGGCTCCCCCCTGTATCCCCACCTCATAAAGATGGCTCCCCCCTGTATCCCCCTCTATAGATGGCTCCCCCCTGTATCCCCCCGTATCCCCCCCTCATATAGATGGCTCCCACCTGTATCCCCCCTTATAGATGGCCCCCCCCCTGTATCCCCCCCTCGTATAGATGGCTCCCCCCTGTATCCCCCCTATAGATGGCTCCCCTCTGTATCCCCCCCTCTCGTATAGATGGCTCCCCCCTGTATCCCCCCCTATAGATGGCTCCCCCTGTATCCCCCCTATAGATGGCTCCCCCCTGTATCCCCCCTATAGATGGCTCCCCCCTGTATCCCCCCCTATAGATGGCTCCCCCCTGTATCCCCCCCTATAGATGGCTCCCCCTGTATCCCCCCTATAGATGGCTCCCCCTTATTCCCCCCCCTGTAGATGGCTCCCCCCTGTATCCCCCCTATAGATGGCTCCCCCGTATTCCCCCCTTATAGATGGTTCCCCCTGTATCCCCACCTATAGATGGCTCCCCCGTATTCCCCCCTTATAGATGGCTCCCCCCTGCACAGCAGATAAAAAAAACAAACACCCAACTCACCTACCAGCGCTCCCCCGTCGCTGCTTCCTCTCCTCTTCTGCCCCCGGCTGATGCGTCGCTCCCTGGGGGATTCTCCGGGAGCGCACACATCTGGAAGCTCAGTGTGCGCCCAGGCCAGGACTTCCGGTACAGGAAGCCCCAGCGACGCGCACTGGTTCCTGATGGTTCCTGATGCGTGCGTTCCCGGAAAATCCCCCAGGGAGCGATGCATCAGCCGGGGCCGGATTTCCTCTTGCGATCGCAAGCAAGAAAGTGCTTGCGGTCGCAAGAGAAGGGGAAGGGGGGGCGCGCAGGGCCATCTTACCCATTGGGCATGGGAGGCGGCTGCCCGGGGACCCTTGCGTCCTAGGGGTCCCCTGCCCGCTGTGACAGCGGGCAGGGGCCCCCTAGGACGCAAGGGCCCCCGGGCAGCCGCCTACCATGCCCAATGGGTAAGACGGCCCTGCCATCAAGCCCCCCCTAGACTAGTGGGCACTACACTGTATTGCTTCTTTATCACTTCTAATGGTTCTATGTGTCCTCAGTGCCATGCTCTGACATCACCCTAAGTCTGTGGAGGATCGGGACTGGTTGCTGGGGGCCCGCCGATCGCACCCCCGCCAACCAGCCAGCTGTTTTATTTTATTTTTTTTGTCTAGCCGTGGCCGGGGCCTCACCACCCTCGGTCGAGAGGCATCAAGTGTACTCTTGATGATGAGTGGTGAATGAGAGCAGGCCTAGCCAGTTAGCTGTCAGCACCCGGGTTCATGTCCACTACATATCCCAGCCCCTGGACTGCAAGTGGGTGGGCTCACTTGCAGTGTCTGGCCTAATTTTTGGGAGGCTCACTAGCTTCCTCACTCACTTGTAATGGTTCTCTGTGTGTTCAAGGCCCTGCAGTGTCAGGCCTAGTTTTGGGGAGCCTCACTAGCTTCCTTACTCATTTGTAATGGCTCTCTGTGTGCTGAATGCCATGCTGTGTCTGGCCTAGTTTTGGGGAGCCTCACTAGGTGTGCCTGTCCTTGCCTCCTTTTTGCTCGCCCTTAACTGGCATCCATGTTGACCACTGCTGGGCCTTTACTGGCATCCATACTGGAAGGCTGACTGGCTACCGCTTCTACCTTGTTCACTCTGTCCTCACCGCTATGCTGTGTCAGGCTGAATTTTTGGGTGGTTCATGATAAGCTACCTCTGTTTTAATGGTTCCGTGTTCTCAATGCCATGCTGTGTCAGGCTGAGTTTTTGGTTGGTCCCTATGCCTACCTCTGTTTTAACCAGGCTGTTGCACAGAATTAGGCATAATGGTGGCATTAGGCAGCCTCAGAGGCATGCATACATGCTTCCCCTGCTGTTTCCTGTCCATTTCCATTGTGTTTCCATCAATTTCTGAGGTTGACAGGTTTTCACACGACCTTCCCTCTACCGAACTTGGGTCCCCTCAAAAAATACTCGATCTTCAAGTAACGAGCACCCGAGCATTGTAGTACTCGCTCATCACTAATATATATAAAACACATACCATGCATTCCTTTTTCCTAAAAAAAACAAACAAAAAAACCAGACATAATATTTAATTACATACGCACACACACACATATATACAGATTGATAGACAGATCTAAATACAGTCTGCAGCACTTAGTAACATAGTAACATAGTAACATAGCAAATAAGGTTGAAAGAAGACAAGAGTCCATCAGGTTCAACCTAGGAAAATCCTACTGTGTTGATCCAGGAAGGCGAAAAACCCCTATGGGGCAGAAGACAACCGCCCCACCACAGGGAGAAACTCCCCCCCCCCCCCCCCCTCCCCCGACTGCAATGGCAACCAGAACAATCCCAGGATCAACGTATCACCAGAAATCTAATGCCCATAACTTGTAATATTATATTGTTCAAGAAAAGCATCCAGGTAGTTAGAAAAATAAAACTAGATTTATTGCATTAAATGGGGCAAGCAAACAGCTTTCACATTAGTGTGGTATAGTAAAAAGTTTTCTTATGCTGCACTAATATGAATGCTGTTTGCTTTCCACATTTGATGCAATAATTTTTTTTTTCTAACTACTTGGGAGTGCTGCAGACTATTTTTGAATATATTTGAAGCCCATGATCAGTGCAATGTGCTGGCACCATAACGCTGATTGATGTAGTGCTGCTCCACTATCCTTTTCGTTTGTGTGTGTGTGTGTGTTTTTTTTTACACACACACACACACACATTTATAACATACACAATATACACATAACATCATAATCACACATGTACAGTGTTCACATGACACACACACACATATATACACACACATTTATACATACTGTACCTTTCCTGAAGAGCAGTGTGCAGGGAGCAGGTCTGTAGATGATGGATGTGGTGGCTGTCAGGGAGCTGCACTGTGTCTGCACACATCCCCATCCCCTCTGTCCTCACAGGTGCTGCAAACAAGGAAGCAGAGGCTTGTTAGAGCCTGTCCATGTGCTGCAAACACTGCAGCTTCTCTGAGGATTTTTAAGGTAGAATAGGCAGCCTTAAAGGGGTAGTGCGGCAAAAAAGGTTTTCCCCCATTCCCTCCCCACATGAAAAGTTATATAGATTAATAACATACATTGGTAAAAAATTGCAGCCACTTAACCCACTTTCCCTGGTCCCGCTGGTACCAGAAGTGGCTTACTTACGGGTTGAGGCAGGATCATCTTACAGCCCCGGGCACCATCTGGGGTCAACACGTAATGGCGATACGTCACGATCCGGGGCGGTCCTGGGGCTCCCGGGCACTCCTTTCCTGCCCTGGCACGCCTTCCTTGCTCTCTGCTATTGGTTAGCGTCTATAACAGTAATTCCACTACTATTAGAACTGCAAGTCCAAGCACACCTGATGGCCATACACTGAACTGACATGTGTCTGGCCTTCGGGTCCGCTGAGACTTGCAGTTCTAATAGTAGTGACATTGCTGTAGATAGCGCGGCATGGTAAAGCAGGTCATACACTGACTGACAGTGTACAATCTGCTTTACCCTGCTGCGCAGTGCCCCATATACACCCACATGTGCCGCCGTTCCCCATACATTATACAGTATCTCCAGGGGGGAGGGCCATTCCTGGAGCTGACCCTGCAGTGCACCGACCCCTCTGCCCGGCTCTGTTATCCAGCCCCTCTGCGTGGCTCTGTTATCCACCCCCCTCTGCCCGGCTCTGTTATCCACCACTCGCAGTGCCACTGGCCCGGACAGCCCAGCAGCGACCACTAGGGATGAGCGAACCGGCTTAAGTTTGGGTTTGTATGATTCCTGCTGTCTGCCGGCTCTGTGGAGAGGGTGGATATAGCCTGAGGACTGCCTGGAAAACTGGGATACAGCCTATGGCTATGGCTGTATTCCAGTTTTCCAGGCAGTCCTCAAGGTTGTATCCACCCTCTCCACGGATCGGGCAGACAGCGAGAATCACAAGCTGATAGTCCAGGTTCATACAAACCCGAACCTCAGCCAGTTCGCTCATCCCTAGCGACCACCCCTCCGCCTCGCTCCGTTATCCACCTCCCGGGAGGAGTAGACGCTCGGTGGGACGCTCTGAGCTGTGGCAACGCAATCATGGGGGTGCAGTGGCGAGAGTCGGGCGGTGAGCAGCGCTGACAGCTCCTGAACCCCAGACACACTGAGCCCATCTGCCGCTCCTGCTGACCGGTAGACGGTAGATGGGCTCAGTGTGTCTGGGGCTCAGGAGCTCAGAGCATCCCACCGATGCTCTCTGCTCCTCCCAGGAGGTGGATAACGGAGCGAGGCGGAGGGGTGGTCACTGTGGGCTGTCCAGGCCGGTGGCACTGCGCGGGATGGATAATGGAGCCGGGCAGAGGGGGGTGAATAACGGAGTCAGGCAGAGGGGGGTGGATAACGGAGCTGGGCAGAGGGGGATGGATAACTGAGCCGGGCAGAGGGGGTGGATAACAGAGACGGGCAGAGGGGTCGGTGCACTGCAGGGTCGGCTCCGGGGACGGCCCTTCCCCCTGGAGATACAGTATAATGTCTGGGGAATGGGGGCACTTGTGGGTGTAAATGGGGTAATGCGTGGCAGGGTAAAGCAGGTCCTACACCATCATTCAGTGTATGACCTGCTTTACCCTGCGGTGCTATCTACAGCAATGTCACTACTATTAGAACTGCAAGTCCCAGTGGACCCGACGGCCAGACACATGTGTACGCTCGAACTTGCAGTTTTAATAGTAGTGGAATTACTGTTATAGATGGTAATCAATAGCAAAGCGCAAGGGAGGCGTGCCAGGGGAGGGAGGAAGTGCCCGGGAGCCCCAGGAACGCCCCGGATCGTGACGTGTCGGCACTATGTGTCGACCCCAGATGCCGAAGCTGTAAAATGATCCTGCCTCAACCCGTAAGTAAGCCACTTCCGGTACCAGCGGGACCAGGGAAAGTGGGGTTAGGGGCTGGAATTTTCTACCAATGTATATTATGGATCTATATAACTTTTCATGTGGGGAGGAAATGGGGGAAAACCTTTTTTGCCGCACAACCCCTTTAACTTTGTCCACCAGCAAATGTTAACCTTTTTATGCAGATTCCACCTTAAAAAGACTGCTTTTAAATATTTTCATGTCTCTAGCGGTCTGTATCTTGCCATTGCGGTGAGCTGTTGCATCTTTCTGTGTTTTTGTGTGTTTGCAACTTCAGTCATAGCAACGTGCTCCTGCCTGGTGTAAATGGTGTTCTAAGAGAGCTCACCAGATTTGTACTTTTTTTTCTGTGTTCCAGATGGGGGAGTGGCTGCCTCTACTTGGTCGTGCACTCCACCTATCCCACCCAGGTGGTGTAATTACTTTTGCAGGTATAAGACAGATCTTGCATGCCCAGAGCATAGGCGTATTTCATGCCATGGAGAGGCCATAGTACAGTGTAGGACTGCCCCGGTATGAGGCCACCGTAACGTGGTGGGGTAATTTACACCATTTTCAAGTGGTGCTTTTAACTATTTTCATGTCTGTAGTGGGTCTGTATCTTGCCATTGCGGTGAGCTGTTGCATTTTTCGGTGTTTTTGTGTGTTAGCCCAGAGAAGCTCTGGATGTTTGCAGCACAGGACCATATGTAAGGGCAGGAGATGTGTGCAGACACTGACAGACAGGGTAGCTGCTGTGATGCCAAAAAGCTGAAGCAGGGTTTACGGCAGCTGTCACAGTAAACCTTGCTGCTAGCGGAGGCTCATAGTGCCTGTTCCACCTTAAGATGCTCCCTTTAGAAATTCCCCCTCCCCTCTTCTCTGTTTTTGACAAACCTTCTCCAGCTTCCAGGTTTGCAGCATGTCGGGACGGTAAGGGAGGACAGGTCATATGTGCAAATCATAGTGGACCTCTGTGCCTCCTGCATCCCCTGGAGACCTGCTACCTGCCTCCTTTGTCTCCCCTAGACCCCCAGATCTGCCTCCTGCGTCCCCCATAGATCACCAATAGACCTGCTCCCTGTCTTCTGCATCCTCCATAGACCTGCTCCCTATGTCCTGCATTCCCCACGCATCCCTTATAGCCCTGCTCCCTGTCTCCTGCACTCCCTATCGACCTGCTCCCTGTCTCCTGCACTCCCTACCGACCTGCTCCCTGTCTCCTGCACTCCCTACCGACCTGCTCCCTGTCTCCTGCACTCCCTATCGACCTGCTCCCTGTCTCATGTCATCCACAGACATCAGGATGATTTGTCACCCTGCTTTTCATGAAAGGTCAGTATAGTTGTGTGTGTCATGTAAATATTGTATATGTAAGATATGTATATTGTGTGCCCTCTATGTTATACATGTGTGCGTGTATATATCACACAATTTGTGTGGCACTGCTCTTCCAGGTTGGTGCAATACGGTTAGTACTTGATGGACTGCAGATATACAGCAAACAAAAAACTGCAGCACTCCAACGACATTCAAAAAAGTGTGTTTATTTCACCCATAAAGCTGCAGATCTTTGGTTAAAATAAACTCAAATTTTTTTTGCATTTTGCTGGAGTGCTGCAGTTTTTGTTAGGCATATGTAATTACTGAATGTTATACTGTATATTATAGGGGGTTAATGTGTATATTAGAGTGATTATGTTGCTGCACATCTCTTATTAACCCCTAGACGACCTAGGACGTACCAATGATCAGTGTAGAAAATTATACTAATGTATGTACAAGTCCCCCAAAGGGACTTAAAATGTATATAAAAAAAGTTAAAATCACTAACACACTACCCCAAAACCCCTCCACCAATAAAAGTTTAAATCACCCCCCTTTCCCATTATATAAATAAAGCATATAAAAATAAATAAATAAACATATAATATACCGTAGCGTGCGTAATTGTCCGATCTATTAAAATATAACCAGTGTCATTGCGAACGGCGTACACGAAAAAGGGAAAAAAGTGCGCGGATTACCGATTTTGTTACATTATAATTAAAAGTGATCAAAACGTCCAATCTTCACAAGTATGGTATTAATAAAAACTAGAGATCATGGTGGGAAAAAATTACACCCCATACAGCCCCATAGGTGAAAAAATAAAACTGTTATAAGCGTCACAATAGGCCCATTTTATTAATAATTAATTGCCAAAAAAAAGGATTTTATTAAAAAAATATATATAACATTAATGAATCTGTGTAAACCTGCATATGGTTGTGTTCGGACTGACCTATAGACAGGGGCGGATTAACTTTACCATAGGCCCCGGGCTGTTCACCAAGCCTGGGCCCCCCCACCCCAGTGTAACTATGGCAGCACTAGCCTGGCGTTCATAATACAGGACAGATAATGTCATGATGTCGTGATTTGTGCAAAATTGCCATAAAAAAAGTGATTTTTTGCAATTCATGGCGGAAGTGTAGCCAGGAGACAGTACACCACTAAAAGTATAAGTCTTTTTGGGTGGTCATGGGCCCCCCAGGAGCTCAGGGCCACAGGCTGCCGCCCCAAACCCCCTAATATAATCCACTACTGCCTATAGAGTAATAGTATCATGTCACTTTTACCATATAGTGCATTACGTAGACACAGGAACCCCCAAACGTTACCATATTGCATTCTTTTTACGATTTCACCTATTTTATATCTTCATAAATAATATATTTGGGATTCCGTCATACATGTTATGGTAGAATGAAAGACGCCATTACAAAGTACAACTATTCCTGTAACAAACAAGCCATTACATGGCCTGTAGATAGAAAACTGAAAGTGCTAGAGCTCTTAGAAGGGGAGGATGGAAAAACGAAAGCGCAAAGATCAAAATTTGCGCGGTCCACTGGGTCATTTTGGGCCTGGTCCTTAAAGGATTAAAGAGGGCCTTTCAGCAAGCTAGACGAATCTAACCTGCTGATATGTCCCTAATGCGGCCAGGACGATGAGGAGGAAGGTACCTTCCTCCACAGCGGATGTAGTGTGCGCACAAATGTCTGGAGGAGGGGGGCTGGTACTTGCTGTCATCTGATTAGGTAAGAGGCCCAGTCAGATGATAGCATGTGCCTTCAGTGATGCAAGCGGTGCAGCAGGCCCAGGACGGTCAGAGAGTGTGCTGGGAGGTGCTAAGTTGGGGGCCTATGAGAGAAAGTGGCAAGGCGGGGCCCCCGCGGACCTCCCTAGCGTAGGGGTCCGGTCGCCCTGACGACCGCTGGGACCCCTATAGCTACGCCACTAAGGGGAAGATTTATCAAACTGGTGTAAAGTAGGATCGTCTTAGTTGCCCCTAGCAGCCAATCAGATTCCACTTTACATTCCTCACAGATTCTTTGAAAAATGAAAAGTGGAATTTGATTGGTTGCTAGGCGCAACTAAAACAATTCTACTTTACACCATTTTAATAAATCTCCCCCTATGTGGTTTTTATTTTTTTTATTTTCAAATAATCAAAAGAAAATTAAGTACAGGTACAAAATAGCAATGTACAATTACAGGTCTGTACAATAAGTGTTAGGGTCCTATTAGACAAAGAGATTTTTTGTCTCCACAGATTAACGATAAAGATTTGAAACAAGCGCTTTTGCTAACTAACTGAAATCATTCACATGATACAAGGTCCATTTACACAGAAAGATTATCTGACAGGTTATGTGCCAAATATTTGAAGCCAAAGCCAGGAATAGATTTGAAAAGAGGAGAAATCTCAGGCTTTCCTTTATGTCCTGATCGCTGTTTATAGTCTGTTCCTGGCTTTGGCTTAAAATCTTTGGCAGATAATCTGTCAGGTAATCTTTTTGTGTAAATGTACCCTTACGGATCACAATTGCCTATGAACAGTAGTGGATTATAATAGGTCAGTTTTAGGCGGTAGCCCGGGGCCCTGAGCTCCTGGGGGGCCCATGGCCACCCAAAAAGACATACTTTCAGTAATGTATTGTCTCCTTGCTACAGTTCTGCCATGATTTGCAAAAAAATGCTGCTTTTTACAGCAATTTTGTACAAATCAGGGCATCATGGCATTATTTATCCTGTGCTACGAACACCACGCTAGTGCTGCCATAGTACAGTGAGCTGGGGGGGGGGCCAGGCTTGGTGAACAGCCCCGGGCCTATGGTAAAGTTAATCCTCCCCTGCCTATGAATGTTCATAATTATGAACGAACGATGTGTACACACACCAAAAGATTTGCAAATGATTATTGAATGATTAACAATGATTTTATTGTCAGTCAAAAGATGCGATCAATGACATACTAATGAATTTTTGTTAGTCGTTTGATAGTTGCCTGTATACAAACAGAAAGATTATCACTTTCCACGATAATCTTTCCGTGTAATAGGGCCCCTAGACTCATTCAATGACATACATAAAAGAACAGTATACCCATTTTTCCACAAGGAAAAGGCAAGATTTCTAAACAAAATAGTAAGCATTAGGCTATATTCACACAATGTTGTTTTGTAGCTATCTTTATTGACCTCTATCACTTTGACAGCAAAAGCCAGCTGTCCAAAAAGACAGCCGCAAAACAACAGTGTGTAAACAGTCTCAAGGCCCTATTCCACAGAATGGTTATCGTCCGTATTCGGCCGATATCGGCCGCTACGAATGATAATCGTCCCGTGGAATAGAGTGCAACGATCAGTCGACATCGTTCATGTCGGCTGATCGTTGCAGTCGCTTGTTTTTCAACATGTTGAAAAAAAAGCGACTGATATAGCAGCGATCTGCTGCCATCGCTCCATTGAATAGGAGCGTCGGCAGCAGACGCTGCTATATCCTATGGGCTGCCCGGACGATCTAGCGATCCTCCGAGCAGTCCCCCCGCAGCTCCCCGCCGCCCCTCCCGCACTCACCCGCTCGCTGCTGCTGCATAGAATAGCGGCGGCAGCGAGCGGGGAACGAGGAGCAAATGAGCGCTGAGTGCACTCGTTTGCTCCTCAGACGACCCGTGGAATAGGAGCATCAGGGTACTTCACACCTACCGGATCCGCAGCGGATTTGACGCTGCGAGTTAGCAGCGAAATCTGCTGCGGATCCAGTACTGTGAATTTAAATGGGTCCCATACACGCAGCGGATCTGCTGTGTGTATGGGATCGGCCCCTTTAACCCCTGCGCCGCCGGCCGAAAGCTTGTCTGCCCGCAGCCCCGGCCCCCCATCCGCCTGCCGCCCTGAGCATACATTACCTGCTCTTTGCCACGGCTTGATTCAGGTTCCCGGCTCCCCTCGCTCCTCTTCAGCCAATCAGAGCTGCCGTGCACTGATTGGCTGAAGAGAAGTGAAGGGAGCCGGGAGCTTTACACAGCTGCGGCACCGAGCTAGTAATGTATGCTCGGGGCGGCAGGCGGTGCGGGCGGACAGGGGGCCGGGGCTGCGGGCAGGCAAGCTTTCAGCCAGCGGCACAGGGGTTAAAGGGGCCGGTCCCATACACGCATCCATTCAAATTCACAGTACTGGATCCGCAGCGGATTTCGCTGCTAACTCGCAGCGTCCAATCAGCTGCGGATCCGGTAGGTGTGAACGTACCCTTAATGTTTAGCATATATCTTCAGGGCCAATTCTAGCTTTTTTGCTGCCTCAGGTGAAAATTGAAACGGGGCCCCAACCCCCCCAATTAATAATTAGTAATCAATTATGCCGCACACACACGCATATATTAGCTACGAATATTCCCCACATATAAAAATATACCAGCATTCATTGTGTCACACATAAATATATATATGCCACCAGTGTATAGATCAGTGATGGCTAACCTTGACAAGGTATACATCAATGCTTCTCAATTCTAGTCCTCAGGCCTCACCAACAGGTCATGTTTGAGGATTTCCTTAGTATTTCACAGGTGATATAATTATACTCAGTGCATCAGGTATTATCACAGCTGTTCTCTGTATGGGATATCCTTAAAACATGACCTGTTGGTGAGGCCTGAGGACTGGATTTGAGAAGCACTGGTATACATACATGTAACAGCAGGCTGCTCAGAGTTTATGGGCTGCTCTGGTCCTCACACCTGAGTCCCTGCAGGTGTGGGGACCGCTCTGAGTGTGGGGGGATGGTGGGGTGGGGGGGTTGACACTGGGGGCTGCTCTGAGTTCCATTATATTGACTACTATACAAGATGCTAGGAAAGCTAGGTGGCCTCCATTATACTGACTACTATACAAGATGCTGGGAAAGCTGGGTGACCTCCATTATAGAAGATGCTGGGGAAGCTGGGTGACCCTATTATACTAATTACTATACAAGATGCTAGGAAAGCTGGGTGACCTCCATCATACTGACTACAAGATGCTGGGAAAGCTGGGGGACCTCCATTATACTACTATACAAGATGCTAGGAAAGCTGGGTGACCGCCATTATACTGACTATTATACAAGATGCTAGGAAAGCTGGATGACTGTCATTATACTGACCACTATACAAGATGCTAGGAAAGCTGGGTTACCTCCACTATACAAGATGCTGGGAAAGCTGGGTGACCTTCATCATCCCAGGGAGGTGGGGGGCCTTTAGGGGGGATTGCCGCTGCTCCCTTCAGGTGGCTGACGAACAGTGTGTGTGTGGGGGGGTTAGGGGGGAGGCTCTCGGACAGTACTCTCAATGCTGAAGCACCATGGAGACAGGCCGTGCTTTGCCAGGGGGGTCCGGGTTCCCTGCAGCCTGGGCCCCATAGCAACTGCCTTCCCTGCCCCCTTGGTAGTTACGCCACTGCCTCTGTGCCTTATTGTTCATCATCTCATGCCTTATGGGGCACAAATATGATGACTTATAAAAGGAAGAGAAGTTGAAATGATGATGAAGTATAAAACATGGGACCCACATCATCACCTTATCCCTCACCATGCTTTATAGGTCCCCTTCCTTGATCAACTGCATCCTCCAGTGTGCCCCAGTAATGTGGGAGACCACCTAATACTTTAAACTACCCCCAAAGAACATATTCATTAGTGACAGTGACTTCCTAATAGCACCACCACCCACCTGAGGGGAGTAGAGTGGTGATTGAGAGACCCCTAGCAGCGGGGTTACTACAATGAACACCCACAGACACTCGATACTCACTCCAGCATGTGTCTGATTTCTAATACACACATGCACATTAACACTTTCAGTGCATCCTCCACTGTTTACTTAGCTTTGCTGATAAAGCAGCCAGGGCAGGATTGTGCCGCCCCCTCAGGGACCTCAGAATCTGCTGCCTGATGCAGAATCCTCATTCTGCCTCATGGCAGAAGTGTATCTATACAGATCTTCTATACAGCAAAAACAGCAACCAGTAAGCCTCCTGTATCGCCTCCATGTATCAACCTGGTTTACATACAATTAAAAAGAGAGACAAATAAACCCTCTCTGATAAAATGTATTTTGTTATTTATTTTGTTATGAGTAAATGATCTTTTTTGTTCTTTAGGTGTTTTTTGTGTGCTGCTATCACATGACCTACTGCTTGACCACAAAAGGTGACAAGAATGCTATACGTACAGACTGTAGAAGCATGTGAACACATGCCAAACAGCTGTCACACTTTGGTGAGGTGAATGGCGTCCACGTGGTCTGCTGTCATGGACTGTTTGTTTTATGCCAAAGATCAATAAATGACACGGAACGGTGAGTGCCTCTTGGCTTTCTTCTTTGAAGTGTATACCTGGACTTGCTCTATTGGAGAGCAGCACCCCTAAGTGTCTACACTAAATGAGTGACATACTCTTCGTGTGAACACAGCCTATGATGGGTTGGGCAGTGCCGGTACTGTGTCTTAGTACGTGAACTGTATTTTATTTAGCTTTGATTTTACTGTGTGGAAACCTAGCCTGGTGGAATTTGACACCACTGCTTATATATTTGAAGCATGTTAAAAAAATTTTTTTAAAAATGTTGATGCAAATGACGAAATCTCAGCATTTTGCGGTTAAATGCAGGTGGTATTTCCCTGTGTTTTCATATAAAAAAGTGTTAGCAAAAAAAAAAAGCAGCTAGAGATCAGAGAACTTGAGCATGCTCGGGTGCCAAACCAGTGGCTGAAAATGTTGGATGCAGTATGCAGTCCTATGGCCACCTGGAAAACATGGATACAGCATCAATGTTTTCCATGACTCCCTAGGGCTGTATCCAACTTCTTCAACCACTGGTAATTAAATGCTGCACACTTGAGTTTGGGCAAACTCGAGCATGTTCGAGGTTCGCTAATCTTTAAAGTGACCCCCCAAACCGCTTGTACCTTCAGATAGCTGCTTTTAATCCAAGATCTGTCCTGGGGTCCGTTCGGCAGGTGATGCAGTTATTGTCCTAAATAACAACTTTTAAACTTGCAGCCCTGTGCCCAACGGCCGTGGCTTAGAGTATCTGTGCCCTAACTTTTCACCACCCCTCCGTCCCTCCTCCCCTCCCTCTTCACCATTTTTCCTATTCCTCTGCAGTGAAAACTACAGAGGTGCCTTAACGATCCAGCCCATGTGCTGTACTAACACAGGTAATGAATAGTAGGCTGTCCTCCTCATCATGAGGAATGCTCCAGGCAAATTTTCTACTATTCATCACCTGTGTCAGCACAGCACATGGGCTGGATCGCTAAGGCACCTATGTAGTTTTCACTGCACAAAAATGGGAAGAGGGCGGGGAGGACGGATGGAGGGGTGGTGCAAAGTTAGGACACAGATACTCCAAGCCACGGCCTTTGGGCACAGGGCTGAAAGTTTAAAAGTTCATTTTTAGAACAATAACTGCATCACCTGCCGAACGGACCCCAGGACAGATCTTGGATTAAAAGCAGCTATCCGAAGGTACAAGTGGGGGGGGGGGGGGACAGATTGTGGGTACAGAGTCACTTTAAGCCTAACTATAATAGTCTCAAATGGGTTAACCTATATTGTAACGGCCTGGTGTTTTTAATATATCTTTCCTATAATTGTTTTGCATTATCTTGTTCTTAAAACATATTAATATAGTTTGGACTTTTTTAATGTCTGCCTGTAGAGCAATAAACAATCTAATCTTGGTTGCTATGAAACATTCATAGTGATATCTATTTGATCGTAAAAGCTAGTAAAGAGTTTCTTTTGTATTAATGATGTGCAATTGATTATAGCTTGAGGATGTAAGAAGACTGGATTTTTTTTCCTGATAATGAGTATTACATTTCATCCCCAATGCATGGTGGAAAAATGCTAAGGTAATGTAATTTTTATTACTTCTTTTTATGAAGCAAACGAGTACAATCTATCCATCTTAGTATGCTGCCACAGCTGTGTGGTGTAAGACCTTGTTCACCCTCCCTTATGGAAATGCAAAGCCATTATTACATAGTATCAAAACTAATTGAGATCCTATGTCTATCAAGCACTGAAATAATACAACTGCTTGACATTTAACATTAACACTTTAATCTACCACTATTTATAACTTTCCTTCCTGTTTCAACATCAGTCACCAAACACTTTATTTCCCACGCTTCTGCAGACAGAGTTCCCTGTATTTAAAAACAAAACAAAAACGGGAGTAGGGGTTCTTCTTTAAATTAAACCAGAATCACGCTCATTGTTAACAGTAGGAGGCCAGTGTCATTGTGGGGTTCTCGGTATTAAAAAAAAAAAAAAAAAAAAAAAAAAGGGTTCTTCATTAAGTAGAACCACAGTTGCACTCACTGTTATCAGTCGGAAGCAAGTTACATAGTTGAAAATGTAGGAAACAGGTTCATTCTTTGGACAGATGGCGGAATCCAGCCCTGCATATAATGTAGCCTATGACAGGGGCAGAGACCCGTACGGCAGTCGGGGTTCGCCAGCGGCAGGATCCACCAATGGCTTACCAACGGAGCCAAGCCCACTGCTGCCAGGCTGTCCTGCACTTGTACAGCCTGGGTGAACGCAGCCACATCGAGCAGTAACTGCTTTGGTCCAGGGAACATGAAATTTGAAAGTGGCTGACCCCTCCACATCTGCAGGTGGGCACAGCAGTGACAGACGATGAGAGGAACATTGTGTCAGCATTGCAGATGAAGAAGTTTGAATAAAAGAGACGAGGGATGAGCGAACCAAACCATTAAGAACCAGTTTCGTTACGAACTTTGCAAAAAGTTCGGTTTGGTACCGAATCGAACTTTGAGAAAGTTTGTTTAGAATCTGGTTAAAATAACGGCGACGCAAAATTGTACTTTTTACACAGAATAGACCAGGATACAAGGGATTATTACTCCTATAATGCCTTGTATCCTGGTTTTCTGTGAAAATCAAGATGTGTGACATCACTCCCCAGCACCAGGAAGTGCCTGTGAGTGCCAGCAGCTTCTCAGTGTGTGGCCAGACTTCTCAGAGAGAGGAGCTCCATATCAGATAGAGAGGGAAAAGAGATAGATAGCCAAACAACTAGATAGAGACAGGGAGAGATAGAGAAGGAAAAGAAAGTGTTAGTGAGAGAAGCAGGAGAGAGGAAGAGAAAAAAAACAAAAAGCAAGATGCCGGGAAAGCTAGATATAGAAGATAAGCTGATACAAAGGGAAAGAGGCTGAGAAATCAAGACATAGGGAGAGATAGGGATCTAAATAAAAAAAATAGTGAGATCTAGGGAGAGTTAGGGAGATAAAAAAAAGAAATAGGGAGAGAAAAGTGAGAAAAGAGTCAGGACAGGTAGCATTGAACCAGCTCCTGTCCCGTGACTGAAAGTACACGTTGCTGCTCTGCTGGGTGTCGTCAACCCTGTTTAGCTGCAACCAAAAAAGTTTGTTTCTCATAAGCTGTTATAGGTGAAGTAACTAATAGCAGCAAAACTTATAGAAGCCCTCCATAGAGTGTGACGCTAAGTCAGCCCCCCACAAAACCTGTCCGTTAAGTGAGTGATAAGTGAGTACTACTCGATCGAGTAGGTATTCGTTTGAATAGTACACTATTCGAAATGCTTGATTTCTATCGAGTATTTGATCACAAACACAGTAAAAATGTGAATCCCTTACCACCTTTCCTGGCAGTTTTTTTTTTTACCAATACCTACACAGGGGTATGGTACAGGAACTAGGAGCACACAGGCAGTGAAGAGAAATCACCTACATTAATTGGCTGGCTAAACCATTTGACCTTTACAGAGGAGCTAGAGAGGGAGACAATGTGTAGCAGGGAAAGTTAGGTATTAGGTCCTATTAGGCAGGAGAGACCCACAAAAGCCCTTTTTGTAGGGCTAAAATTATAGGGGGGAAAAAACACATTGAGACGAAGATACACAGCTAGCAGCACAAGCACATAGGTATGTTCAGACAGACAGGCAGCTGGAGTGCAGTGTGAGGAATAGGCTGCAGTGTTTCTGTATAGGGTATACGGCTGTACTCCTATTGTGCCAATTTCAAGAATCTAAGTGTGGTGCTACTATTCTGCGTACTGTGTGCCACATTATAAAGTCAAACGCTTGTTGCCTGCTGTAGGGCATTCTTGCATTATTAGTCAGGGTATACGGCTCTATACTCCTTGTGTGGCAACTTAAAAAATCTAAGCGTGGTGCTGATTTTTGTAGAGCTCCCCTCAAATGCCTTGTGCAAATTTTTAGAGGCCTTATCTCAAGGCCCATGCATTGAATAGTGGATTTGAGATTCATTATCAGATGCTACTTGGAGCTACAGAGGGGACAGTGTGTAGCAGAGTGAGTTAGTTATTAGGTCATTTTAGGCAGGAGAGACCCCCAAAAAGCCCTTGTTAGGGTAAAAACTTGTGTGTGGCAAAAACTTGGCATTTCAACTTTTAATCAGAATCTTGCTATTTTAGTGGGATCCTTGTGTTGTCCATTTCAAACCACATAATTTGTGAATAAAAACTTGCTGGGGGTGTCCTCTGCCTTTCTTTAATTTTTTAGCTGTTTTAAAGGCAAAAGCCAGCAGCTTGGTAAAGAGCACTTTATCGGCTGTTTTTTTTTTTATTTTCTCGCATTCAATTTAATTTTTTATTTCCCTTTTTTTTTTAAATTAAATCGAATGGAATGTTGGAAGCCTCACCACAAAATTTTTTTTTGAAGAACTCCCTTCAAGGGCCTGCTAATTTTCCTTCAATATGTTTCTAGGTGAAAGAAGTCACTGTTTAGCAGGAAGGATCAGAAGGCAATAGTAGTGGGTGATTTTTCCATCAAATTCAATTTAAATTGGCCTTCTCTTAGATACTCTTTAACTTCTTGCCTCTGCAGCCTTTTTTGGCCTTAATGCCCAGGGCCTATTTTTCAAATCTGACCTGTCTCTCTTTACGTAGTGATAACTCTGCAATGATTTTAATTATCGCGGTTATTCTGAGATTGTTTTTTGTGACATATTCCTCTTTATGTTCGTGGTTAATACATTCAGTTTTTTTTGTAAAAAGTTGCGCAAAAACTTAAAAAATTTACGTTTCTTTATATTCAAAATTCTCTTGTTCTAACATGTCTTCTTTATGTTGACGTCATTTGGTGAACGTCCTTTTACTTGTTAGGATGTTAGAGGGCTTCAAAAGTTAGCGATTTTTCTAATTTTCTGGAAAATTTCAAATTCTGATTTTATTAGGGACCAGTTCAGTTCTGAAGTGGATTTGTGGAGCCTGTATGTTAGTTAGTCCCATATATCTCTCCACTGTAGAAACTGCACCCCTCAAAGTATTCAAAGTAAGTTGTTTTTTTTTGCAGATATTCCATTTTAATTTTTTTTTCTCTACTTTACCACAGTAAATACTAACTCAGAAATGCATCTCAATATTTATTCTAAATAGCTGAAGAAGAAAACGCAGGGCACTCACCATCTGTTGCAATTCAGACCATCTGATTTATTTCAAGGTGCAGGAGTAGCGGGGGAGACAGGAATGGGTGACCGCAGTTTCGCGGCGTGTGCCGCTTTGACGAACCCCTCTGTCATAGAGTAAGGCACAGACACAGATGTGTCTTACTCTATGAAAGCCTCAATTTTTTCTCACTTTTATCCCATTTGCCACACAGCATCTACAATGTCAGAGACTTTTAGAAATTATTATTTATTATTCTTCATTTATTTTTCATTATGCTTTCATTATGTGCTCTTACATGATTTTAATGTCATACCATATGGTTCCAGACCACATGTTTTACTTTATTTTATTTTAATTTTATTTATATCTCTATGTTCATGTTTAAATACATGGTCAAGATCTGTACAAACCCAGTCCACTGTTTACTTGTAACCTAGGTTCCAGCCCTGACGTTGGATTCTACTAGAAATCTATCATCCAATCACAGAGTCACGGTCCCTTTAACCCTTTGAGGACCAGGCCCAAAATGACCCAGTGGACCGCGCAAATTTTGATCTTAGTGTTTCCGTTTTTCCCTCCTCCCCTTCTAAGAGCTCTAGCACTTTCAGTTTTTTATCTACAAGGCCATGTAATGGCTTATTTGTTACAGGAATAGTTGTACTTTGTAATGGCGTCTTTCATTTTACCATAACATGTATGATGGAATTCCAAATATATTATTTATGAAGATATAAATTGGTGAAATCGCAAAAAAGAATGCAATATGGTAACGTTTGGGGGGTTCCTGTGTCTACGTAATGCACTATATGGTAACAGCGACATGATACTATTATTCTATAGGTCAGCCCGAACACAACCATATGCAGGTTACACAGATTCTCTAATGTTATATATTTTTTTTTAATGAAATCTTTTTTTTGGCAATTAATTATAAATAAAATGGGCCTATTGTGACGCTTATAACGGTTTTATTTTTTCACCTACGGGGCTGTATGGGATGTCATTTTTTCCGCCATGATCTCTAGATTTTATTAATACTATATGTGTGAAGATCGGACGTTTTGATCACTTTTTATAAAAAATTTTTAATATATAATGTAACATAAAATCGGTAATCCGCGCACTTTTTCCCCTCTTTTCGTGTACGCCGTTTACCGTTCGCAATGACGCTTGTTATATTTTCATAGATCGGACAATTACGCACGCTACGGTATATTATGTTTATTTGTTTATTTATTTTTATATGTTTTATTTATATAATGGGAAAGGGGGGTGATTTCAACTTTTATTGGGGAAGGGGTTTTGGGGTAGTGTAATAGTGTTTATAACTTTTTTTTTTTTTACACATTTGAAGTCCCTTTGGGGGACTTGTACATAGATTAGTTTGATTTCTACACTGATGATTGCTATGCCATAGGCATAGCATTGATCAGTGTTATCGGCGATCTGCTCATTGAGCCTGCCTGTGCAGGCTTAGTGTAGCAGATCGCCGATCGGACCGCACGGAGGCAGGTGAGAGACCTCCGGCAGTCCGTTTTACCGATCGGGACCCCCGCAGTCACACTGCGGGGGTCCCGATCGGTAAGTGACAGGGGACTCCCCCTGTCACTTGCACTTAAACGCCGCGTTTAAGGAGTTAATGACACGCGGCAGCGCGATCGCTGCAGCGTGTCATTGCCGGTGAGGTCCCGGCTGCTGATTGCAGCCGGCCCCCACCTGCTGTGAAGCGCGCTCCGCTCCGGAGCACGCTTCATAGCGGGAGAAACACCCAGGGCGTACAGTTACGCCCTAGGTCATCTGGGGACAGACTTCCATGGCGTAACTATACGCCCTGGGTCGTCTAGGGGTTAAATATCGGACATTTCTGTTCTCACTACACTACATTTTTTCGCTGCTGGGGAAAGAGCCTAGAAGGCTCTGAAACGCGTCCAGATTTTTATTATTATATTCCCGTATCCATACAACGGATTTATCTACTTACATTACGCAAAGAAAAACCGCCTAAAACACCACGAGATCCGGCGGCCATCAGAGACTACAGTGCATGCGCAAGATCGGCTTCCACGTAAATAGAGCAGAGCCCGGCGCAGGCCGCCAATACAGACACATCCTGCAGAACATCATCAAGACTGCACGTCCTGGAAAGCATAGCAGAGGCTGAAAACGGCAAGAGGCATGAGCGCTGCTGCAAGCACCAGTGATTTTAAGAACTGTTACAAATACACCAACCCGCCGATGTGTTACCAAACATATTAACTAACTACTACAAACAAACATTGTAACTATTGCTTCCAAAGTGGACATTGCATTACTACAGCCAGCCTTTATCTATTTCTAAGATTTATTGCTGTCTGATATCTAGCTGCCTATCGATCAGGGGCCAGCATATATCTAGCTTTAAAATGTGCATATATCTAGCTCTTAAACGTGCTATTGTCCAACATTAAGCTGCCTATTACCGATCAGATACTGTATTCACAAAATAGATCGGCATCTCTGTTTGTATGGATACAAAGCTATTAACCCCTTAAGGACCGGGCCTAAAATGGCCTTAAGGACCAGAGCAAATTTTATGAATATGACCTGTGTCACTTTATTCATTAATAACTTCAGGATGCTTTTACCTATCTGGCTGATTCTGAGATTGTTTTCTCGTGACATATTGTACTTAACATTTCTTGTAAATTGGAGTCGATACTTATAACGAATCTTTATGAAAAAAACCAAAATAACGTGAAAAATTGTAAAAAAATGCATTTTTCCAACTTTAAACCTTTTCTGCTTATACAGAAAATGGTTATGCCACATAAATTATATATTAAATAGCATTAGCAACATGCCTACTTTATGTTGGAGGCATTTATTAAACTATATTTCATTTTTTTTAGACAATAGAAAGCGTAAAACATTAGCAGCAAATTTCCAAATTTTCTGTAAAATTTCAAAATCAGATATTTTTAGGGACCTGTTCAGGTTGCAAGTGTATTTGAGGGGACTGTATGTTAGAAAGCCCCACAAAGCCCCATATTTCAGAAACTGCACCCCCCAAACTCTGCAAAAGCACATCCAGAAAGTGTTTTAACCCTTTAGGGGAGTCATAGAAATAAAAGCTAAGTGTGTAAGAAATTAGAAAATTTTAATTTTCTGTGCAGAGATTTTATTGTAATCCAATATTTTTTATAATTATAAACTTATTACCAGAGAAATGCACCACAATATTTATTGTCCCGTTTCTGCAGTTTATAGAAATACCCCATATGTGGCCCTATTGCGCTATTTGATGCAACCACAAGCCTCAGATATAAGGGAGCGCCTAGTGCATTTCAATGGCTCCGTTATATTTTGTCATTTCTGACCACTTCAGCTTGGCAGAGGCTCTGGGGTGCAAAAACCTAAAAAACACCACTAAAGGGACACCATTCAGAAAACTACTCCCCTCAAGGAATGTAACTAGGGGTGCGGTGAGCATCTGGACCCCACAGGTGCTTCACAGATTTTCCCAACAATATGGCGTGAAAAAAGACAAAAGTATTTTTTACACTAAAACGTTGTTCTAGACTTCAATTTTTCATTTTCACAAAGGGATAAAAGGAAAAACAAAACAAAACATGTAGCACAGTTTCTCCCGAGTACAGAAATACCCCACATGTGGACATAAATTGCCAAGCGGGCGCAGGACGAGCCTCCAAAGGGAAGGAACGCCAATTGGCTTTTGGAAGCTGGATTTTACTGGAATGGATTTCAAGGGCCACGTCGCATTTACAGAGCCCTCGTGCTGCCAAAACACTGGAAACCCCCCACAAGTGACCCCATTCTGGAAACTGCACCCCTCAAGGAATCTAACAAGGGGTGCAGTGAGCATATGGACCCCACTGGTGACGGGCACAAATGTGTAACAATGTGACGTGAAAGTGAAAATTTTCATTTTTTCACTTTCACGGTACAAATGTGCCCGTCATCAAGGGGTCCATATCCTCATTGCACCCCTTGTTAGATTCCTTAAGGGGTGTAGTTTCCAGAATGGGGTCACTTGTGGTGGGTTTCCACTGTCTTGGCAGCACGAGGGCTCTGTAAATGCGACATGACGTTCATCATCCATTCTAGCCAAATCCAACCTCCAAAATCCAAATGGCGCTACTTCCCTTGAGAGGCTTGCCCTGCACCCACATGGCGCTTTATGTCCACATGTGGGGTATTTACGGACTCTGGGGAAATTGCTCTAAACATTTTGTGTGTTTTTTTCTCTTTCTACCCCGTGTGAAAATGATAAATTCAAGGCTAGACCAACATTATAGTGTACAAAATTTAATATTTCATTTTCATGCCACATTGTTCCACATTTGTGCCCGTCACCAGTGGGTGCATATGCTCATTTCACCCCTTGTTACATTCCTTGAGGGGTGTAGTTTCCATAATGGGGTCAATTGTGGGGGGTTTCAACTGTCTTGGCAACACAGGGGCCTTTTAAATGCAACATGGCCCCTCGAAATCTATTCCAGCCAAATCCAGCCTCAAAAAAAACAAATGGCGCTCCTTCCCTTTGGAGGCTTACCCTGCACCCGCATGGCGCTTTATGTCCACATGTGGGGTATTTCCGTACTCAGGGGAAATTGCTCTACAAATTTTTTATTTTTTAGCCCCTTGTGAAAATGAAAAAATCAAGACAAGATTAATGATTTAGAGTAAAAATTTAAAACAAATTACACTAAATGTTGGTCTAGCCTTGATTTTTTTCCATTTCCACAAGGGGTTAAAAAAGAAAATAAATGCAATGCGTGTAGGGTAATTTCCCCTGAGTACGAAAATACCCCACATGTGGACATAATGTGCCATATGGGCACAGGGCAAACCACCAAAGGGACAGAGCGCCATTTAGAGGCTGGAATGGAGGATGGAAGCCATGTCACAATTACAAAGCTCCTGTGCTGCCAGGACAGTAGAAAACCCCCACAAGTGACCCCATTCTGGAAACTACACCCCATAAGGAATCTAACAAGGGGTGCAGTGAGCATATGGACCCCACTGGTAACAGGCACATATGTAGAACATGTGCCGTGAAAATAAAAATACAATTTTTTTCATTTTTCATGTCCAAAATGTGGCCGTCACCAGGGGGCCATATCCCCGATGCCCCACTTGTTAGATTCCTTATGGGGTGTAGTTTCCAGAATGGGGTCACTTGTGGGGGGTTTCTACTGTCCTGGCCGCACAGAGGCTTTGTAATTGCATCATGACATCCTCTAATGGGAATAGCGGCCATACCTATTTAGCTGGGGAAAAGGGACAATTATTAATTTATTTGGGGTGTTAGGCCAATTATTAGTTTATAAGGTTGAAAATGACAGGTGTCCATCAAATTCAACCTGTGTTGATCCAGAGGAAGGCAAAAAACCCTTGTAAGGCAGACGACAGTAGCTTTATCACAGGGGAAAAATTCCTTCCTGACTCCATAATGGCGATCAGAATAATCCCTGGATCAACGTGACCCCTGAAATAGGAATAAGGGACATAATTTATATAATATATACAGGTACTCCAGTGGATGATGAATGCACATCACCAAGTGATGATGTTCTACAATTAATACTCATCCCATCTAGTAATCACGGAGATCCCCTATAATATACATATCTACAGAAATTGGATCAACACCCGTATAAAAATCAAAACTTCTTTATTTTAGACAATAAACATACAATAAAATAACCAAGAGGCAATTCCAAACATGAAAAAAAGTTCCAGACCAAGTGATTAGGGAAACAAGAATGTTTTTTTCCTTTTAAAGTGAGGCTATGTGCTGTAAACAATATTCCAAGAAAAAAGTGCAAATAGTGCAAACTGATTGCTATTACAGCTGTATGTGTACCGGACCACAGTATACTAAGGCATGTCTTGCTCTACACCCACATAGTGTTCAGTCAACTGCGTCTCATCAATACCGTCTCTAAACAGCACTATCTATGAGCTTCTTAGTGCATAAAGGTCCGCACTATGCTCAAATGTAAATATAATCACACATATTGCACAAGCCATCTAAATAATCATTGCATCTTACCCATAAAGTCAGCGGTCTGGTCAGTTCCCCAACGCACGTTTTGCGATCGTAAAGCGACCTTTTTGCTTCCTGAGCTCATAGATAGGACCGCCATCGCTTTCCGGGCCATCGGGTCACCGATGACCCGGAAAGCTGCAGATCGCCGCCATTGGCTCATCTGAATTGATCAGCCAATAGCGGCGATCGTCAGCACGGGAGGGGTTAATCACCCCCCGTGCCGACAAGCAGGGATGGCCTGCTATACATTAGAAACCGCGGGCGTAAATGTACGCCCGTTTGCGTTAAGGCACGGGTTTTGGGGGCGTACACTTACGCCCGCGGTCGTTAAGGGGTTAATCACAGCTCATTGATATATATACACAATCCGACAATTAATTGTGGCATTTTACTATTTCATTTTTCATTCCTTTTCATTTTTTCAATATACCTTTTCATATATATATATATATATATATATATATATATATATATATATATATATATAATATATATATATTTTTTTTTTTTTTTTTTTTATTTATTTTTTTTCACTTTTATTTTTATATTTATATTTATTTTTCTTTTTTGGTATACCATATTGTCTTGATTTTACGATTGAACTCATTGATTATATTATTATATCAGTATTACCTTTTTAATCTCCTGTATGTATGATTTTAATGACTTATTACTATAAATACTAACTTTATTTCCCTTATTTACCGCATTTTTCTGTTTCCCTTAAAGACCTGATCTACTATTCCACTATTATTTTCTCTCTTGAGGACCTGATCTTCTGTTTCATTGTGTTAGGAATGTTAGGCATTCCTACTCTGCCTCCTGTTAAAAGCAACTGCATCACATGCAGTATATGGATGTTGAGTAGAGATGAGCGAGTAGTGGAATATTCAATTTTTGGACAGAAATCCAAATTCAAAGTCAAAGGAAAATTGTCATGTACCCCTTTAAATCACATTGCCTATGCCAAAAACACAGATGGCATAGGCAAGGGGGAAATTGAACAGCACCCACTGCTACCTGTCATTGTGTTTGTGTGGGATGCGGTCAGACACATCGGGGGACATGTTTCATTTGGCGTATCTTTGATTTTTGTCAGAAAGTGCCGTTTTGCAAATATTTTATTTGCAAAACGGCCATTTTGCAAATAAAATATTTGCAAAACGGCACTTTCCGCCGGGTACGCCGGGGGGGGGGGGGGGGGGGGTTTGGACGGAACGGGGGCGCGGACTCATAGTCCGTGCGATTCATTATCTTTTTCTGTTAAAGTTACGCCGATAACCTACTGCAGTCCTCAGCTGGCGTAGGTTTTTGGCTGTGCGCACCGGCGCGCAAGGGATTTATGTAGAGGCAGTGCGCCTCTACATAAATCTCTGTAGCGCCGGAGCTGCAGGGGCATTTTTAAGTCCGGCGCAGAAAACGCCGGACTTAATAAATGTCCCCCATCCTCTTTAAATTTTCATCTGCTGCCTCTATATGCACTTATTACACATAAGGGGGTGTGGGCAACAGGCATTCAACTTCTTTAGGCTATGTTCACACTACGTATCTTTCCGGTCGTAGTGCGAACCGTGAATATATGCACGTAGTTTTGAGGTTGATGCGTTCGCTTGAAAGTATACGATATACGGCCGCACAGTGCACACTACGTATGAACTTACGACCGGATTGTATGCGGCGCCGTGAAAAATGAACACTACTATTGTTTGAGGACGGAAATGTTCCGTGCCATGGATTTCCATGCGGTCCCGTACGAAGTACTTATTTCAGCCAAATTGAACTTGATTTTTCGATCCAAAAGGTTCTGTGAGTTTTATAGGGCTGGGCGAAGATTTCCAAGTAAATGACCTGTTTCGAAACAAGCTAGGGAAGCATGACTGTACTACGGGTGTATGTTCGCTGTTCGTACGCATCCGGCCGCATGTCTATTTTTCCGACGCCCGTAGTTTCAGCCGCACATGTACGGCGGCATACGAACTGCGGCCGGAATCGTACGCAGTGTGCACATAGCCATATGTTGCGCACACCACGCAAAAGAGTAGTATCAAGCTTTTATTTTTGGCCTTGGCACACAAGAAGTATACAGCCGTATACTATACTATACTATAAACAGATACACTGCAGACTTTTTGTTACAGTGAATACACCCCAGATGCCTGCCTGTCTAAACACACCTATGTGCTGTTAGCTGTTTTAATAACAGTATACCTTTAGTTTGTGTGTTCTTTCTATAGCTTTAGCCTTAAAAATGGCCTTTGGGGGTCTCTCCTGTCTAAAATCAACTAATACCTAACTCACTCTGCTACACACTGTCTCCCTCTCTAGCTCCAAGTAGCATCTAAAAACAAATCTCAAATCCACTATTCTATTACTGTGAAGGTCACATGGTTTAGTCAGCCAATGAATGCAGATGTTTTTTTTTTCACTGCCTGCCGGTACAGCCAACAAAATGATTACTAGCCGCTAGGTGGTTGGGGCTGTGTGTCTACCAACTCTTCCACGAGACTCTTGAATGCTTCAGTCCATGTGGGGTCTAGAACCTTGTCATCCCTCAATCGCATGCTCTGCATCCTCACCGCTGCCATCCTAGCCACTGTCCACACTGCAGAAGGTCACAACAATTTAATCTTGTTATTAATAACTTGTTGCAATTTTACACATTTTGGAAAAATGCTAAAAAAAATTCAGTTTAAAATATAAAATTTATTTGAATAAGCTAGTCCTGTTGTTAACTCCCATTTTGGTGGCACTTTTTTATATTACCTATACTGGAGATTTCTTTCCCCAATTCTCTAAGGTACGCAAGGGGCACTTCGTGGAAACTTTCTACAAAGTAACCCTTGTGGACCTTAGAGTACCGGAAAAAGAAAAGTCTAGTACTGTATATGAAATAAAAAGAATTGTAATCTAGTAAAGAGGAAGAGGAAGTAAACAGAAAGCGCTAAGACAGCTGAGGAAAACTGAAGAAATAATAATAAAAAAAGACGGATAAGGGGGTGGGGGAAATATTTATAAGGGATAAAAGTTACCATGTAGAAGAAGCATATAGAACAACAACAAAAAAAAAATCATCATTTTTTAAAAGACATTATTAACACTGATAAAGGAAGGTAGTAAGAATGGAGTATTAACTAAGGAAGAATAAGTATATCTACAAATGAATAATGCCTCTACCCCCATATTTTTGTTTTTTTGCAGAAATTACAAAAAATTCAAGAGCCTCAACCTGGAAGGCCATTTGTTGTAGGAGTGGGCTCCCTCATAAGCCACTTAGGCGAGTATGTACACTGAATCTTGCAAAAATATGTCTTATCTCTCCTTTTATCTGTAAGAGAATCAGGATATTTATTGACACAATCACAGACACTAAAATGGGAGTAAGAAAATCTAATATATTGCAGCATTGTACTCCAAAATACCCCATGAAAAGGTATTAGAACTGTAGGGAGTATGTTAGAGAATGACCTTTTAATGGCCAGATGCACAAAAGCACTTTATTTTGGAGTGCTTGGATTTCATTTTAAAACATTTTTTTTAAGAAGAAGAAAATTTTTATGTTCAGCACCTCGAAACAACAATAGATGCAAAATGTGCACCAGTTCTTGCAAACATATATATGAGCGTGTTCGAGCTGGAGTTCGTTTATTAAGGTGATTTTAAGAAAAATATAAAATTTTATGGTCGTTTCATTGATGATTTGCTTTTTATTTGGAATGGCTCAAGAGAGGAGCTAGAAAGATTTTAAAAAAACTTTAACCCCTTGTCTCCACAGCCTGTTTTGACCTTAATGCCCAGGGCCTATTTTTCAAATCTGACCCCTCTCTCTTTATGTAGCTATTACTGTGCGAAACTTTTAACTATCGCAATTATTCTGAGACTGGGCTTCCAAAATTTGCAGCAAATTTTCTAATTTTCAGGACAATTTCAAATTCTTTATAGGGACCAGTTCAGTTCTGAAGTGGATTTGTGGGGCTTGTATGTTAGTTACCCCCATAAATCCCTCCATTGTAAAAACCTCACCCATCAAAGTAGCGTTTCATAAGTTTATTAACCCTTTAGCGGTTTTGCAGAAATTTAAGCAAGTTGTAGGGAAAATTTCACATTTTCTTTTTTTTTTGGCAGATATTCCATTTTAATCCATTTTTTTCCTCTAGCACAGTAGATACTAATTGATAAATGCAATGTAATATATATTCTGCTTATTCCAATGTTTCTAGAAATCCACCCATATGTGGCCGCACTGTGTCACCTGACTCAACCACAGGCCTTAGACATGACAGAGACCTGGAGAATTTTGGGGCCTTTGTTATTTCAGTTTTTTTTAGCTATTATACCATGTCACAAAGGCCTTGCAGTGCAAAAATATTTTAGCAAGACAAGTTGATGTTTACACTGGTACCATCCTGGGGGACATATGACACCCTTATAATTTTTTTATTTAATTTTTTATGAGGTGGTACGAATAAAAAAACACAATTTTGCAGCTGTTTTTCATTTTTTTTTGTACGGTTCGATTACAGTGATATCCATTTTATATGACTTTTGTTATAGTTTATGGCATTCATACTATAAAAACTGTTTATGCTTTGCATATTGTAAGAGTGCTAATATTTTTCTGCCAATGGAGTTATGTGAGGTGTTTTTTTTTTTTTTTTGCGGCATAAGCTGACGCTTTTAGTGGTACACCTTTTGGGTACATGTGACATTTTGTTTTTTTCTATATTTTTTTTCTATATTTTCTATCATTTATATTTATTTATTTTATTATATATGTATTATGTATTTATTTATTTAATTTATTTATTTTAGTTATTTCGTATGTATGTATGTATGTATGTATGGGTTTGGTGTTTATTTTTTACTTTCACTTTTTCACATATATAATGCATTATAGCACATGATCTGTGCTGTACAGCATTATATATTGAACGATCTGCCAATATTACACTGACAGATCATTAGAAATCATAGCAACACAGACTCACTGGGCAGCATCTGGGTTTTTATGGTTACCCTCCCCGAGTCGTGCGGCATCGGAAGGGGGGGGGGGGTTGTCGTGCAGAGGGAGAGGGAGCCGGCCGGGGGGGGGGGGGGGGGGTGAAGGCTCCGGCAGGGAAGGGGTGCTGGGGGGAGCTCAGCAGTGGCACAGCATGTGCCACAGCCTCCTCCCAGCTCCCGATCGGCAGAGGTAGGGGGGAGACAGCAGATCTGCCCATAGATGCTGTGGCCACATAAATCTCCCCGTAGACGCTGTGGTCGACAGCGAGAGGAAGCAATGTGCGGCAGCTTCCTCTCGCCGCTGGATTGCAGCTAGGGACAGAGGGGGGAGACAGGGACAGTATGACGTCATGAGGCAGAATGGCACTGCTTTTCATGACATCCCTGGACTGTTTTTTATGGAAAATGTAAGCGATAAAGAAATTTAATTTTTAGATCTAAGTTTATATATAAAGGAGGAAAAGTAAAATACAAAGACATTTTTTAGGGACATAATGGGCACCCTCACTTGTCTCGCAAAACTCTGTCACGCTGTTACAGTCTGATTCAGGCTGAGTGTTGCTGCTGTGTTTTCCTCCCGGTGCCATCTTGCCTGCTGGGACTGTGTCTGCTGTGGCCTTTTCCCCCCAAAATTTCTCCATATTGGATGTATTTCTTCTTTCTCTCAGGGTCTCAGGAACTGTACGGTAAGGGTCCTTACCAATCTTGCCCATGTCTGGAGGATTATAGCTAGTAGAGAGTGTGTGCAGAGACGGCTGACAGAGGAGCTAAGGAATCTGCGTTCATACACAGCTAGGCTTCGCCTCTGTGTATACCATTTTCTCAGGGCGTTTGAAATTTTCCTGCTCTGTTCATTTTGCAAAATCTCAGCAGTCTATCCATTTGGTTTTGTTTTTCAAGAAATAATGGTGTTTTTCCTTTCATAGACTTCTATGGGGTGGCAAAAAATCAGAAAACAAACATATAAAATCTGTCAAAAAGGCCTTTTTAAGGTGCAGATGGGACTGATGGTCATAAAAATATTCACCAATTGTGTTTTAATGAAATATTTTATTCACATGAGGCCTATCTGGCATAATGAGGGGTGCAGCTGCATGCAGAGGGAGCACAGCCTCTGTGTGCGCCACATTTATCATTTTTTAGAGGAAAAATGTCAATGAAGCCTACACCAGCTCTAAGCTGGCGTAGGTTTCACTTTGTTCACATTGACCAGCTCCAGTGCGCATGTATTTACTGTATGTAGAGTATTATTAAACGCCATAAAAATGCCAAGCGACAAATTTCACACCAGTACAGAGACAAAAGTCTGCCGCGGACACATTAATACATCTGGGCCATTGTATATAATGTTTTTATAGCAGACATGTAAATATGAAATATAGTTTGTTAATACAGGATTTTTAACACAATTTACTATATTGGTTTTAGTAATTGTTTGCTTGAAGCTGAAATGTATAAACCTATAACCATAGCTTCTTTTTTAACAGATGTTGCTATCCAGGCTAGCTGCTAATAAGGGAGACAAATGTTTCTCTGAAGGATGCAATGTGATTTCTTTGTATCCCATTTTGGAACATTTCTTTACCAAAAGCTATACTCATGGCTAGACTCTGTATGAGCTTGACAGATGTAGAACCCAAGGGTCATGCTCTAGCATACAACTCTACAGTCACTGCACACCAGTCACATGCTGGCCTGCTGTCTTCTATTGACTTGAATTATGGAATACATTTAAATATGTATGCAGCAAACATAACTGAATGCAAGAGCTTAATATGGGAACATTTTACTGAATAAAATGTATAATTATTTGCTTTAAAATAGGATGAGACGGAAAGAAGGAGAGACATACTGTAGGTGCCTTATGAAGATTTAAAACCACACAGGGCAAAATGTTAACATATTTTTATGACTGTAGATTAATGTAACTCCACCAGCTGCCACAAAACAAAAAAGTAAATCTTGGGGGGAAAAAAAATAAAAAAATAAAAAAAATTATATATATATATATATATATATATATATATATATATATATATATATATATATATATATTTTTTATTATATATATATATATATATATATATATATATATATATATATATATATATATATATATATATATATATACACATACAGTGGTGCTTTGGATTTCGAGCATAATTAGTTCTGGGACTGCTTGTAATCCAAATTTGCCCATAAGAAATCATAGAAATGCAGACAATTGGTTCCACACCCCAAAAATTTGTCTTTTTTATTCTGAATAACATGTAAAACAAATGAAACAAACATTTAGAAAGAGTTGAATATGTCAAATTATAAGTTACTGTACAGCATAGCAATCAGCATGTGAAGTATAATGAATAGTAAGTGCATAAATATGAAAAAAGCAGCAGTTTGTTGATTCCAGGAAGTGAGAATCACAGTTGTGCAGAAGTACAGTGACAGAAACTTCTCTATACAGCAGTGTGAATGGCTGATTGTAAGTGCAGGCACATTATAGGAGCAGTGTGTATAGCTGAGTGTAAGTGCAGGCACATTATAGCAGGAATAGAGGATGGGAAAGGGCTGACAGAGACTGCAGGGAGTATGAAGGAATGAGTAGGGTATATGTGGGCTAATAAATGAAGCACTCTGTCCAGGGAGAGAGGGGTTACAGCTATGAAGAAATTACCTCCACAGTCCTGTCCCCTGATGCAAGCCCCAGCCTGAAGTGGATCTGCTATGATTTGGAAGGTGAGGGAGACTTCCTTGGTCAGAGTACTGGGCCGTAGACCACGCTATGCAGACCATTCTCCTCCCCCATTTGCCCTTCCACCCAGTAAAGGGAGCTCTTAAACCAAAGCAATGCTCTTAAACCAAGTCACAATTTTGAAAAACTGTGAGCTCTTCTTGCAAAACGCTCTTAATCCAAATTACTCTTAAACCAAGGTACCACTGTATATATAAAAAATGTGTTATGCATGGCAGGATTTATAGGTTTCATCGTGTCATGTGTCCAGCCACCATGTATAGAGTAGGGACAGGTTGCTGCTGCAAGACAGGGACAGATAGGCAGGGGAATTCAATTAACTGTCCATTTCAGGACAAAGAATGATTACAAAGATTACAGTAGATTGTATAGATTATATATATATATATATATATATGTATACACATAGCATTTCATCCAAGTGTAGCCTTAGTAAAGCAATAAGTGCTGTGGCTGATAAATCCCAAGTGTATCCAGAATTAGGCAATAAGGGCTGTAGCTAATAAATCCAAGTGTTGTCAGAGTTAGGCAATTGTTTAAAAAAAATATAAAGAAGTCAACAAAAATGCGCAACGTTTCAGCATATGTCAGCCTTTTACAAGCAGTGATACACAACACTTCAAATTCAGTATAAATATGTGAGGATCAATAAAGTTAATTTACAATCAGTTTCAAACAATAATCATGTAAACATGTCTAAAAAGCGTGATCAAAAATAGATCTGACCCATATAACAATACAGTGTAGAAGAGAGCTGATCAGATATCAATATGATGTTAAGAAACTAGAAAATCATGAGGCTAATTGGTGAGTGAAAATGGGGATGTCTTCAGGTTTAGTGCCTAGGGCAGCAGCAGCTGGTAATACGGCCCTGAATGTATGCACCATGATGGTGTGGGTTAAGCGGGGTGTTTACAAACTCAAAGCGGGAGGAAAAATTCCATTGTGAGTATGTAAACCTATTGAAGCTGACAGTGTCGGGAAATGCAGCAGATTTTGCTATGAACTTGTAGCATGAAATCCGCTGCAATTTCAATTTGTGTGAAACTGGCCTTAGTTTTTTTGGGAGAGACCAAAGAGAGGGTGGAGGGTGACTCCCATACCCCATCAGGGGTACTCTTCTTCCTGGTTCATTTAAGCTGGCGACAGCTTAAACACCCCAAGAGATTCACTTGTCTTGCACTTGCACTGTCGAATCAATAACCTGGTGTTGATATGTATGCATGTCTTGGGAAAATGATAACTAACAATCTCCGTCTGTCATAAACAGAGGCCAAGTTGTGCCACTACCTCTAGGTGGTGCTGCACAGAGAGATGGACAGAGCCTAACACAGCCCACAAATAAAAAGGAATCTTCTAGCTAAAGAAACTCACATATATCCCGATATGCATTAATTTCAATGCCACTCCAGCGCAACTCACCCTCCAATGATACGCCAATGTATATGAAGAATCAGTGATAGTCCCCACATGTATTGGATATTCAATGGATAACAAAAAGCAGAACTTGCCGGTATGCATGCACACCCACTAGGGCATACTTCTAACTAATACATTAATATATACACAAAAATGTTCTGTCAATGTGGTTTGATGTCTAGCTTGTTAGACAATGGAGCCTAAATACTTTGGAGCAGATGTGATGGTGTGACGAGACAATACGAGACAAGGAAAGGAGGTGGTGCTGCTGCCGATGCTATAAGAAGACTGCAAGTGGGCTGGGGGGGACTTCTCCCTGTTGAAGGAAATCTGTGAATTTCTGAAATGCGTTGGAGCAAGTGTAGTCCTCCTCGGCCTCCGTATCTCTGCCTGTGACGTCACTAAGGCATTTGTGGGTGGAAGTCAAGTGGTGCACGCTGCCGGCCGGAGCTTCCCCACAATCTAGACTCCGTACTAGCTTGGAACTGCAGACCTGCTGGATACTACCTGGACAGCCGAATCACCCTTTGTTTATTGCTCCCATATCCACAACTTGGATCGGCACCAGGATCACCACATTGACTGTTGCGGACTACACTGCGGACCATCACGCTCTGCTCCACAGTCACTGAACTTTAGCTCCAATCAACCCAGGTAGGACACGCTATTTGTATCATACGCTGGTGAGTGCAGATTACAGTGTCGATTAGTGAGCGTGCATTGATGGATTAGTGGAAGACTGCATATGTTTATTTTGTGGATATATTGGAGTATTAGTTAGAAGTATGTCCTAGTGGGTGTGCATGCATACCGGCAAGTTCTGCTTTTTGTTACCCATTGAATATCCAATATGTGTGAGGACTATCACCGATGTCTTGGGAGAAGCCAGATGCCCAGATTCAGCATATATATATTCCCCCCCCCCCCTCCACTACAGTGGGAAAATCTAAATTTTGCCACTCTTTTGTTTAATACAATCACTGCAAACCCTACTTGAACCTGGTCTTTTCTCTATTCTTTATTCTTTTCTCTTTCCTGGTGGGGGTTTTATGGTCTATTTTAGTGTATCCCAATTGACTATTTGACTTTTTTAACATAATTTTATTTGGCATTTTATTTTCATACAGACCATATATGGTAGTCAAACAACAGAATACAGTAGGGTTACCATTACACAGATAACCATAGTCACTAATGGTCTGTCAGCCACCAAATTTTTGCAACATAATAACTTCCCCCTTGCAGTAATGAGGCCCACAACTACTCACCAGACACATGGTCACACAGACCTAGACTTGTACCTAATCTGGGAGTTTAAGGGCTCCGAAGAAACCTGCAATGTCTGCTCTCAAATATCATACTGTGTTTCGAAACGGCCACACCACTTTATATATTTGACTAGGTTTTAATTTCCATTTTTTGGAAATTAGATGGCCCATTCAGCTCAACTTGTCACCCTGTGGCAGACTTTATGAGCAGAACGCCGGCCAGACTGCACGGAGGTAAGAGGAGCTCCTCCAGTGGTCTGGGAAAGCAATTGTGACCCCCCACAAGCACACTGCGGGGGCTACTGTCACTTACACTTAAACACGGCGCGATCGCAGTATTTAAGAGGTTAATAACAAGCTGCAGCTCAATCACTGTCATTACCAGTGAGGGTCTGTTTGCTGATAGCAGCCGACTCTTACTCACTATGAAGTGAGGTCTGCTCTTGAGTTCACTTCATAATGGTATATGCAGTCTGGACATGCTGATAAGTCCAGGGTCGTCTGGCGACAGGTACGTCCTAGGTCCTCAAGGGGTTAATATTATTTTAACATTTTGTAAATAGTTTTTTAATGTTACAAAGTTTAACTGTTTATATTTTTGAAAGTTTGTTCTGTAGAATTTGCCATATCTTGATACTCAAGAGTACAAAAATGATCAGTTAGAATTACGTAAAGAGTTTAACTTTACAGGGGTGTGAGCTGGCAAATGCCAAAGACAGCTGTTTACATTATAACTGAATCACTAAAGGGTGTATGCATCTACGTTCTAAAATTTCAAATAGGGAATTATGACATATGTGTTTTTATTGGATGAATTCTATATGCTCATGTGTCATTAACAGAGGTCCTATAAAAATAGTTTACATAGGTCTCTCAGCGCTTTGTATATGTGTTAAATAACATCAATAATTCAAAGTTGAACATTTATCCAACATTGATTTAGCCATATGAATATCGTCTGACAATGGGAATTAATTGCCAGAAAAACATGTTTTCTACATTCATTATTTCTTGGCCTTTAACCTTTTAATAACCAAGCCTCTTTGGGACTTAATGACCAAGCCAGATGTTGGGAATCTTGTATGTATGACTGTTCAGAGAATAACTCTAAAGAAAGAATTACATATCTAAGTATATCTGACATTTCTTTTTGTCAAAGATTTTTAAAAATCTACATTCACTGCAAAACATCACATATGTACACGCATTCTGGATAAATATTTTATCAACTATATATTTACATCCAAGGGTGTACTGTAGTTATCCAATTGGGTGTAGCTAAATATTATTATTATTATTATTATTATTATTATTACAAGAGTACATCAAGTGAAACCCACAGAAGTGACCCCATTAAAAAATAGTGCTCTCCATTAAAGATTTGAGTAGTTAGATCCCACAAGTTTTTTATTTTTTTATTTTTTAAACAAATAAGATACACTATCCAAATCTTATCCAGAAATTGCCCAGTGTGGCCTCAATCTACTGACTACTGAAACAATGCTGTATTGGGAGCTATACAATGCAGTGTTCTTCAGAACATAACATCAGTCTCTGAACTGGCACTGCGTCACCTAGTAATCACAATCAGTGCTTTTTCACAAGGGCTGGCGCAGCTTTTTGTGGGCTTCTGGGCAAAAGAGCCTCAGCAGGAGCTAAAGGCTGTCTTTTTCACAAACAACCCGTCCCCTTCTTTGCCAAATGATCTGCCAGCCAAGGGTTCCCTGAAGGCCTAATTACACAAAATCATTTTCGGGTGTATTCGGCCGATAATTATCTTGTGTAATAGAAGACAACGATGAGCTGACATGCACGATGTCGGCTGATCGTGGTCTTTCAACATGTTGAAACATCAACGATCTAGATAGCAGCAATATGTGTAATAGGAGTGGCGACAGCAGACCGCTGCCATCCTCTATGGGCTGCCTGGTTGATCCAGCAATCACCTGGGCAGTCCCCCGCAGCTTCCCGCGCCCCCTTCCCCTGTAATAGAGCCAGCAGCGAGCAGGTGAACGAAGAGCAAGCTCATTTGCTCCTGTGAATCGCCCCATGTAAATGGACTTTAGAAATGTGGCTGTAAAAAGACAAATGTGTACGGAGCCTGGGTCTCCATTGTTGTTGTGTACAACTACTAGTACCCTTATAATGACCATATAAAGCATACAAGCATCAGTTATAATCCCATACATAATACCATCATGCTGACTACATCCAGTACACTGAGACCAACTTTATATGAAGGCCAAATGCGAACACCACACCTTTACTAGATATTACCACCACATATTACCAAAGGTAATATTATTAATAACATTATACAGGGTAAAAATAATACTGCCATGCCATACCACATATTGACTAATACCATCATACTATAAACCATAGTACCATTTAACTATAGTACCAGTAAACTATGCAGACCATTTACATGTCTATATATTGAGCATATTTTAGCACAGTTACTACAGTTGTGCTCTAAAGTAGGGATGGTCCGAACCTGAACCTGAACCCTCCGCAATGATTACTGCTGTCTGCCCGCTCCGTGCAGCGGGCGGATCCAGCGGAGGAACGCCTGTAAAACTGGGATACAGCCATAGCCATAGGCTGTATCCCAGTTTTCCAGGCTGTCCACCCACTGTATCCGCCCGCTGCACGGAGCGGGCAGACAGCGGGAATCCGATGCCGAGCGTTCGGGTTCAGCCAAACCTCGGCGGGTTCGGACCATCCCTACTCTAAAGTTTACATACCCCGATAGAATTCTTGCTTTCTTGTCGTTTTTTCAGGGAATATGAATGATAACACAAAAACTTTTTCCCACTCATGGTTAGTGGTTGAGTGAAGCCATTTATTGTTAAACTATTGCATTTTTTCTTATTAACCCCTTAACGACAAAGGGCGTATATTTACGCCCTGTTGTGGTTAAGGGCGGCCAGAACGGGGACACGCGGCGACCCTGCTCTGAACCGCAACAATCCCGGTTGCCGCGTGTAGCCCGGGACCGCGGCTATTAGCGGGCACGGTCCAATCGTCGTGCCCGCTAATAAAGTAATCGGATGCAGCCGTCAAAGTTGACAGCTGCATCCGATTACCGGATGCAGCCGTTTCCTGGTGTCTAGTGGCGGAGATCGCCCCCCAGGACGTTGTCCCGGAGGAGCGATTTCCGTGACTGAAGCCTGCCGGGGTCTCCGCCAAGATGGCGCTGACCCCGACTCGGCACTCATTTGTTTTCAGCTGCAGCAGCCGAAAGCAAACGAGTGCCGATCTCATTGATCTTTGCTGTATAAGTATACAGCAAAGATCTCAATGAGAGATCAGAGTGTATATACTAGAAGTCCCCCAGGGGGCTTCTAGTATAAGTGTAAAAAAAAAAAAAAAAACAATTGTTGTTGTCAATAAAAAGCCCCCTCCCCTAATAAAAGTCTGAATCACCCCCTTTTCCCAGGTCATAAATAAAAATAGATAAATAAATAAACATGTTTGCTATCGCCGCATGCATAATCGGCCAAACTATTAATTTATCACATTACTGATCTCGCACGGTAAACAGCGTAAGCGCCAAAAAATCCCAAAGTGCAAAATTGCGCATTTTCGGTCGCATCAAATCCAGAAAAATTGTAATAAAAAGAGATCAAAAAGTCGCATATGCGCAATCAAGGTACCGATAGAAAGTAAACATCATGGCGCAAAAAATGACACCTCACACAGCCCTATAGACCAAAGGATAAAAGCGCTATAAGCCTGGGAATAGAGCAATTTTAAGGAACATATATTTCTTAACAATGGTTTGAAATTTTTACAGGCCATCAGATAAAAGAAAAGTTATGTTATATATCGTTTAAATCGTAACGGCTTGAGGAACATATAAAACAAGTCAGTTTTATTGCAGGGCGAATGGCGTAAAATCAAATACCCCCCCCCCCCCCAAAAAAAAAAAATAAACAAAATGCGTTTGTTTGTTTTTTTCAATTTCACCCCACATTTATTTTTTTTCTGGTTTTCCACTGTACTTTATGAAAAAATTCAGCCAGTCATTGCAAAGTACAATTAGTGACGCAAAAAATAAGGGCTCATGTGGGTTTCTAAGTGGAAAAATGTAAGTGCTATGGCCTTTTAAGCACAAGGAGGAAAAAACGAAAACGCAAAAATCGAAATTGGCTCTGTCCTTAAGGGGTTAAATCATAATGACAACCAAAAGCAAAATGACCCTGATCAAAAATTCACATACCCCAGTTCTTAAAAGCATGTTATTGCCCCCCTCTAACATCAATGCTTTTGTGGCAGTTGTGGATGAGGCTCTTTATTTTCTGAGATAGTAAAGCTACCCATTCTTTTTTAGCAAAAAGCCTCCATTTCCTGTAAATTCCTGGTCTTGCATGAACAGCGCACTTAAGATCTACCCAGAGTGGCTTAATTATACTGAGGTCAAGAGACTGAGATGACCACTCCAGAACCGTCACTTTGTACTGCTGTAGCCAATGACAGGTCAACATGGCCTTGTGTTTTGGATCATTGTCATATTGGAAGATCCAAGTATGTCCCATGCGCTGCTTTCAGGCTGAGGAGTACACATTTGCCTCTAGTATTTACTGACAACATGCTGTATTCATCTTTCCTTCAACCTTAACCAAGCTTCCTGTGCCTTTGTAGCTTACATATCCCCAAAACAACAGCGATCCACCTATGTGCTTTAGAGTAGAAATGGTGTTCCTTTCATCATAGGCCTTGTTGACACCTCTTCAAATGTAACGTTTATGGTTGTGGTCAAAAAGTTCGATTTTGGTTTCATCTCTCCAAACGACCTTGTTCCAGAGGTTTTAAGGCTTGGTTCTGTGGTGTATGGAATATTGTAGGCAAGATACTTTGTGGCATTTGCACAGGAATGGCTTTCTTCTGGCAACTCGACAATGCAGTCCTGCATTTAAGCTGATGTTATTTGTGGGCTTTTCTTTGCATCTTAAACAATTTGCCTGGCAGTATCCACTTCTGTGCATATATTCGCTCCAAAATCATTAGGGTATGTGAACTTTTGATCAGGGTCATTTGGATGTTTTTGGTTGTCATGATCAACTTGTCTTTGGTTACAGCAGAACAAAGTGAAGGTTCTGAAGTGGCCATCTCAGTCTCCTGACCTCAATATCATTGAGCCACTCTGTCGAACTCTCAAGTGCACAGTTCATGCAAAATAGCACATGAATTTATTGGGACTGGAGGCTTTTTGCCAAGAAGAATGAGGAGCTTTACAGCTTGAGAAAATAAAGACAATCATCCACAACTACAACAAAAGACTTCAAGCTATTATTGATGTTAGAAGGTACATGGTATTAAGAACTGGGGTATGTGAACTTTTTATCAGGGTCATTTGGATGCTATTCCTGGCTGTTGAGGATTAAGGGGGATGGCGCTTCACATACTCGCAGCGGAATTTTCAAACTATTTTCAAACCTATTGAAACTGACTGGGAATCACAGCAGATTTAGCTGTGGAACTCAAAGGTTGAAATCTGCAGCGTATTGTTACATGTGAACCCACCCTTAGGGTAGATTTACACATAATGAGCTTGCAGTGAATTTCACGCTGTAAGTTTCGCTTTGAAAACCGATGCGACACTCAGTACCATTATAATCTATGGCCATGCATTCTCACAACGGATTTTCATTCTGCTGTGAAACTGAAGTGACCCCCTTATTTAACTAATTAGCTGCTGTGGCCTTAAAAATAATAAACAGCACATGCTTACCTGCCTGTTATCCCTTAGTGCTATCCTGCTTGTTTTTCTTGGTCCTTGCACACTGACAGCCTTCTCAGCCAATCACTGGCTGAAGCTGCACAGCGCACTTCTATCTAAATAAAGCTCTCACTACATTCTTGCAGCAAAATAAAAATACGCTGCAAGAATGCAGGGCCATAGACTATCATAGTCAATCGCCCTGAGTATAGCAGCAAATTTCATTGAAATACACTAAAAACTTGGTATGTGTGAATCTACCGTGTGAATCTACCCTCTTGGACAGAAATAGGACCCATGGATTTTTTACGGGGTTGTCCATCCTTTCTTAAAAAGAGATCCATGTTTGGCTGTAAATCTCCATCGCAAAAAAAGTACCAGCACTTACATAGGTCCCAACTGTCCCAGATCCCGTGGGACAGTCCAGTTTTTGGGGTGCTGTCCTGAAACGGCACCCAGTGTCCCTTAATATACTGGGTGCAAAAGAAAAACAACAAACCAGTAACTCACCCAGCAGTTCTTCTCCCTGCAGAGCGCGCACTCCCTTCATCCTTCGGCACAGGCAGCGGGATATAGAGACACTTACTGTGCCAAGTGTGTCCTGCAGGCGCTGTAATTCATTAAAAAGGGTGCAGGACACATCCAGCACAGTCAATGTCTCTATACCCCGATGCCTGTGCTGGCGAATGACGGGAGTGCATGCTCTGCCGGGATAGGAGCTGCTGGGAATGGCGGACAGGTGAGTTACTGTTACTGTTGTTTTTCTGGTGGGGCATTATATGGGGGATTGGATACTATGTGGGGCACTATATGGGGGATTGGATACTATTTGGGGCACTATATGGGGGATCGGATACTATGTGGGGCACTATATGGTGGATTGAATACTATGTGGGGCACTATATGGGGGATTGGATACTATGTGGAGCACTATATGGGGGATTGGATACTATGTGAGGCAATATATGGGGGATTGGATACTATGTAGGGCACTATATGGGGGATTGGATACTATGTGGAGCACTATATGGGGGATTGGATACTATGTGGGGCATTATATTAGGGGGATTGGATACTATGTGGGGCACTATATTAGGGGGATTGGATACTATGTGGGGCACTATATTAGGGGGATTGGATACTATGTGGGGCACTATATTAGCGGGATTGGATTGGGGAATGCAGTCTGTTTTTGCATCACAGAGGCTCCCAGAGAAGTCACAGCAAATGATTTCTGCCCCTGCGTTCCTATAATGCTACCTTCAGTCCTGTGTGGTCTCTTATCTGTTTTTGCAGATCCACAAAAATGGATACATAACAAATGGGAGTGGAGCGGGCTGTCCAGGGAAGGGCTGGATCAGCGCTCTGGGGAAAGAAAATTCTGCTGCGAGTGTGTAAACTTATTCAAACAGACACTACTGGGAATCGCAGCGGATTTTGGTACATGTGAAACTGGTCCGATTCAGCTATGCACTGATTATACGCTTGTATGTTCACTCACAACATGAATGAACATTGAATGTGTACCTATATATTCAGGGGCACAACTAAAATTCATGGGGTCCCATAGCAAAAAAAACTCTATGTCCTGCAGATTACTACACACACACCATGCTGGAAGATGTAGTACTGTATATTACCACACACCATGTGGGGAGATGTAGTCCTGCATATTACCACACACACCATGCTGGGAGATGTAGTCCTGCATATTACCACACACACCATGCTGGGAAATGTAGTCCTGTATATTACCACACACACCATGCTGGGAGATGTAGTCCTGTATTTTACCCCACACCATGCTTGGAGATGTAGTCCTGTATATTACCAACCACACAGCATGCTGGGAGATGTAGTCCTGTACACTACCCCACACAGCATGCTGTGAGATGTAGTCCTGTAAACTACCCCACACACTATGCTGGGAGATGTAGTCCTGTATATTACCACACACCATGCTGGGAGATGTAGTCCTGTATATTTCCACACACACCATGCTGGGAGATGTAGTCCTGTATATTACCACACACACACACACACACACACCATGCTGGGAGATGTAGTCCTGTATATTACCACACAGCATGCTGGGAGATGTAGTCCTGCATATTACCCCACACACCATGCTGGGAGATGTAATCCTGTATATTACCACACACACCATGCTTGGAGATGTAGTCCTGTATATTACCACACAGCATGCTGGGAGATGTAGTCCTGTATATTACCACACACACACACACACACACACACACACACACTCACCATGCTGGGAGATGTAGTCCTGTATATTACCACACAGCATGCTGGGAGATGTAGTCCTGTATATTACCACACACACACACACACACACACACCATGCTGGGAGATGTAGTCCTGTATATTAACACACACACACACACACCATGCTGGGAGATGTAGTCCTGTATATTACCACACACACACCATGCTGGGAGATGTAGTCCTGTATATTACCACACACACACACCATGCTGGGAGATGTAGTCCTGTATATTACCACACATCATGCTGGGAGATGTAATCCTGTATATTACCACACACACTATGCTTGAAGATGTAGTCCTTTATATTACCACACAGCATGCTGGGAGATGTAGTCCTGTATATTACCACACAGCATGCTGGGAGGTGTAGTCCTTTATATTACCACACACCATGCTAACAGATGTAGTCCTGTATATTACCACACACACCATGCTTGGAGATTTAGTTGTGTATATTACCCCACACCATGCTGCAGGGCCGCCGGGAGGGGGGGGGGGGACGCCATCACAGGGAGCAGAGAGAGAAGCGTTTTTACCTAGATCTTGCGCAAATCAGGGCTTAACAGCAGCCAGGAGACAGTACAGCAGTTACTGTGTAGATGGTGAAGGACCTTGGCATGTGACTATAATGTCACTGCAGGTCCTGTATATACACTGACTGCACTATGGAGGAGGAAGAAAGAAAATACAGGTGTATGGGAGGAGTCTGGGGAGGTGGGTGAAGGGTGCCCAGTCTGGAGTGGGGAGGGGGGTACAGGGTGACACCAGTCTGGGATGGGGGGAGGCACACAAGAGAGTATCCAGTGTCTATTTAGGGGTCTGGTCTGGTTGTACATTATTATATATTAACCCCTTAATAACTGCCCTCTCCAAATATATATCACATTTATATCAACCTCACCTACTATCTGCAGAGGTAGGGAACTTTGGCTCTCCAGTTGTTGCAGAACTACAACTCCCATCATGTCTGGACAGCCAAAGTTTTAACTTTTAACTTTTACTGTCCATGTATGATGGGAGTTGTAGCTTTGCAACAGCTGGGGAGCCAAGGTTCCCTACACCAATCTATAAAGCACCTGTGTCTGTATACACAGCGACCATGATACAAGGGTCATTTTTCTAAATTATTTCTATTTTGAATTTGGTGATGGAAAACCTTACTGGAAGTATTACTGCTGCTGTTGTCTCCGCTGCTGAGTGGAGTTGATCGAACCGCAGAAATACTAGGTTCGATCGAACTCGAACATTTACCAACCTGCCGCATTAGATTAGATTAGTAGTCCTGTATATTACCACACACAATGCTGGGAGATGTAGTCCTGTATATTACCCTACACACTATGCTGGGAGATGTAGTTCTGTATATTACCCCACACCACGCTGGGAGATGTAGTCCTGTATATTACCACACACACCATGCAGGGAGATGTAGTCCTCTATATTACCACACACCATGCTGGGGTATGTACTCCTGTATATTACCACACACCATTCTGGGAGATGTAGTCCTGCATATTACCACACATCATGCTGGGAGATGTAGTCCTGCATATAACCACACATCATGCTGGTAGATGTAGTCCTGTATATTACCACACATCATGCTGGTAGATGTAGTCCTGTATATATTATCACACAGCATGCTGGGAGATGTAGTCCTATATATTACCACACACAGTATGCTGGGAGATGTAGTCCTGTATATTACCACAAACCATACTGGGAGATTTAGCCCTGTACATTACCACACACCATTCTGGGAGATTTAGTCCTGTATATTACCACACACCATACTGGGAGATTTAGCCTTGTACATTACCACAAACCATACTGGGAGATTTAGCCCTGTATATTACCACACACCATACTGGGAGATTTAGCCCTGTACATTACCACACACCATGCTGGGAGATTTAGTCCTGTACCAGCATGATTACCACACACCATACTGGGAGATTTAGCCCTGTATATTACCACACACCATACTGGGAGATTTAGCCCTGTACATTACCACACACCATGCTGGGAGATTTAGTCCTGTACCAGCATGATTACCACACACCATACTGGGAGATTTAGCCCTGTACATTACCACACACCATGCTGGGAGATTTAGCCCTGTACATTACCACACACCATGCTGGGAGATTTAGTCCTGTATATTACCACACACCATACTGGGAGATTTAGCCTTGTACATTACCACAAACCATACTGGGAGATTTAGCCCTGTACATTACCACACACCATGCTTGGAGATGTAGATGTGGTCCGGGAGTAAGTCTTCAGCTCCAGGACCAGCTCCCAGCTGCAGTCTCCCATCCATCCCGATACAGAGCTGAGCTGTGTGTCTGGGCCATCACTCCACATCAACCCCCCCCCCTTCCTCCCCCATTGCAACACAAATGCTGCCTGATTAAGAACATGGCACTGCTTCTACGCCTATCGGCTATCAGGAAAAAAAAAACCTGATGGTACATTCGCTTTAAAGCAGGTGTGTCCACAACTTTGACTAATATATAATAAAAATATTTACATAACAAACATTGTATATGTTTTGTTTTTTCCCCAGAATTTCCTAAGATCATTGCAAAATTTGTAGTCAACTATAAAATAGAAAAATATCAGGGTGCATTGTAAATATATAACTACACAGAATAGATTTTTCTATTGTAATCACCATTTATCCTCATGGAAGCTCAACAGCTGCCCCTTCACTAAAGAGATTATTCTTTTTATTACTATTCCATTCTAAATATTCAGCTTGAACTGGAAATGTCTTTTCCTCTTGAGAGGTATTCTAAATGAGATTGTTATATGCAAAACACCTCTCTGTTGTTTCATCAAGAAAAAAAAAAAACAGCAACAAAAAAAAAATAAACTAAGAATCCTGCCTTGGTAATATTATTTATTCTCAATGAAATGAAAACAATCTTTAAACACCTGCAAAGACTGTAATGTCAGTCCACCGTAATCATCCAATGCCACAAATTCTCAAGTTAAAGAAAAAGAAATCAATGCAGACTGTCACAGTCCATCTTCAATCATACTATCCCCAATCACTGATATAGATGAAGAACATCTGGAGACTTGGTTCATTCATTTAAAACCTGAATAACAACAAGATTTTCTGAATGTGCAAGGCACTCCTGTATTTTGAACTTGTGTTTGGTGCGTTAACTACTATAGAATAGAGCAGAAGCATTTCAGCAAAAGGTATGGCAGGCCAAAGAACATAGAGGACATCTAACATGGTGACTGTTGCTGGGATAGGCAGCATGCCAGTGGAAGCAGCTGACTTGAAAGAGCTGGACCTTTAATATTTTATGCAGCTCCCTTGATCTTTCTTTAGAACTAAAACTCTTCCAATCCAAAAAGTAAAGGGTATTTTCCCCATGTCATCAGCCGCTCAGCCGCGATTGGCTGAGCACAATTATGCTCAGCCAATCGCGGCTGAGCATCTGATGACGCAGCAGAGGGCGGCCGGCACTCGGGACGATCGGAGAGCTTCGGCTGGGCAGCCGAAGATCACATCGTGGCAAAGAAGATCGGGGACGGGGGTCGGCACGTGACAGGTATGTATAATGCACCACACTTCTGGGTACACGTGCGGGGGTGGGGGGACACAGGAAAGGGGGCGATTCACAGACATAACATACATTACAAAGTTGTACAACTTTGTAATATGTGTTATTCTATGAATAATTTCTTAGCGCCGCACTACCCCTTTAATTTAACAGTTCAGCTGAATGGGCCATCCAACTGCCAAAGAATGGAAATGAAAATCTAGTCACTAAGGATACACTTAAATAGACTGGAAAAGCCCACCCGCAAGAAGCATGTACCATGTGATGGAGAATGAGATAGAGAAAATCCCTGATTCAAGAAGGCTTTATACTGATTATCTATATCATAAAAAGCAAAGTCTGTCTGTCTGTCTGTCCTTCTGTCTGTCTGTCCTCTATAGACTTCCAAACGCCTGAACCGTTTGTCCCCAAATTTGGCACACAGATACATTGGGTGCCCGGGAAGGTTATTGCGAAGGTCCCGTCCCCGCCAGATGTACAGGAGGGGAGGGGGAGGGGAAAGAGAGGCGCCCCATAGAGATGAATAGGAAAATCTCCTCACTGCAAACACAGGTGATATAATTAGCTGCAGCAGACACGGCAGTTGGAGCCTTAGCAACCAATAGGATTACTGCTTTCATTTTCACAGGGAGCAATGGTTGCTAGGGAAGCTGCCTCACAACATCCACAGTAATAACTGGTAGACCCCCTACTCCATCTATACAGTACATGTATATACAGGACCACCTACTCCATCTATACAGTACATGTATATACAGGACCCCCTACTCCATCTATACAGTACATGTATATACAGGACCCCCTACTCCATCCATACAGTACATGTATATACAGGATCCCCTACTCCAACTACACATTACATGTATATACAGGGCCCCCTACTCCATCCATACAGTACATGTATATACAGGACCCCCTACTCCATCCATACAGTACATGTATATACAGGGCACAACAGGTATACCAAACTGTGACTGGGTAACACTGCTACACCACACCTGACCAATACCGCCATACTGTGCTGGATAACACTGTCATACCAGACCTGACCAATACCGCCATACTGAGACTGGATAACACTGCCAGACCTGACCAATACCGCCATACTGTGACTGGATAACACCTCCATACCAGACCTGACCAATACCGCCATACTGTGACTGGATAACACCTCCATACCAGACCTGACCAATACCGCCATACTATGACTGGCTAACACCGCCACACCAGACCTGACCAATACCGCCATACTGTGACTGGATAACACTGCCACACCAGACCTGACCAATACCGCCATACTGTGACTGGATAACACTGCCACACCAGACCTGACCAATACCGCCATACTGTGACTGGATAACACTGTCATACCAGACCTGACCAATACCGCCATACTGTGACTGGATAACACTGTCATATAAGACCTGACCAATACCGCCATACTGTGAATGGATAACACCGCCACACCAGACCTGACCAATACCGCCATACTGTGACTGGATAACACTGTCATATAAGACCTGACCAATACCGCCATACTGTGACTGGATAACACCGCCACACCAGACCTGACCAATACCGCTATACTGTGCTGGATAACACTGTCATACCAGACCTGACCAATACTGCCATACTGTGACTGGATAACACCGCTATACCAGACCTGACCAATACCACCATACCGTGACTGGATAACACCGCCACACCAGACCTGACCAATACCGCCATACTGTGACTGAATAACACCCCCATACCAGACATGACCAATACCGACATACTGTGACTGAATAACACTGCCATACGGGTAAATACAACCCTGCAGGTCTACAGGACACTACAGGTATACAGGACCCCAAAACTTTACACTACAAGTGCACGGGACCTCCACAAAACTATATACTACAGGTATACAGGACCCCAAACTTTACACTACAGGTATACAGGACCCCAAAACTATATACTACAGGTATACAGGACCTCCACCAACTATATACTTCAGGTATACAGGACCTCCACCAACTATATACTACAGGTATACAGGACCCCAAACTATACCCTACAAGTATACAGGACCCCAAAACTATACACTACAGGTATACAGGAACTCCACCAACTATATACTACAGGTATTTAGGACCCCAAACTATACACTACAGGTATACAGGACCTCAAAACCATACACTACAGGTATACAGCACCTTCACCAACTCTATACTACAACTCTATACTACAACCCCTCAACTATACACTATAGGTTTACAGCCCCCGCAACTATGCAGTACAGATATGCGAGACCCCTAAAAACTATACATTGTGGGTATACAGAACCCTTCCAACTATGCACTACAGGTATACACTAATTCCACTGATTAACTCAGATGAAACAATACCTTTAGCTTGGCCTCCTGGGCACCTTAGAACAAATCTAATTAACACACTGACACTTTATACCCGGGCAGCGCCGGGTACATTTTCTAGTATTAAAGAGTGGCAAATTTTCTAACAACAAGTTGGACAAGATTTTTTCACTGCACTGTATTGTATTAAAAAAAAAAAAATTATAGCAAAAAGAATGTATTCAAAAACCTTGCTGAATCTGGGCCTCAGGATTTTTCCAAGACATGCATACATATCAACACCAGGTTATTGATTCGACAAAGTGCAAGACGGCACCCATGCATGCATCTCTTGGGGTGTTTAAGCTGTCTCCAGCTTAGGGTATGTCCACATTCCACCGCGGATTACGCTGCTTGTCCCCGCTCATTCTTCAGGCAGATGGCAGTATCTGCCAAACCATAGAATGTAACCTATGGGAACAGCATAGATGCAAGTGGCCGTGAGCAGAGGCAAGCTGCAGAATCCGTGGAGGGTGATCCACCGAGATTACATAGTGTGGACATACCCTCAAATGAACAGGGAAGGAGGATACCCCTAATGGGGTATGTAAATGACCCTTCCACCCTCGCCTAGTTCACTCCCCGGAAAAAAATCACCATAATGGTTCATTCACATGTCGATCCAGGGCTGCTGTGTAAAACCATCAGTGTATCTTTATGTTAGTACTATGTAGACTTTGCGAAATATGTAGTTTCTATGTAGATATGTAGTTCTGTGTTAAACTAGGTACCACAAGAGCCATTAAAACGTCACACAAGTACCCTATCCGGAACAATTGTGCGAGGTCTATGTACCCTTATGATTAGTGATGAGCGAACATCCCGATGTTCGATTCGGATCCCGATCACAAACATTAAAACAAATTATCGTGATCAGTTTGTGTTCGCCAAACATTTACAAACACATAACGAACATACAGTAGAAGTGTATGTTTTGGTTTATGCACATGCGTACAGATTATCGACGAACATGAACAATTAGCTCCATCTCAGGAACCAAAAAAATTTAATTTATTTGTGTTGTCTAGTTTTAGTTTATTTTTGTATCATGTAGTTTGTTGGGTACAATGTTTTGTTTAGTTGTAGTTTATTTGTGTATATTTCATTGTTTTGGATTATTAATATGTTAGGGTTACTATTAGTTAAGATAAATTTAGGATATATTGTAGATATAGCTTTTATAGGTTGTTAGTGGGGGGAATGAGTGAAGATGCAACGGTTTTACTCTTTTCTTATGGTGTGGTTTAGGGATGAGCGAACTTTTAAGAAAGTTCGGTTCGGTTCGATCCGGCAAACTCTCGTGAAGTTCGGATTCGTACGAACCGAACCTAAAACGAACCTTGCAATAACAGCTGAATAATTGTAGCTACAATAGTGGGAGTCTGATAGGGTATAGTTTCGTTTAGTTGCAGTTGCTATTACAATGAAAAAAGTGGAAAAAATCGAAGTGCAAAAATAGTGAAAAAAATTAACCAAGGTGTAAGTGATTACATGGGACATAGGACACAAAGTTCCTTGGACCCAGTAGGGTGGAAAACAGACATTTGACAGTGGAACCAGCAGCAGTAATAGTACTGTATTGGACCCAGTGTGGTGGAGAACAGACAATTGACGGAGGAGGAGGAGGCAGTAGCACTTGATTGCACCTAGCCCAGTATGATTAAGAACAGACTATTTAAGGAGGAGGACGCAGTACCTGATTGCACCCAGGCCAGTATGATTGAGAACAGACTATTCATGGAGGAGGAGGAGGATGTTCAGCCTTGGAGTGGTGGCCTGGGAATCCTTGCCGATTATGTTTTTCATCTCACTTTCCAGAACACGGAAGAGTAGGATGATGTCGTTGATGCCTGCTCACAGAGTGGCGTCCTCAAAAGGGATCAACAATTGGCAGGACATGTTCAAAGAAACCTGTGCATTGTGAGGTTTATCACATGTGCCATACAAGGTGTATGACTCAGCCCTCCCTGCTGCACTGCAGAGAAAAGGTTCCTCCCTTTCTGGGCTACAACACTTCCCACCGTTGGTTGACCTTGGGTCAGCCATTCATATATCTCCTCCCTGATGGGCCGGAGGAGCTCCTGCCCACTGTGGCTCCGTTCACCCAGGCTCACAAAATAGAGGACAGCCTGAGAGCGCCGGGCCTGACATTGTTGGTAAGACACCGGGGCAGGTTGGACTGCAGTCAAAGCGGTGGATGGTAGCAAGCTTTTTGAGGCAGAACTTTTGCAGAACTGGCCCCCTAATGCACCGGGGAGGTCACAGTGGCAAGAATGGGCTAACTTTCTGGTGGTCTTCTGGGGGAATGTTGACCTAATGGGCACTAACAGAAATGTACTGCCCTTGCCCATAATTAAAGGACCAGACATCAGCACTGGGGTGCATGGTCTTGGACACCAAGAATCCCAATGAGTCTCCAACATTTTTCTACACAACTGTGCAGTGATGGGACAGCTAATGGGAATTTCTTTTTTCTCAGACAGTAATGGGACTTTTTTTTTTTCTCGGACAATGATGGGACTTTTTTTTGGACTTTTTTTTTCTCGGAGAGTGATGGGACTTTTTTGGCTTTTTTTTTACTTTTTGTTGTGGCTAAACTGGGTTCTCCTATTTTTTGAACCTTATTGTAAAGATATGAACTGATTTTTCCCTTCATAAATGCGCTAAGCTTGAATACTGAAGTTGCTTTCATGTGTCTTGGTTAATACTCACAGACAGCTGTCACATTACATTTTTGAATAGGCAGCACCTAGGTATATCTGAGGAGACTAATTTAAGGTCTCACTCTAACAGGGGGGCCCGTCACACATCTTGATATTCACAGAAAACCAGGATACAAGGGATTATAGGAGTAATAATCCCTTGTATCCTGGTCTATTCTGTGAAAAAAGTACAATTTTGCATCGCTGTTGTTATTTTTACCAGATTCGTAACTAACTTTCTCAAAGTTCAGTTCGGTGCCGAACCGAACTTTTTACAAAGTTCGTAACGAATCTGGTTTGTTACGGTTCTGTTCCCTCATCCCTAGTGTGGTTCATGATGTTTTCTTAATTTTTATTACTTTTTTTTTAACATATGGTATGTTTATTCTATATGTGTTTCTTGTTATATTTAAAAATTTAAGAATAGAAATGCAAGGCAGTCAACTTATCATATTGTCCATTCAGCATCTTTGCCGTAGGTTGCATGCTGGTCCAATACTGTCTTATTGTGATGGCTTTGGACACCGACTGTTGTCTCAGCAGTGGCTGTGTTTTCCCTCTTGTTCAGACAGGGAGGCAGGAGAAGATGTGAGGGACCTACTGCTTCAAACTAAGGCTGCATAATGCTGACTTGCAGAGATGGGACTGCGTGATGGTAGCTGCAACCATTGTTGGTTACGGGCAAAAAGTGACATGGAGGTCCCATTTCTTCCAAGCAATGGGGTGGTGGAGTTCCATGTGGTGATGCATAAAAGTAATCCCTGGGTTTGAACCCAAACCCCAACTCTCTTTATAGTCACAGATGCTGCAGATAGCATCATGATCTTTGCCGCCACCGACACAATAAAAGTGCCACACCCCTGATCACAGTGGGCGGATCTTTGTAGCAAGCACTGTTAAACTATTGTTTGCCCCCACTTCTGCCTTGGGGTACCAGTTGAGTGTCTTCCTGATTACACTGGCCAACAAATTTTCAAAAGTTGTTTGGTTCAGAAATAAAATTAGCCATTTCTTAATGATTTTTATGTGCTGCTTTCAAGTATCACAAGGAAAAATGTTAATTGGCTCTAGTTTCTATGATATCGAAGAGTTCTCATTTTAATGTTTTGTGAATTGTATAGAATACAGTATAATAGCCTACATATTTATTACTTCTGCAATCATAAGGAAGCAAGTTTACTGTTCATACACTTTTGAAATATATTCATATAATAATAATAATAATAATAATAATTTTTATTTATATAGCGCCAACAGATTCCGCAGCACTTTACAATTCTGGGGTACATACATAGACAAAAAATAGACATTACAGAGATACATATAATTATCCATACATGAGGAGTGAGGTCCCTGTTCGCATGCGTGAGCTTACATACTATCAGGAGGGGGTGCAAGACAAAATGGCAGAGGGGCAAAGTGCATCGTTGTTCTTATGGTCCGGCCATCTTTATAAATAAGGCAGTGCAGGTAAGGGGGGGTGAACCTGTCACCAGCCAATGCCTGCATGCACAGGTCTAAGTGCTTAAATGCTGTGTGTGTGTATGTGTCTCTGTGTGTGTGCGTGGTGGAGGTGTGTGTGTGTGTGTGTGTGTGTGGGGGTGGGGGTGGGGGGGGTTGAGGGTTGAGTAAAAATTAAGGAACCTGGTAAGCCTGTTTGAACAGATGTGTTTTGAGGGCACGTTTGAAGCTTTGGGTATTGGTGGTGAGTCTGACAGTCTTGGGTAATGCATTCCATAGAACTGGTGCAGCTCGGGTGAAGTCCTGGAGACGGGAGTGAGAGGTGCGGATCAAGCTGGATGTTAGTCGTAAGTCATTAGAGGAGCGAAGGGCACGGGTAGGGCGGTAGACAGAGATGAGGGAGGAGATGTATGGAGGTGCAGCACTGTGGAGAGCCTTGTGGGTGAGCAGGAGGACTTTATATTGTATCCTGTGTTTAACAGGGAGCCAGTGTAGTGACTGGCACAGGGGGGAGGCATCAGTATAATGGCTGGACATAGGGATGAGCCTGGCCGCTGTATTGAGAATGGACTGGAAAGAGGAGAGTTTGGAGGAAGGAAGGCCGATTAGTAAAAAATTGCAGTAGTCAAGACGGGAATGAATCAGAGCGACAATAAGAGTTTTAGCAGATTCAACAGTAAGGAAGGGACGGAATTTAGAGATGTTTTTTAGATGCAGATTACAGGAACGTGAAATAGATTTAATATGAGGAGTAAAGGACATATCAGAGTCAAACATAACCCCAAGGCAGTGGGCTTGTTGTGTAGGGGTTATGGTTGCACCACAGACAGAGATGGAGATGTCAGGTGGAGGGTGTTTAGCAGAGGGAGGGAATACAAGAAGCTCAGTCTTAGAAAGGTTTAGTTTTAGGAATAGGGAGGACATAGCGTTAGAGACGGCAGACAGACAGTTACTGGTGTTTTGTAGAAGAGCGGGGATGATATCATGGGAGGAGGTATAGAGCTGGGTATCATCGGCATAGAGATGGTACTGAAAACCAAACTTGCTGATGATTTGTCCGAAGGGTAAAGTGTAAAGTGAGAAAAGGAGAGGGCCCAGGACTGATCCCTGAGGAACCCCGACTGTAAGGGGGAGAGAAGATGACGTGGAGCCAGAAAGTGATACACTAAAGGAGCGGTCAGAGAGATAGGAGGAGAACCAGGAAAGAGCAGAGTCCTTGAGGCCGATAGAGCGGAGCGTGGAGAGGAGGAGCTGGTGGTCTACAGTGTCAAAAGCTGCAGATAGGTCCAGGTGAATGAGAAGTGAATGGTTACTTTTAGATTTGGTGATGAGGAGATAATTAGAGACTTTAGTAAGGGCCGTTTCTGTAGAGTGGTGAGGACGGAAACCGGACTGAAGGGGGTCAAGGAGAGAGTTTTCAGAGAGGTAGCGGTTTAGGCGGGAATAGACCAGGCGTTCTAACAGTTTGGAGATAAAAGGAAGATTAGAGACAGGTCGATAGTTGGCAGCACAGGAGGGGTCTAGGGAGGTTTTTTTCAGTAAGGGAGTGATAATGGAGTGTTTGAAAGCCGAGTGGAAGATACCAGAGGAGAGGGAGAGGTTGAAGATTTTAGTAAGGTAAGTAGTGACAACAGGAGAAAGAGACTGGACAAGGTGTGAGGGAATAGGGTCACTAGGGCAGGTGGTGGGGCGAGAGGAGGAGAGGAGTCTGGAGACTTCCTCCTCTGTTACAGGTTCAAATACTGAGAGGGAAGAGGAGGAAATACAAGAGGGAATGGGATCAACACTTCTTTGGGACTGGGAGGTAATCTCCTGACGGATGGTATCTATCTTTTCCTTGAAGTAGGATGCTAGGTCTTCAGCACAGAGGTTAGTTACGGGTGTCTGAACTTTGGGTTTGAGGAGGGAGTTGAGGGTATCAAAGAGACGTTTTGGGTTATAGGATAGAGAAGAGATGAGAGAGGTAAAGTAAGATTGTTTAGCAGAATGAAGAGCGGAGTAGTAGCTTCTAAGCACAAATTTGTAATGTAGGAGGTTTGCATGAGTTTTAGACTTCCTCCACGAACGTTCAGCACACCTAGAACACCATCTAAGAAAACGAGTTGAACGTGTGTGCCAAGGTTGTGGTCGTCTGCGTTTTGCTGATTGAGGTGTGAGGGGTGCCATTTTGTCAAGGGTTGTTTTGGGGGTGTCGTGATAGCATTTGGCAGCCAGTTTGGGACAGGAGAGCGAAGAGATAGGAGGTAGTGATGACTGTACAGAGTCTGTAAGTTGTTGGGTGTTGATGGCACGTAAGTTTCTGTACATGACCAAGGTTGGGGTGTCAGGAGGAGAATGAGTATTAGTGATTGAAAAGGAGAGAAGATTGTGGTCCGAGAGGAGTGTTATTAAGGCGAGAAACTGGGCCAAGTCTGGAGAAGACAAGGTCCAGGGTATTCCCACCCTTGTGGGTTGGAGAGTCAGAATGCTGGGAGAGGCCAAGGGAGGAGGTTAGGGAAAGAAACTGAGAGGCCGATGGGGAAAGTGGTTTGTCAATAGGGATATTAAAATCGCCCATGATGAGGGCAGGAATGTCAGAAGATAGAAAGTAAGGAAGCCAGGTAGAAAAGTGGTCAAGAAAGCGTCGTTGTGAACCAGGGGGGCGATATATGACTGCGACTCTCAGGGAAAAGGGCCGGAAGAGTCTAATGGTGTGCACCTCAAAAGAGGAGAATGAGAGGGAGGGCACAGGGGGAATTACCTGGTAAGTGCAGTCCTGAGAGAGAAGTACACCCACTCCTCCACCATGTCTGTTATCAGGTCTAGGAGTATGGGAAAATTGAAGGCCTCCATGGGTAAGAGCAGCAGGTGAGGCTGTGTCTGACTCTTGAAGCCATGCTTCTGTGAGAGCCAGCAGGTTGAGCGATTTATTGAGGAATAAGTCGTGGGTTTCCGTGAGTTTGTTGCAGACAGATCTAGAGTTCCATAGAGCACAGTTAATGGAGATGGGGTTTGGCATGCAGGGAATCTTAATCAGGTTGAAAGGGTTTCTGTATGAGGCCGATGAAAAGAAGCTGTTAGTAAAGGTTGGAGGACAAGGGTTAGGAGAGATGTCTCCAGCAGTAAGCAGGAGCAGAGATAGAGATAGCAGGTGTGAGTAAGAAAGGGAGGGAGGATGTTTGGAGGGAATGGGAAGAAATGGTTTATTGTATGGGAAAAAGATAGCAGAGGGGGTTAGATTAGCAGGTAGAAGGGAAGGAGAGATACATATACTATTGCTTGATATAGGAGTTGGGGGGTTGGAGCAGAGTTTGAGTATTAGGGAAGCAAAAGTGATAGCAAAGGTGAACATTTTTGGAGAGCAGAGGAGTATATGGAATGCAGTTACCGTCAGTTCCAATTCTGGTTTAATTCATCTAGACACTTTGACTGATCAGCACTTAGAGTGATCAGCAATGACCATAGTCAGGAATGACCAGAGCAGTTGACTATATAGTTAGATAACTAGCTGAGAAGTACTACCAGGTGTGAAACATGGGGTGGGTGGGGAAGAGATGGAAGAGGGCAGGGGTAACTGATAGAGAGAAGATTGTAAACAAACAGTTTATATAAAACTTAGTTCTATCTGAAATCAACTACAATTTACAGGCATATCTAAGAATATTTACAAATTAATTATGTTTATTGAACTCTGGCAAGTATGGCATCTAGTGGACTGTGATAGTTTTTTTCTTTCTTCCCCAAACATATATTTTATTTTCAAAAGTTTTACAAATAACATGTAAACATGCACATAAGCATAAGGTGAGTACATCCTCAATAGGTGAAGTAACTTCAAGTATCATAAGCATGCCAGGTGTTGACATCACATAACTAGCTGAGGCTACCAGAGATACAAACAGAACCCCCCCCCCCCCCCCCCATAACTACCCCCAAACGCCTTCCCAAAAACAAGTTCCCTCGCCAGCTCAGCATCCAGCTGGTCCATCACTAAGTAACGTTTCATTTGAGCTAAAACATCATCTATGGAGGGCATGCCCCCGGTGAGCCACCTGGCTAGCAAACAACGCTTCGCCACCAAAATCCAAATATGCATAAGGTGGACGATCATCACATCAGCTGGCGAAATGTGTAGGATGATGAGATGGGGGGGTAAGCGGACAGGAGACTCTAACAATGACTTCCAGAAGGATTGAACTATGGGGCAGGAATATCGGCCGTGTTCCAAATCTGTGCCCACCTCCCCACATTTTGGGCAGGCTATAATCCTGTCTGGATGTGACGGAGTTCTGGGAAATGTGAATCCATAGGTGGCATGGTGAATATAGAAAGTATGTCTATATCTTGAAAATTAGAGCCAATTTCAAAATTCGAACATGATTTTCGATCTCAGCATCCCAAAATTAGGTAAAGGGGCATTCCCCCCAATAGCTAAAAAAATGAAATGCTCCCAAACCTAGTTGGTCTTACTCACCAAGCCCCCCCCCCCCCTGAGAATTTTGAGCCATCTCCCATCTTTCTAGCTGCTCCCTTTCCATAGTTACAAGTTTTTTAAAACACAGAACTATATCCAATATGGCGCCGGCCAGAAAACTACATCTCCCATCATGCAATGCTTATGTGTGATTGGTCCATGATGTAGCAGAGCTGATATGTACAAGATATAGCAGAGTTGAGTAAGTCGCATTGCAGAGTTGAGTGAGCAGCATAGCAAAGCCGAGTGAGCGATATAGCAGAGCCGGATGAGTGATATAGCAGAGCCGAATAAGTGATATAGCAGAGCCGGTGTTCACCTAGCCATTGGGTGCTACTGGGAGCCACAACCTTTTTTCCAAACCTGCTAGGATTGCCATCTCTGCTGCTGCCATTGGCCATACCCTTAACCCCTTAAGGACCCATGACGTACCGGTACGTCATGGATCACTGTCACTTAAGGACCCATGACGTATCGGTACGCTGGCCCTTTAAACGGGTGCCGCGCGAAATCGCGCAGCGCTCTGGTGAAGATGGCTGCTGATTCTATCAGCAGCCATCTTCCTGTGTCACATAGGGGCAGTTTCCCTGCCCCCCGTGAAGACGATCGCTGTGATTGGCCGATGACTTGTCATTAGCCAATCACACCGATTTGCTGTGTTTCCGGGACCGGACCCCGGCACAGAGCTGTGATTGGTGCTGTCCGAGGCATCACCTGCCCGTGGATCCAGCCCCCCGATCGCCCTTGATTGGCCGGCAACCAGCAGCCGGCCAATCATGGGCGATCAATACTACTACTCCCATCATCGCCTTTTCTGCTTGCTAAGAATCAGCAGCAGAGAAGGTGATGATGGGGGTGGTGAGTCCTGTGCCCGGCGCCCGGTGCGATCCTGCAGAGTGCCGGGCGCCAGGTGTCTCCTCCCCCCGAGCTGCCTCCTCCTCCGGTTACAGGGAGATGATCATCTATCTCCCTGTTACCGGAGAAGGAGGTAGCTTGGGGGGAGGAGGCACCCGGCGCCTGGCACTGTCCAGGACCACACCAGGCGCCGGGTGCTTGAGGAAGCCCCCATGCCACATCGCCTCACCCCCCCCCTTCTCATACCTCCTCCTCCTCCCTTGTCTCCTCCTCCTCAGTCATCCTCCTCCTCCTCTGCGCCTCCCGGGGCTGCTGGTGCCTCCGCCACCATGCGTCCTGCCAGCTCCCCCCCCCTCCATCCTGCCAGCCACCCCATCCGTCCTGCCAGTCCCGTCCCTCCCCTGCCACCCTCTCTTCTCTTACCCTCTCACCTCCGTCCCGCCCCTCTCCTGCCACCTTCTCCGCTGACACCTTCTCCTCTTACCCTCTCTCCTCCCCTGCCACCCTTCCCTCTTACCCTCTCTCCTCCCCTGCCACCCTCTCCTCTTACCCTCTCTCCTCTCCCCTCCGTCCTGCCGCCCCTCTCCTGCCACCTTCTCCCCTCCCCTGCCACCCTCTGTCCTGCCACCCTCTCCTCTTACCCTCTCCCTTCTGTCCTGCCACCCTCTCCTCTCTCCTCTTACCCTCTCCGCTGCCACCCTCCCCTCTTAAAAACACACACACAAATAAAATGTAAAAACAGTACATAAAACATTAACACTTACACGTGTAAAAGCATAACACTTACACACCCCTCTAAGGTTGCCTTCACGCACACCAGATCCGCAGGGGATTTCATGCTGTGGATTCGCAGCAAAATCCGCTGTGGATCCAGCGCCAGTGCATCCCTATTAGAATACAAACATGCAGCGGGAATGACATCCCACTGCGTGTATGTAAGTTAAGCCCCTGCCGGCTGGAGCATACATTACCTCCTCCCTGCTCTAGTTTGCTTCAGGGAGGAGGTAATTGGCTGAGCGGGATAAGCAGACGCCGGGAGCCCCGAAGCAAGCCGGAGCGGGGAGGAGGTAACGTATGCTCCGGCCAGCGGGCGTTAACTTACATATACGCAGTGGGATGTCAATCATAGGGATGCACTGAAAAATGTCCCACAGGTTGTTCTTGGCTGAAGAGGCATACGCCTGGATTGCCTCCGATACTGAGACAACCAGTGAGGGAGAAGAGGAAGATCCCTTGTTCCTTCTTCCTTCCTCTTCTTCCTCATCGTCATCAACATTTAGTGATGATAAGCCCCCAAGGCGCCGCCCCAGGACTAGGCCCCAGGAAGCCCCACAAGCCCCCTCAAGTGACCCCACCCCGTATTTGGGGGTTTACAATGTTTTGGCAGCACGGGGGCTCTTGTAACCATGAAAAATTCAAAGTTACACCAACGTTTTAGTGTTAAAAATTTAATTTTTAATTTTCATGACACATTGTTCCACATTTGTGTCTGTTACCAGTGAAGTCCATGTGCCCACTATACCCCTTGTTACATTCTTTGAGGGGTGTAGCTTCCATAATGGGGTAACTTGTGGGGGGGTTTCCAATCTTTTGGCAGCACGGTGGCTGTGCAAACCCGACATGGCCTTCTTCCTCCATTCTGGCCAAATCTAGCTTCCAAAATCCAAATGGCGCTCCTTTCCTTTGGAAGTTTTCCGTGCACCCGCTTTGTACTTTGTGTCCACATGTGGGGTATTCCTGTAATTGGGGGAAATTGCTCTACATGAGTAGTGGTTTATTTTTACTTTTAACCCCTTGTGAACATGAAAAATTCAAAGTTACATCAACATTTTAGTGTAAAAAGTTTAATTTGTCATTTTCACAGCACATTGTGCCTGTCACCAGTGGGGTCCAGATGCTCACTATACCCCTTGTTACATTCCTTGAGGGGTGTAGTTTCCATAATGGGATCACTTGTGGGGTGTTTCCACTGTTTTTACAGCACGTGAGCTCTGCAAACCCAACATGGCCTTCGTCTTCCATTCTGGCCAAATCCAGCTTCCAAAATCCAAATTGCGCTCCTTCCCTTTGGATGCTTTCCGTGCACCGGCTTTCCACTTTGTGTCCACATGTGGGGTATTTATGTTATCGGGGAAATTGCTCTACATGATTAGTGGTTTATTTTTTCTTCCCCTTGTGAACATGAAAAATTCTAAGTTACACCACCGTTTCAATGTAAAAAAAATAATTTTTCATTTTCACGGCACATTGTTCCACATTTGTGTCTGTCACCAGTGGGGTCCATAAGCCCAATATACATCTTGTTACATTCCTTGAGGGGTGTAGTTTCCATAATGGGGTCACTTGTGGGGTGTTTCCACTACTTTGGCAGCAGAGAGGCTTTGTAAGCCGGACATGGCCTCCATCCTCCTTTCTGGCCAGATTCAGCTTCCAAAAGCCAAATGGTGCTCCTTCCTTTTGGAGGCGTGTCCTGCGCCCTCATGATAAATTATGTCCCCTTGTGGGGTATTTTTGTACTCGGGGGAAATTTATCTACAAGTTTGATGTTTTTTTTTCTTCCTTTTAACTCCTTGTCAACCTGAAAAATTTAAGGCTAGACCAAGTTTTAGTGTAAATTATTATTATTTTTTTTTTTTTTTATTTCACAGCACATTGTGTCTGTCACCAGTGGGGTCCATGTGCTCACTATACCCCTTGTTACATTCCTCAAGGGGTGTAATTTCCTAAATGGTGTCCCTTTAGGGGTGTTTGTTGGGTTTTGCCACCCCATAGCCTCTGCCAACCAGAAGTGGTACTTTGAAAATTGGCCAATTGTAAGGAGGCTTCAAAATTCACTAGGCGCTCCTTTACATCTGAGGCTTGTGGTTGGCTTAAATAGCACAATAGGGCCACATATCATAGATTTCTATAAACTGCAGAAACAGGGCAATAAAAATTGGGGTGCATTTCTCTGGAAATAGGTTTTCTATTATGAGAGATATTGGATCACAATATAATTTCTACAAAGAAAATTTAAATTTTCAATTTTCTCACACTCTTAGCTTTTGTTTCTGTGACTCACCTAAAGGGTTAAAAAAAACTTTCTGGAATTGATTTTGAACAGTTTGTGGGGTGCAGTTTCTGAAATGGGGTGCTTTGTGGGGCTTCATATTATACAGCCCCCTCAAATACACTTCAAACGTGAACTGGTCCCTTAAAAAATCAGATTTTGAAATTCTTGTAAAAATTTGAAAAAGTGCTGCTAAACTTTGAAGCTTTCTATTGTCTTAAACAATTGAACGAAAGTTTAATAAATGCTGCCAACATAAAGTAGACATGTTGCTAATGCTATTTCATATATAATTTATATTTTTCACATTATTTGGGGTTTTTTCATAAAGATAGGCTGTAAGTATCGACTCAATTTTTCCAGAAATACAAAGTATAACATGTCATGAGAAAACAATCTCTGAATCAGCCAGATAGGTAAAAGCATCCCGAAGTTATTAATGGATAAAGTGACACAGGTCATATTCCTAAAATTTGCAGCGGTCCTTAAGCCATTTTGGGCTCCGTCCTTAAGAGGTTAAAGGGGCCAGACTTCTTTGTACGCTTTGACATATTAGCAGAGGAAAATTCTTCCAATGGAACTGGTTTATTTGAATTGAAGTTGACAAATATTGTTGCCACTTAAACTAACGGGATACAAATGGTGGCACACAAGGGTTTAATGGTTTATTAGAAAGAATATAGATTTTAAGCTGTTGATCCACCAATGTCCACTGCTTTCCTGGGAGAGAAAATATTTTATGTCACTCATATACCAACATCTACTGCTGTACAGGTCAAAAATTGACATTTTTTGAAGTTTTACATTTTCCAATTTTTGGCACTGTCACAACATTAGTTGTACAAAACATTAGTCTGTGATAGTCCCACTAATGTAGCTACAATGGTTTATCTGTTTTATTGCAATTTGGAGGAAATTTGTGAATACAGTGGTGCCTTGGATTACGAGCATAATTCATTCTGGGACGTTGCTTGTAATCCAAATCCACTCTTAAACCAAAGCAAATTTTCCCATAAGAAATCATGTAAATGCAGGCAATTGGTTCCACACCCCAAAATAATGATTTTATATTCTGAATAACATGTAGAACAGATGAAACAAACAAATATAAACAGCTGAATATGTGATATTACAAGTTACTATACAGTATAGTAATCAGCATGTGGAGTATAATGTACAGTAAGTGCATAAACCTGAAAAACAGCAGCAGTTTGTAGAAAGATGATGGGACTGCAGATCCCTATAATGCAGTAGTGTAGTACAACAGGCTAGAATAGAGAAGCAGGACTACTGTCAGAGGTTTGTGTGGTCACATGACAGCAATGGGGAATGGGGTGGGCTCAGCATGGACCCATTAGGACTGTCAGAGACTGCAGGGAGACTGAAGGAATGAGCAGGGCAAATGTGAGCACAAAATAGCAGCACTTTCTGTCTGGGAAGAGAGGGGTTACAGCTATGGCGAGATTACCTCCACAGTCCTGTCCCCTGATGTAAGACCCAGCCTGAAGTGTATCTGCTATGATTTGGAAGGTGAGAGAGACTTCCTGGGTCAGAGTACAGTGCTGACCCTGCAATACAGAATATGCCCCTCCCCAACTCGCCCTCCCACCCAGTACAGGGAGCTCTTAAACCAAAACAATGCTCTTAAACCAAGTCACAATTTTGAAAAACTGTGAGCTCTTAAACCAAGTTACTCTTAAACCAAGGTACCACTGTATTTGTGAATCCTACCGTTTCCCATATGATCTAGCGGTTAGGATTCCTGTTTTTCCCCCAGGCAGCCAGGGTTCAACTCCCAGTATGCAAATGAAGCTTTATTATTTCCTACTGAATAAGTTTTTGACTGTTTCCCTCATCTTAAATAATAATATATTGATTTGTATAGCAGCAACAGGTTCCGCAGTGCTTATAGGTTGGGTGGGGAAGCATGATGCAAGCCTGGGAGCCAGGCCTGTTTTATAGCCCGTGAGTGCTGGCTGCTATCTGTAGTAAGCGCTAGAGATAAACGAGTCTCTACCAGGACATTTCAAGGCACTTGAAGTTGAGTTGAAAAGCAGCATCCTGAAAGCCGATAGCCAACTGATTTGCTTTGTTAGATTTGTTACACTGTTTTATAGATTCACTCATCTCTTTTTTAACTTTATTTTTAGATTATAAAAATAATCTTTTACAAAATAGCCAAAAACTCATCACTATAAAGAACATGGTCTTGTCCACAGGCAAAGGTATGTACCATTTATTGCAATCGTATTAATTACTTGTTCCTCCATTGGCCCGTTATGGCTTTCCCCTTCTCCAACAATTATTACTTTGAGAGCATAAAATCTTTTTGTATCTTTTTACACTACAAATATTATTCCATTTTCCCCTCTTTCTATGTCTAATGCGGTACATGAAAATTGTGTCAATATCTTGCATTAGAATGCAGAGATTATAGATTCGCTCATTTCTAGTAAGCACTAATGAGTTAGTCCAAAATTGCTTTTTTTTGGTAATATGACATCATAGAAAAAAGATGTAATTAAAAAGTGATCAAAAAGTCACACTGTTGCAAGTGTGCTACTGACAAAAAAAAACGTGGTGCAAAATGCAAGCCTGTAATGTAATCCTGAGAAGTGAACCTATATAGGGAAACCGTGTATGTGAGCCAAATCCTCTTGAGAAAGATGTTCGGAACTTTTGAAACGCGTCGAGGAAGTTTGCCTCACACAGCGATCCGTAGTACCTGTGACATCACAGAGGATTCTCACTCAGGACTACTCTTGCAAGGGCTACACGCGCCATCGGCCAGGGCGCGCCTTGCGAACAACAAGGACTCTTCTACCATCTGTAGAATTTAGAGGAACTAATCCAATTGAACTTTCTCCACCATAGTTACATTACATAGTTACATATAGTTACATAGTTAATACGGTTGAAAAAAGACACATGTCCATCAAGTTCAACCAAGGAGGGGATGGATACAGGGAAGGGGGAGGGGTGATAGGTTCTATACATATGCATTTATATTATTTTGCTCTAAGAACTTGTCTAGGCCAGTTTTGAAGCCCTCTACTGTTTTTGCTGTGACCAGATCCTGTGGTAGACTGTTCCACAGATTCACAGTTCTCATGGTAAAGAAGGCTTGTCGCCTCCGGAGATTGAACCTTTTTTTCTCCAGGCGGAGGCAGTGCCCTCTTGTCCTTTGTGGGGGTTTTACCTGGAAAAACTTTTCCCCATATATCTTGTAGGGGCCATTTATATATTTAAATAAGTTAATCATATCTCCCCTTAAACGTCTCTTCTCCAAACTAAACAAATGTAATTCTTTTAATCTCTCCTCATAACTAAGATGCTCCATTCCCCTTATTAGTTTAGTTGCCTGTCTTTGTACCCTCTCCAGCTCCAACATGAGGCACTACAAGTTAAAGCATACCCGCGCAAAACGGACTGGGTGAGTGACAACACATATGCATCACTAAGTGCTGGGTAACATGCTTTACTAGTAAATACCTTCTGTGTAGCGCGGCACAACATTTATCCTTATGTATAATTGCTTATAGTGAGTGGAAGCAGGAACCACTAGTTGTAGCACGCAGCAACACAGACACTAATAATTATTAGTGTACCTTTGTATCAGGAGCGCGGTTGTTTTACTTTATATTGGCAAAATGCAAGCCCTTACATAGCTCCATAGATGGGGGGGGGGGGGGAGTTCAGAACATGGCGATGCACAGAATTCTTTTCTTTTTTTTTTTTAAGGGTTTTCATCTTTCTTACATTATGACAAAACAAAAAGTTTGATATTTCTGTATTTGTAGTGACATGTAGAACACATTTTAAATAAACATTTTTCTGGCTTTTTTATATTTTATTTTTATTACATGGTAAAATAAACAGTACCCATAAAATGTGCTACTTAATCTGTAAAAAAATAAGTCCTCGTATAGCTTTGTCAATAGAAGGATAAAAACTTTATGGGTCTTAGGAGATAGAAAACATATGCAGAAAATCTAAATTTGGAGGCGTCCAGAAAGTGGTTAAAGAAGAAGTCCCATCAACTGGCGGTGGGTGAGAAAATAACGTGCCTATCCCCGTGCCTTTGCAGCACCACTCCGCTAGCAACAAGATCATGACCCCAGCAAGGCTGTGACTTTGCTGCTACAGAGTATGTGATGAACCTGGCTTCCTGCAGGAGATGACAGCCGTTGGCGATGAATGGGACAGGTGAGTTCACTTATTTATTTTTTCTCGCCCACCTCCACCTGCATGCCGTATTTTTTTACCATTGGTAAATATAACAATGAGTTACATTTACTGAATAATAGACCACCAATTATCTGTCACATTTGATGATAATAAACTGGTGGAATTGCTGAATAGAATAGGTTCATGACTTAGGAACCTAACCTTTAGTACCTTGATCAGCGTCTACTTTGTCTCAGGAAATTACTTTTAGTAAATATGCTAATTATGTGTTAAATGCACTAGGGGTATAACTCTATTTCTCAATGCACCATTATGACTGCATGGCCCCCTCCTATCTCCAAAACATGTTCTTTGTTAAGCATTCCCCCAGGCATTCCTAAAAAGACAATCTTCATTCCTGGGCTGTCAATGTCCCTTTAGTAATATGTTTACTTAAATTGTGGCCTTGTTTAGTAAATATCCATTACTTTGAGGATGTTGAAAGGCTTTTTCATTTAATTTTAGAAAACTATATTGCTATTTATTAGTTTTTCTAGCTAACTGGTTGTGATATCTCTGTGTGATCATAAATGCAAGAGTGAGCATTTATGCATGTAGTTTGAGCTGTCTGAAGACAAGCTCCATTGACCTGTATGTAAGAGAAAAATAGCAGCCCTATTTACAATTGTGATTATGTAATGAGCCAAAATGAACATACATATTGATGAAAATATGGTTTCAGCAAATTTCAGCAAATTAAATTTTCTAATATATTTTCTATTTTAACTCCTTGAAGATTACATGACAAAAAACGTGTCATATCATAGAGACTTGGAAAAAAAAGTATCAGCTGGGTGTGTTTCAGCCAATGGCTGGAACAAGCCAGGAAGAGCTAAGCACTGTGGGAGTGCAGTCTCTCCAGCCCTGTGTCATCTCATAATGCAAATCTATGAGACTATGTTGCTTCCATAGATATAATGGGGAGAGAACAATGCAGCTGCACTGTACACTTCTGTCCCCACTAGTGATCAGTCTTTGCCCACTTTGCCAAACTTGACATAATGACATAATAATTAAAGGGGTTGTATGTTCAAATATTAAATAAGCCACTAATAAAATATCGTTTAAAAAAAATAATTAAAGGGGTTATCCGGGCATAGAAAAAGATGGACGCTTTCTTCCAGAAACAGCATCACTCTTGTCCTCAGTTTGGATGTGGTTTTTAAGCTCAGTTTCATAGTAGTGAATGGAGATGAATTGTAATACCACACACAACCTGGGGACCGGCACGGTGCTGCTTTTGTTAGAAAGCAGCTGTGTTTTCCAAATCTTGGATAACTTCTTTTATAGTAGTATGAGTGAATACCAGAACATTTATGCTCACATGTACTCATTTATCTCTATAAGATTCCTTACCCTACGTGGGTACAACAGAATTGTCATGTTGCGAAATATATTTTTACTAAATACTATCTCCAATAGCAATTTTAGTAGCAGCTACACTGCAGATCTAGTAGACACTGATATCCACTTGATTAATGGATTTCTCAAGCCAAGCTAAATGTACTTTTAAAACATAATTCTGTCCATTTATTAGAGGTAAAGCCTGCAGTAATGTAACATGCCAAAGCCTTCTGTCGAATATGATTGCATTGCAGCTGCAGAAAATCTAGGCAGAGAAAAAAATTTAGGCCAAGACATTATTAAATTTTAAAGTATGCCTTTGCTACGCCGTTGTAAAGAGCCAAATAGGGTATTGGAATCTCTGGAGATCTCAAGTATAATTTCTTTATCATGTTCCATTTAAAATTTAATTATGTAGTCTACAACAAGGAAGAATTTCAGTGTTCTAAATAGGTCAGGCAATGAATAAGCTATCAGGCAATGAATAAGCTAACACTATTGTACCATTTTTTTTCCAGAGAATATCAGATTGTCATATGTTTGCTCATGCCTGCAAATAAATGCATATACTGTATGTATTTTGTTTTGTCAATGTTTAACCAAGCAAATTTAATATTAAAGTGTCTATATAGAGAACTTGACTGGACAGTGAAATAGACGCGTTACATGTTTTGTTAGGAAACAAGTAACAAAAAACTGAACATAGAATAAGGAATAATTGGGCATTTCATTTTACTTAAAGTGTAACTTATTTGTTGTCAGACTGTGTGTTCTGTCTGCACATCAGCTACAAAGTATAGTGTAGTAGTAACTACATCTTTTAGCTCTATTACCAATTTTTTTATTTTCAAAAGCAAGATGTACATATGATGGACCATACAGCAGCATTTTACAGTACAAAAAGAATCCTGGAATAATAACCTATGGCAGGTTTAATATATTATCAATCAGTTTCTACTAAATGTACATGTAACTGTAAAAAAACACAGTACAAACCTCTAATCCAATGCTGTGTCTTTTCCCACCTTTCCTCATGACTCAACATAACTGAAAATATGTAAAACAAGATATCTAGTTTATAAAACAAAACATCATTTTTCAATATTGTGTGAAGACATGGATATGTCATATGTGCCTATGTGTGGCCACCCAGTGGTTGGAATGTGAATTTTAGTCTGTGAATATTTTTTCAAACACATCATGATATTGTTTTGAACTGGAATTCTCAATATAACAACAGAGATTTTAAAATGCCTTTACAATATAATAAATACAATCTGATTGTTAAAGTCCATTTGCTGATGACAATTATGCATTTCTAAGAACACTAAGGTGCACTTTGGTATTTTATAAAGGGCAAAATCTTCTGTGCAACCATTCTCTTAATAAGTAATGTTTAATAATAAGTCCTAGAAACTACATTTTGCAGCAAATCTTGCCTTATACTACAAATCAGCCTTCGGCTACAACATTCAGTTGCAGGGACTGAAAAGGAGTGTAAAGCAGGATCTTTCTCTTAGTCAGACTGAACAATGGAAGACATACCGCATGTTCAGTTGGTTCGGCTGTGCAGTGGCCCAAAGAGGGACTGGGGACTGACACTGCAATATTCAGACCACTCACTGTAGTGCAGGGTGAGTGGATTAAACATCAAAAGGAAATGGCTCTGCTAAAAGAAAATGCTTCCCCTTATTGTGTCTTGTTGTCAAATTGTCTCTCATTCCAACAATCTGGTGATTGAGAGATTGGCTTAAGATGTTCTGCAGCAGGTGATATTGTTTCTGATTCAATAGTTCTTATTACACTTAGAAGACAATTTCCCTGTGTACAGTCTATTCATGGTGTTTATGTCTGCACTAGTGTAATCACAATCCACTGTAAATGTGTGTTAGTGGTGTATATATGTTAATGTTGCCTGTATGTGTTTATATGTATATATTGCACTTTGATATAAATGTATGTAAGCCACCCAGTGTGATGCTAGTATATCTAAGGGCCCTATTCCATCGTACGATTATTGTTCAGATTATCATTAAATCATTCTAATCTAAACGATAATCGTTCGGTTGAAATGCAGTTAACGATTAACGACCGAACGAGAAATCGTTGATCACTTTATAAAGACCTGGACCTATTTTTATCGTTGCTCGTTCGCAAAACGTTCGCAAATCGTTCGCATTGAAGACGTCGTACGGTTGTTCGCAGTAGATACGAATGCAATCGCGAAGAAATAGCGAAGAAAAAACTATCGCAAATATGATCATAAGTAACAATTATCGTTCCATGGAAACGAGCGAACGTTTTCAGGTCTTTCGCAATAGCGGTCGTTTGAGATCGTTAATAGTTTACGATTATGCGAACGATAATCATCCGTTGGAATAGGGCCCTAAGCCGTGCTGTGTGATACCAATGCGCATAACCAGTGTTAAAATGTTGGAAATTTTTGCACAATATTCTAGTGATAGAATGGACAGATATAAACTTATCACTTTCATGCGGCAGGAACCGCAGATCATATGATGGTGCTAGACAGCTGCCCCCCCCCCACACACACACACACACGCCCACACCCACAAACACACACTGCTAGATCACTCCCTATACCAAACAGGGAGAGATTTATTAAAGGGGTTGGCCACTTTATAGTAAAATTGCTCAGTGTACAGTAATTGTAAGTGTACTCACTGTATATATTGACAGCAGCACCCTGTGTACCTCATAGAGCTAAAATCAGGCTCCCCTCCTCCAGGCTGGGCTGTCCTGCTCTGTGGTGTTTTGGTCCATAAGATTGCTGACATAGAGGAACATGTGACCAGGCCCCGCCCCCCAGTGTCCACCACTGAGCCTGAATATGTCTATGGAGAACACAGGGGACAGGGCCTGGTCACATGCTCCTCCATGTCAGCCATTTTATGGACAGAAACAAAACAAAGCAGGGCAGCCAAGTCTGGTGAAGAGGAGTCGGATTTTAGCTCTATGAGGTACACAGGGAGCTGCCGTCAGTATATACAGTGAGTACACTTTTAGGGTACAAACCCACACACCGTATACACAGCAGATACGCAACAAATACGCAGCAAATACGCAGCAGATTTGTTGGTACAGATTTGATGCTGTGTTCAGTTATTTAGATATAATCTGCTGCGTTTTTGCTGCGTATTTGCTGCGTATTTGCTGCGTATCGCAGCAGTAAATACGCTGCTTATACGGTGTGTGGGTTTATACCCTTACTAATACTTTGTACTGACCTATATTACTATAAAGTGGCCAACGCCTTTAATCAGGACCAGTGGGGATGGGTAGAAGCTGCCAGGAACTGTCCACATGACTCATGGGTGAAACTGCATTAATGTGATCACAGGTTTCCTTTAAGAATATACCATTACATAATGAGGAAAACTAATTTGACTAGCTAGTAGTAACACAAATAGCAGTAATATCTGTAAATTTAAAGAGGTAGTTCAGGAAAAAAAATCCTTTCAAATCGATGGGTGACAGAAAGTGGCAGAGATTTGTCATTTACTTACATTAAAAAAAGATCTCAAGTCTTCCATTACTTATCAGATGCTGTATGTCCTGCAGTGGTATTCTTTCTAGTCTGGAGAGCAGGATAGGTTTTCTATGGGGATTTTCTACTGCTCTGGACAGCTCCTGACATGAAAAGAACTACCCCTTTAATACAACTGATTTGCTATGTAAGTATGAAATAGATCAGGGGCTTGAGTTTACTAGAGAAGAAAATTAGGCAGATCTTAAAGGGGAATTCTAGCTGAAACCCCTGCCTGGGGAGGGGGTCGGTGATAAATGACTGACTGGGCCTGTCAATCAGGGCTGAGCAAGCTGGAAGCCATGTGATGTGCTCCAGCCAATGAAAAGGCTGCTGGTGCGTATGTGCACCAGCAGCCTTTTCTCTCCCATTCACTTTCAATGAAGACGCAGAGGAGGAAGAAGGCCCAGACCGCCCCCCGGCTCTGACATCGTCGTCACCAGATGCCGCCCAGGAGAAGAGGACCGTGACGATCGTAGTAGTAATGTATACATTCTTTAACTTCCGGGGAAGGGGGGGTCGAAGGTCGGAAAGTGGGGGAAGGGGGCCAGACCGGGCATTTAACCACATTACAAAGTTATATATCTTTGTAATGTGTGTTAAATAAGCCAAAACATTTTTTCGTGGGAGTTGTCCTTTAACACCAGGAAGCGGCTGGATACCGGGGAATGGAGTGGCAAAATGCAGGCGCCATCACTGGAGCCAGGGAAGTAAGTAAATGTTATTGTTTTTACCCAGTCCCTGCTTAAGCATTGCTGAAAAAAGGGTCCTGGCCAGAGTACTCCTATAACCCATTCCGACCAAAGACGTAACTATACGTCCATTTTTACGGGGGAATTACTGCTCATTTACATCCTTTGATGAAATGAGAGCAAACACTGCGCCCATTCTATCCATGTCAGGTCCCAGCTGTTAGTCATAGCCTGGCTTCCAATGCAACTGCAGAGAGACAAGCTCGGCAGTTAACCTTATAGATGCTGTGACCAGTGTGATCGCTGCATCTAAAGGGCAGAACAGAGGGATAATTCTCCCTCTGTTCACCATTGGGACTGTGCAAAGCAATCGGTCAGCCCCTGAGGCCTCCAGTGTCATAGCTATGGTGGCTGATCGGGCTCAGCCCTAAGGCAGAGTGTGATCAGCAATGCTTTTGACAGGCATATTACATTGCAATACAGATCAGCATTTCCCGATGGTAGGACAGTAAAATAAAGTAAAAGTAAAAAAAATACTAAAAAAATTTAATGAATGATGTGCATTAAACACATCATCCCTTTTGCCACCAATAATAAATATAGAAAATGTAGAACAATGCTGGAAATAAAATCATTACACGATTAGAGGCACACAGTGACCGCAGCCCGAAAGTTAGAAAAATGCTGACTGTAATTTTTTCATGAAATTAGGACATTTTTCACAATACAATTGTACGTATATCAGCCAAAATTTACCACTAACCTAAAGAACTAGGCTCTATAACCACATAAAGTGAGATGGATCAGATTTTAAAAATGGGCTTTGGTCCTTAAGGTACTTTCTGGACCAGTCTTAAAGGGGTTAATGCTAAAATTAATGGAAAGAACCAACCACAGAAAATAAAGATAAATACCCTGCCGGATTTTCATTATTTATTTATTTATTTTGTTTCCATGGTTAGGTACAGTCTAAAATAAATTAATAGATAAATAAGTGTTACGTATAAGATATGTCTGCCATATCTTGGAGCTTATGTAGGAAAAATGACCTTCCTCTCTCCTTAATTTTTCAATGCAATTTTCAATGTTAAATAGAAGATTTGTTAATTGATTGTACAATCTTCATATTGTTTTAAAGATAAAAACTTGGGCCCAAAAGAAAAGACATGTGAATCGGTAGATCCAATAAGCCAAGACCAGCAAAGTGACATAAAGAGTAGAATAGTTTTTTTTCTCTTCATTAAATTTGAAAGAAAATCAATAGATACTTTTAAATTAGGAACCCATCCTGCTTTAGAAGAAAAAACAAAATTATAATAAGGTTGCAACTTGTGAAAAGCCAAGGTCTAAACTTGTTTTACCTCCTTCAACAAAATTATTTTTTACATAATTATACAAACTGTGAGCAAAAACTGTTCAACCATTATATTTCACCGTTTTAATTATGAACATGCATACAGAACAAAGCTAATGATTATGTATAAGATCCACAAGAGAACAAATACAGTCGCACAAGCCTGATGCACTTTCTAAAGCCAACTATAACACTTGGAAAGTTAATGTGGATTATGCACTAGCTAAGGACATAAAAGCACACAATGAGGTACAATACCCCCATATACAGGAGATGGGATCACTTCCCTGTCGCTTCTTGCAATAGAACATCTGTGTTTCAATTCAGATACAACATAAAGACTCATTTATTTAATTTAACCACATTTTAATGAACGTTATGTTAAAGAATATTATTGATTTTGTGCTGTTGATTATGAGCTTTGGCAAGAATACTGTAATTTCATCTGCAATGTCAGAGGAACTAAGTAGATAAATACATTTTAAATGCCTTGAATGCAAGCAAATGCTCTTTGACTAGTATTCATCATTAACCCAATAATGAGGATAATGATAATAAATTCTACACAATGTAATTATAATACAGATAGATTTCTATTACCACCTTTATAGTTTAAAAGTTTCATATTACCTGTTTAAAATGTTTTTCTTTTATGTTAATAAAAAAAGAGAATAATTTCAAAACATACCTGAGGTATTCATCTGAGATGTTTTCATGCAACGATGGCAGGACTGGACTGGGACTAATATTTAGCATTGACATTTAAAAAAAACAAATATTTGGCAAACTTGTATGTGGATTTTTATCTCTAACAGTAAACTTCTTTTTTTATGTAATCTATATTATTTCTTAAAATCTTGCCAAAATAATGCCTGTATTGTTATATGTGAAAATTTCTAATAAAATATCTTTAAAAATAAAAACAAATAGGTCATAAGACAATCCTAACATGCTGATTTTAATAGGAAGGGACAGGGAGATCACGTGGAGCGTTGCAGCCTTATTAAGTAATTTGATCTTTAATATATGAACAAGGGTAGTCATTTAGCCCTCAGTGCACCTACATTATGCCTGACATAGAGACTTATGTGCCCATTGAATTAAATGGGACAAATGGGGTCTAATTTTTTCAATGTATATGCTTTCTGTGCAAGACTCAAATGTGAGTGAGGGAAGCATGCTCAGGATCAGGAACGAGAGGAAGGCTATAATGACAAAAAGAAGTGAAAGGAGGAGCCATGCTGGTAACTTAGAATGAGAGTTGGAATCATACTGTAAATTCTATATCATAAAAATCAAAGTCTGTCTGTCTGTCCTTCTGTCTGTCTGTCTGTCCTCTATAGACTTCCAAACGCCTGAACCGTTTGACCCCAAATTTGGCACACAGATACATTGGGTGCCCGGGAAGGTTATTGCGAAGGTCCCGTCCCCGCCAGATGTACAGGAGGGGAGGGGGAGGGGAAAGAGAGGCGCCCCATAGAGATGAATGGGAAAATCTCCTCACTGCAAACACAGGTGATATAATTAGCTGCAGCAGACACGGCAGTTGGAGCCTTAGCAACCAATAGGATTACTGCTTTCATTTTCACAGGGAGCAATGGTTGCTAGGGAAGCTGCCTCACAACATCCACAGTAATTACTGGTAGACCCCCTACTCCATCTATACATTACATGTATATACAGGACCCCCTACTCCATCTATACAGTACATGTATATACAGGACCCCTACTCCATCCATACAGTACATGTATATACAGGACCCCCTACTCTAACTACATATTACATGTATATACAGGGTCCCCTACTCCATCCATACAGTACATGTATATACAGGACCCCCTACTCCATCCATACAGTACATGTATATACAGGGCACAACAGGTATAACAAACTGTGACTGGGTAACACTGCTACAACAGACCTGACCAATACCGCCATACTGTGCTGGATAACACTGCCAGACCTGACCAATACCGCCATACTGTGACTAGATAACACCTCCATACCAGACCTGATCAATACCGCCATACTGTGACTGGATAACACCTCCATACCAGACCTGACCAATACCGCCATACTGTGACTGGGTAACACCGCCACACCAGACCTGACCAATACCGCCATACTGTGACTGGATAACACTGCCACACCAGACCTGACCAATACCGCCATACTGTGACTGGATAACACTGCCACACCAGACCTGACCAATACTGCTATACTGTGCTGGATAACACTGCCATACCAGACCTGACCAATACCGCCATACTGTGCTGGATAACACTGTCATACCAGACCTGACCAATACCGCCGTACTGTGACTGGATAACACTGCCATACCAGACCTGACCAATACCGGCAAACTGTGACTGGGTAACACCGCCACACCAGTCCTGACCAATACCACCATACTGTGACTGGATAACACCATCATATCAGACCTGACCAATACTGCCATACTGTGACTGGATAACACCGCTATACCAGACCTGACCAATACCACCATACCGTGACTGGATAACACCGCCACACCAGACCTGACCAATACCACCATACCATGACTGGATAACACCGCCACACCAGACCTGACCAATATCGACACACTGTGACTGAATAACACTGCCATACGGGTAAATACAACCCTGCAGGTATACAGGACACTACAGGTATACAGGACCCCAAAACTATAAACTACAAGTGCACGGGACCTCCACAAAACTATATACTACAGGTATACAGGACCCCAAACTTTACACTACAGGTATACAGGACCCCAAAACTATATACTACAGGTATACATGACCTCCACCAACTATATACTTCAGGTATACAGGACCTCCACCAACTATATACTACAGGTATACAGGACCCCAAACTATACACTACAGGTATACAGGACCCCAAAACTATACACTACAGGTATACAGGAACTCCACCAACTATATACTACAGGTATATAGGACCCCAAACTATACACTACAGGTATACAGGACCTCAAAACCATAAACTACAGGTATTCAGGACCTACACCAACTCTATAATACAGGTATACAGCACCTTCACCAACTCTATACTACAAGTATACAGGACCCCAAATATACTACAGGTATACAGGAACTCCACCAGCTATATACTACAGGTATATAGGACCCCAAACTATACACTACAGGTATACAGGACCTCCACCAACTCTATACTATAGTTATACAGGACCCTCAAACTATTTACTACAGGTATACAGGACCCCCGAACTATATACTACAGGTATACAAGACCTCCACCAATTATACACTACAGGTATCCAGGACCCTCAAACTATAAACTACAGGTATACAAGACCTCCACCAACTATACATTACAGGTATACAGCACCAACTATATACTACAGGTATACATGACCCCCAAACTATGCAGTACAGGTATACAGGACCTTCACCAACTGTACACTTCAGGTATACAGGACCTCCCTCAACTATACACTATAGGTATACAGCCCCCCCAACTATGCACTACAGATATGCGAGACCCTTAAAAACTATACATTGTGGGTATACATAACCCCTCCAACTATGCACTACAGGTATACACTAATTCCACTGATTAACTCAGATGAAACAATACCTTTAGGTTGGCCTCCTGGGCACCTTAGAACAAATCTAATTAACACACTGACACTTTATACCCGGGCAGCGCCGGGTACATTTTCTAGTCTATATAATAAAAATCAAAGTCTGTCTGTCTGTCTGTCCTCTATAGACTTCCAAACGCCTGAACCGTTTGACCCCAAATTTGGCACACTGATACATTGGGTGCCCGGGAAGGTTATTGCGAAGGTCCCGTCCCCGCCAGATGTACAGGAGGGGAGGGGGAGGGGAAAGAGAGGCGCCCCATAGAGATGAATGGGAAAATCTCCTCACTGCAAACACAGGTGATATAATTAGCTGCAGCAGACACGGCAGTTGGAGCCTTAGCAACCAATAGGATTACTGCTTTCATTTTCACAGGGAGCAATGGTTGCTAGGGAAGCTGCCTCACAACATGCACAGTAATAACTGGTAGACCCCCTACTCCATCTATACAGTACATGTATATACAGGACCTCCTACTCCATCTATACAGTACATGTATACAGGACCCCCTACTCCATATATACAGTACATGTTTTTACAGGGCCCCCTACTCCATCTATACAGTACATGTATATACAGGAGCCCCTACTCCATCTATACAGTACATGTATATACAGGACCTCCTACTCCATCTATACAGTACATGTATATACAGGACCTCCTACTCCATCTATACAGTACATGTATACAGGACCCCCTACTCCATCTATACAGTATATGTATATACAGGGCCCCCTACTCCATCTATACAGTACATGTATATACAGGACCCCCTACTCCATCTATACAGTACATGTATATACCAGACCTGACCAATACGACATACTGTGACTGGATAACCGCTCCATACCAGACCTGACCAATACCGCCATACTGTGACTGGATAACACCGCCACACTAGACCTGACCAATACCGCCATACTGTGACTGGTTAACACTGCCACACCAGACCTGACCAATACCGCCATACTGTGACTGGATAACACTGCCACTCCAGACCTGACCAATACCGCCATACTGTGACTGGATAACACTGTCATATAAGACCTGACCAATACCGCCATACTGTGACTGGATAACACCGCCACACCAGACCTGACCAATACCGCTATACTGTGCTGGATAACACTGTCATACCAGACCTGACCAATACCGCCATACTGTGCTGGATAACACTGTCATACCAGACCTGACCAATACCGCCATACTGTGACTGGATAACACCGCCACACTAGACCTGACCAATACCGCCATACTGTGACTGGATAACACTGCCACACCAGACCTGACCAATACCACCATACTGTGACTGGATAACACTGCCACTCCAGACCTGACCAATACCGCCATACAGTGACTGGATAACACTGTCATATAAGACCTGACCAATACCGCCATACTGTGACTGGATAACACCGCCACACCAGACCTGACCAATACCGCTATACTGTGCTGGATAACACTGTCATACCAGACCTGACCAATACCGCCATACTGTGCTGGATAACACTGTCATACCAGACCTGACCAATACCGCCATACTGTGACTGGATAACACTGCCATACCAGACCTGACCAATACCGGCAAACTGTGACTGGGTAACACCGCCACACCAGTCCTGACCAATACCACCATACTGTGACTGGATAACACCATCATATCAGACCTGACCAATACGACATACTGTGACTGGATAACCGCTCCATACCAGACCTGACCAATACCGCCATACTGTGACTGGATAACACCGCCACACTAGACCTGACCAATACCGCCATACTGTGACTGGATAACACTGCCACACCAGACCTGACCAATACCGCCATACTGTGACTGGATAACACTGCCACTCCAGACCTGACCAAAACCGCCATACTGTGACTGGATAACACTGTCATATAAGACCTGACCAATACCGCCATACTGTGACTGGATAACACCGTCACACCAGACCTGACCAATACCGCTATACTGTGCTGGATAACACTGTCATACCAGACCTGACCAATACCGCCATACTGTGCTGGATAACACTGTCATACCAGACCTGACCAATACCGCCATACTGTGACTGGATAACACTGCCATACCAGACCTGACCAATACCGGCAAACTGTGACTGGGTAACACCGCCACACCAGTCCTAAACAATACCACCATACTGTGACTGGATAACACCATCATATCAGACCTGACCAATACTGCCATACTGTAACTGGATAACACCGCTATACCAGACCTGACCAATACCACCATACCGTGACTGGATAACACCGCCACACCAGACCTGACCAATACCGCCATACTGTGACTGGATAACACTCCCATACCAGACATGACCAATACCGACACACTGTGACTGAATAACACTGCCATACGGGTAAATAAAACCCTGCAGGTATACAGGACACTACAGGTATACAGGACCCCAAAACTATACACTACAAGTGCACGGGAACTCCACCAACTATATACTACAGGTATATAGGACCCCAAACTATACACTACAGGTATACAGGACCCCCAAACTATACACTACAGGTATACAGCACCTTCACCAACTCTATACTACAAGTATAGAGGACCCCAAATATACTACAGGTATACAGGAACTCCACCAGCTATATACTACAGGTATATAGGACCCCAAACTATACACTACAGGTATACAGGACCTCCACCAACTCTATACTATAGTTATACAGGACCCTCAAACTATTTACTACAGGTATACAGGACCCCCGAACTATATACTACAGGTATACAAGACCTCCACCAATTATACACTACAGGTATCCAGGACCCTCAAACTATAAACTACAGGTATACAAGACCTCCACCAACTATACATTACAGGTATACAGCACCAACTATATACTACAGGTATACAGGACCCCCGAACTATACAGTACAGGTATACAGGACCTTCACCAACTGTACACTGCAGGTATACAGGACCTCCCTCAACTATACACTATAGGTATACAGCCCCCCAACTATGCACTACAGATATGCGATACCCCTAAAAACTATAAATTGTGGGTATACAGAACCCCTCCAACTATGCACTACAGGTATACACTAATTCCACTGATTAACTCAGATGAAACAATACCTTTAGCTTGGCCTCCTGGGCACCTTAGAACAAATCTAATTAACACACTGACACTTTATACCCGGGCAGCGCCGGGTACATTTTCTAGGTATTAATAAAAGTGGAGCCATGTTGGGGCAAAGGAATGAGAGGGAAAGCCTTGCAATGTATTAAAAATGAAAGAAGCAGCCATGCTACAAATGATAAAAAATGGGGGAACCATCTTGGGGATCAGGAAAGAGATGGAAAGCCATGCTGCTGACCCAGAATGAGATGTAGAGCCATGCCTCAGACTAGGAACAGAAGGAAAAGCCATGCATGCAACCAAAAATGGAATAAAGAACCATGCATAAGACTGAGGGACTGGAATGAGATGCAGAGCCATGCTGAGGATCAGAAACAAAATGGAGTCCATGCTGGGACTAAAATGTTACGGTATGCTGTGTACTAGGGATGAGATTGGCTACACTAGTGAGAGTATTGCGGCTTTTTTGCAGTGAAAACCGTGCACAAAACACGTTCTTTCACGGCAAAAAAAGGGTTTTTAATGTTATATTGCTTTCTATGAGTGAAGCTGCTGTTTCAAGCGTTTTTTTGTGCAATTTAGCAGCATAACCATGTCACAGAAATGCATCAAAACCGGAACCAGAAGACCCTGCTAAACACCAATAGAACACTGTATCTTTGTTTCCACCCTTGTGGCGCTGTGTCTCTTTCAATGTTATTGGCCCTTCATGAAAGTGAAACACAGAAAGTAAAAGTATGGTGGCAGGTTGGCAGCATGGTACTGGTTGTGGTGAGACAGGGCCATTTTTAGCAATGGGCAGGGCGGGCTATGGCACGGGGCGCTGACAGCTAGGGGGCGCCCTCCTCCACCTCACTCAGAAGCTGTGGCCGACATTGTCTGTGCCCAGGGCAGTTCTGTGCACCCCTCACTTAGCACCTGGCTCCTGGGAGGGCTCTTTTGCGTCCTGTCAGATTAAAGTTTCAGGGAAGAGGAGAGTGGAGACAGCAGGGACCTCGGGATGCTCCCTGACATCCCTCTGCTAAAGATTTATCGCACAGGTAGCAGCTCCCATGTGACAGCGTCTCCTTTCCCAAACCGGCCTTAACACAGCTGAAGAGAAGCATCTCTGTCCTGCTTCTCTCTTCTGTTAGCGGAGCTGAGTGGGGAGCACTGGGAGGACGGTAGTGTAGTGTCCTGTTGTATGTGAGTGTGGGGTGGGGGAGGAGGGAATGAGCAGTAATACTCTGTAGAGTCTCTAGTTTCTCCTTATCAGTCACTTCAGTCACTAATTCAGTCAGTAATTATTGCTGAGAGTTTAACCCTTACACTGTTTTCCCATGAATCAGGAACCTGCGGAGGCAATGTAAAGGTTAAACCTTAATCTCTTTGCTGCAATAAATAAGTGATAAGGAGAAACTGAAGGAGCTAGAGAAGTGACATTATCAGTACAGGGCCCATATTACTATGTTAAGGACCCTTTAAGATGGCCCAGTATTCAATCTTGTGCAGCCAGGCTGCTGTATCTGTAGTGCACCCATCTAAATACATTACTATCGGCTGCATATCCCCTGTTTACACAGGAAGATGTGCAACCGATAATAATTTATACAACCACCCAAAAGATCCAGTCAGCAAACAAGCGAGCGTTTGTTCAGCTGTCAGCTAATTGCTGGCCCTTTTATATAGCCATAGGGGAATGAACGTCCTTAGAAATACTCGTTAAAGCAACTCTGTATCGCCATGTAGCCACCCCTCAAACTGCCGATACCACCAGTTGGAGGTCGGCCTTTCTCCCAGTGACAGCAGGATGTCAATATGGTGGGGCCTAAAGCATCTGTGCCCAGAGCCTGCAACACATCCCTCCCCATTGGGAACGGATGCTTAAGCCCCCACTTTATTGACATCCCGCTGCGCCACAGCAATAAAATTACTTCAGGTACATGTGGTAATCACACACCTCTTAGTAAATTCAGCAGGACTCGCACCTGCTCCGAAGCAGTTGTATATTTCTGCCATGATTTACGCCTGCTTGCAGGCTCAAATCATAATAAACCAATGCACTTAGGACTCTCTAACTACAAAAGCCATAAACATTACAACTCTCAGCATTTACTGATGGGCCACAGCCCTCAGAATATACTGAAGTTGAAGTAGAAATGAGCAGACCCCTCAAAGTGTTGTCCCCTCACAAACTATAACTCCCAGAGAGCTTCAAAAGTGGCATTCTGATAGTTGTAGTTGCTGCTGTGGTGACAGATACAGACCAGTCCGGGATGGGAGCTGGTGAGCCTGTCGCTTCTCACTGGTTCCTTCTGTAAAGCCCCTATTACACGGGACAAAATGGTCAGCAAGTGAGCGCCGACCTGTCAGGTCAGCGCTCGCTTCCTCCTCATTCCCCCTCCTGCTGCTGGCGGTATTACACGTACCAACAGCGAGCAGGGAGGAGCGGGTAAGAGCAGTGGGGGCCGCAGAGAGCTTCCTGGGCAATGGACAGTGGCGGTCTGCTGCTGACACTCCTATTACACAGAGCAACCGCAGCAGATCATTACCATTATCATTAGTGTTTTAGTCTGTTGAAAGACAATGATCAGCCGACATCGTGCATGTGCATCATGCAGCCGTTATCAATGAGGGGGATGCTGATAGGTTTGTCTGTCCTTGAGTCCTTATGGGGTAGCCTGAGCAGGATGAGGAGCCCAGGCATCCACTAGTCCTTTTGGGATGACTGTAAGAGAAGGAAGATATGGTGAAGTGGCAAGTGGCTCCCTTGATACCACTGCCCAACTACTGTGAAGCTGTTGAGTCCAGCTGGGATGAGCAGCAGGTTATACGCAGTCCACCACCATAATACTGGTAAGCCGTATTGGGCCAGGATGGTGAAGTAAGTGACTGGAGTGTAGAAATGGCATTTTAGCTTGCCCGAGTGTGCAGCAGTCCCAGAAAGGCTGTCAAGCCATAGTGAGTGTACATCAGTCCCACTGAGGCCTTCAATCCATACTGAGCATGCAGCAGTCCCAGAGAGGCCATCAAGCTTGCCTGAGTCCCCTTGGCTTAGGCCCAGAAAGCTGTTAGGGAGACCAGATACCACTTCTGTGGAGAAACCTTTTCTCTTTTTTTGTGAGTAACCTGTCAAGAGGGACTACCTCCCGGACTACATGCAGAACCGTGAACCCAGGGAGGAGGTGGTGTACACCCCTATTTTGGAGCCACGTGGATGGTGGGCTGCTGCCATGTGTTGCTTTGGGAACCTCCTTCATCATCAACACAACCTGAGGCGTGGGATGAAGAAGAGTAACAACAGCCTGCCCAGGCCCTGCTGGAGACGCCTGAGGGTCAGTGTTTGACACCTTCGCCAAAAACAGAAGCTGAGTCAGTAGACACAATCTCATCTTCTCCTTAAATGGTAGTCCCCAATGTGGCAGACACCATTCCATCTTCTCCTCTAGAGGGCAGGTGGCCTTATAGCCAATTGCGCATCTGCAATGGGTTTATGGTAATAACCTTGAATCCGAGCTTTGCTGTAATATAATGTACAATGTACGTCCGCCATTTTGGGTGCACTTTAGTGCTAAATTTTGAAATTTTTTGCAGAGGTCAGATAAAATCTTGATTCGGGATGTTTGGTTCACTCATTGTTTGGTTTTTATTTAACAGAGCTTGTTAGGAAATTAAAGTTGAGCTCTGAAACCTCCACACTGTGACTTCAGGGAACAGACAGCAATCTCATGGTGGATTTGCATGAACATAGTAATGATCCAGCGTGACTTTAATGCAAATGCAAAAAAAAACATTAAAAATAGAACATTTGAATACATGTAAGTCTGTCCCATGACAAAAGTAAAGGGACAGGGAAAGATCGCGGAGGGGGGATTCATTCAACTTACTTCACCAGGCCTTAACGTCAGAATGACGCCGATCCCAGCTCAGTAATTTATAGATCTGGTCTGCAGCAGATTAGAGCAATACAGCACTGATCTAATGGATCAGTGCTGTATTATGTATACTACTTTAATCTACATCAGTCATGTCAAACTCTGGCCCGCGGGGCCATTATTTTTGGCCCACCAGGCAATTCAGAGTTTGAATTACATCTGGCTCACAATGGCTACAATATAAGAGACTATTGGGGAGGTCTGGCTACAATATAAGAGACTGTTGGGGAGGGCTGACTACTATATAAGAGGCTATGAGGGAGGGCTGGCTACTATATGAGACTATGGGGGAGGGCTGGCTACTATATGAGATTACTGGGGAGGGCTGGCTACTATATGAGACTACTGGGGAGGGCTCGCTACTATATAAGAGACTGGGGGAGGGCTCTCTACTATATGAGACTACTGGGGAGGGCTGGCTACTATATGAGACTATGGGGGAGGGCTTGCTACTAAATGAGACTATGGGGAGGGTTGGCTACTATATAAGAGACTATGGGGGAGGGCTGGCTACTATATAAGACTATTGTGGAGGGCTGGCTACTATATGAGACTATTGGGGAGGGCTGGCTACTATATAAGAGACTATGGGGAGGGCTGGCTACTATATGAGATTACTTGGGAGGGCTGGCCAATATATGAGATTACTGGGGAGGGTTGGCTACTATATAAGAGACTATGGGGAAGGCTGGCTACTATATAAGACTATTGGGGAGGGCTGGCTACTATATGAGACTGCTGGGGAGGGCTGGCTTCTATATGAGACTACTGGGGAGGGCTCGATACATTATAAGAGACTCTATGGGGGAGGGCTCGCTACTATATGAGACTCTGGGGGAGGGCTGGCTACTATATGAGACTATGGGGAGGGCTGGCTACTATATGAGATTACTGGGGAGGACTGGCTACTATATGAGATAACTAGGGAGGGCTGGCTACTATATGAGATTACTTGGGAGGGCTGGCCACTATATGAGATTACTGGGGAAGGTTGGCTACTATATAAGAGACTATGGGGAGGGTTGGCTACTATATAAGACTACTGGGGAGGGCTGGCTACTATATGAGACTACTGGGGAGGGCTCGCTACTATATAAGAGACTATGGGGGAGGGCTTGCTATTATATGAGACTATTGGGGAGGGCTGGCTACTATATAAGAGATTATGGGGAGGGCTGGCTACTATATGAGACTATGGGGGAGGGCTGGCTACTAAATGAGACTATGGGGAGAACTGGTTACTATATAAGAGACTATAGGGGAGGGCTGGCTACTGTATAAGACTATTGGGGAGGGCTGGCTACTATATGAGACTACTGGGAAGGGTTGGCTACTATATTAGAGACTATGGGGAGGGCTGGCTACTATATGAGACTATTGGGGAGGGTTGGCTACTATATTAGAGACTATGGGGAGGGCTGGCTACTATATGAGACTATTGGGGATGACTGGTTACTATATGAGACTACAGGGGAGGGCTGGCTACTATATGGGACACTTGGGGGGTCTGGATATTATTTGGGCACTATTGGGAGGGCTGGCTAATATCTAGGGCAATTTTGGTTGGGTTGGCTACAACATGGGGTAATATTGGGGGGTTGGCTATTACATGGGTTGGGGTTTAATCATATCATAGCAGTTTATCATGTCATTTATCATAGTGCACAGCGCTGGAAGATGCACACCACTGACAGTGTCAGAAACACCACATTCGCGCTTCAAGAATTATTAAGGTTGGCCCGTGACTTTGTCCAATATTTTAATTTTGACTTTGATTTTGAGTTTGACACCTCTGATCTACATGATAGATCAATGTAGTTATATTAGAAGTCCCACAGGGGGACTTCTAATTATTGTGGAAAAAAAATCCCCTCCCCTAATAAAAATTTTAATCACCTCCCTTTTCCCATTTTGTAAATAAAAATAAATAAACAAACATATTTGGTATCGCCACGTACGTGATCGCCTAAACTGTCAAATTATTACATTCCTGATCTCACATGGTAAATAGTGTAAGCACAAAAACTTTTTTTTTTTTTGTCACATCAAATCCAGAAAAATTGTAATAAAAAGTGATCAAAAAGTCCCATAAACGCAAGCAAGATACTGATAGAAAGTATGGTTAAAAAAATGACACCTCACGCAGCCCCATAGACCAACAAATAAAAACGTTATAAGAATGGTAATAGAGAAATTTGAAGGAACATTTAGTTTTTTTAAAGGTTTTAATTTTTTAAAAGCTATCAAAATAAAAGTTATACATCATATCACATATCATTGTAATCGTAACAAGTTGAGGAACATATATAACATGTCAGTTTTTTCATAGGACAAATGGTATAAACCTCACGCAGCCCCATAGACCAACAAATAAAAGCGTTATAAGAATGGTAATAGAGAAATTTGAAGGAACATTTAGTTTTTTTAAAGATTTACATTTTTTAAAAGCTATCAAAATAAAAGTTATACATCATATCACATATCATTGTAATCAAAACGAGTTGAGGAACATATATAACATGTCAATTTTACCATAGGACTAATAGTATAAACAACCCCCTCCCCCCCCCCCCACACACACACACCCTAAATAAAAAATATATATATTTTCAAAATCACAGCTCACTTTTTTTCCGGTTTTGCATTATATTTTATGGAAAAATCAAAAAGTACAATTAGTGGCGCAAAAAATAAGGGCCCATTTGGGTCTGTAGATGAAAAAAAGGAAGTACTATGGGCTTTTAAACGTGAGGATGAAAAAAAACTTATGTTGCTGTTATCATCTTATGTGACAAAGAGGCCATTGGGTTTCCTTATGCTCCAGTGCCTAGGTGTGACTACTACCTAAAGCAAGGCCCCTGACAGTAAGGAAGCAAGCTATATCCAAGATGCAATCTTTTTTGACAACAATATACATGCCTACGGAAGGCATGTTTATTATCAGCTTATAGAAAAATCACAAATAGACAGTAAACTACATTTTGGTTGTAAAAAAACATGTAACTAGGAGATGTCTGCTACAAAAATAAAGAAAAGCTCTAGAAAAAAAATATAATTGTTGTTCAGAGATACAAGGTATCATACTGCAGTGTTAAAAATTGCAGTTTAAGCTATATATTGTGCAGTGATCATCCCCCCTAGCATTAATTATGCTTTTCTTTTGGGGAGAAGCTCCATTTAATGTGCAGATACATGCTAAAGGAGTTATGTTAATTTTCTTTTTTCTCACACCTCAAGACTCTTTAATTCCTTGAAATGAAATGTTATTATTCAGCACATGAGCACAAGACAGAAATGGTTAGATAATTACAATGAAACATTATATGTAATGATAATAGATTAGGAGATCTGAAAGGCAAAAAGCTTTCTCTTTTAAGTGCCAGGATGGACAGATATTTATGCAGAATGATAATATGAAAATAAGAAAAAATAACTAAAACCTTTCATGAGTCGTTTTTTTTTAATATGAGTACCAGCTTGTGATTATTTCCCATATAAAGTAACTGGTTCCTGATGCAGAAAATGTAATAAAAACTCTGTCTACCTTTAACCTGTAGAAGATTATTAGAGGTGCAGTGTACACAGTCTTCTATTGACAAGTGCTGTTATTAGTAGCCTTATCTCTTTGATTGTGGTCAATCTGTAGTCAAATGTTTGTAATACATAAAATGCAACGCTAACAGACACAGTAATTAAAAACACTGTAAGTGAAAGAAAAATGTTTTTAGGGGGGCATTATAATTATTAGGGTTGTATTGGAATATTATGAGTATATAACACAAAAGCAATCCACATTTTGCACAAACGTTAGTGACTGTTCCCTTTTTGGGGTCTACACACTTATAAACATATTTAAAAAAAATAAACAAGCATGGCAGCCTAGAAGCTTGAAGAGGTTGTCCAACGATAAGGGTATGTTTACCATTTTATGTAGTGGGGGATTTTAATGCCATGATGGACCCCAGGATGGATAGAAATGGTAAGGTGGCGCTGCTCTCCCCCCTCCCTCCCTCCTGGTGAGTTTCGCCCCGAGAGGTCAGATGGGATGATGTGTGGCGCTGTCTCAACCTGAGTAAATGCTGTTTTTCATGCTTCGTGCCTAGTATCCAACTGCTTCCCGTATAGATTAGGCATTGGCAAATAGACCAGTTGTATCTAGGGCTCTGAATATGGTACACAAACCAAGCCTTATCGGCCCACGCCCTAGTGATGCTCACTCTGCTCTGTGGACGTGGGCAAGGACCCATGAAAAATAGAAATATTTTTTAGACTCAACGCACATTGGTTAAATTTGGTAAAGACAGCAAGATGGGAATACAGATTAAAGAGTTCGGGGAATGGAATTGTGGCTCAGCATCAGTGCAAATATTGTGGGACACTCTCAAAGCCTTTGTGAGAGGGGAGAAATTGTCTACACTAGGAAAAAATTATTTCGGGAAGAAAAAGATCTAAAGTCATGAGTGGAGCCTAGAAGATTTATGGATCTAATAAAACACACCAGTCACTTCAGATTCTCAAAAAGGCACAAGAAGATTAATCTCAATATCTTCTACAGAAGGCCCACACTAAACTCTTATTCCAGAACTCAAAATATTTATCGGGTAAGCTGGGTAAAATGCTGTCTTTTATTATAAAAGCACAGGAAGAGAGGAGATTACTATTAGGAGTAATGATGGACATATAGTTAACACAAAAAAGGAAATACATGAGAATTTTGTTTCCTTCTATGAGGACCTCTACAGGTCCAGAGGTGAGGCTTCACAGGAACATACTAGAGCTTTGTTAGATCTTACCATTAAGATGAAGTTGACAAGAGAAACAAGTGAAGGTATGGAGGCCCCTTTCACTACTACTATGATACTTCGGTCCCTTCCTAATGGTTCGGCTACTGGTCCTGATGTAGTTCCATTCGAATTGTACAAAAATGCTATACGCGCCCTCCCTAAAACCCGACTCTCCCTGAATGGTGAGCTATCAAATGCTTTTTCTTTAACATGTGGCACCCATCAGGGATGCCGCTTCCACTCCTTTTATTCCCCCTATATATAGAGCCACTTGCTAATATGATTAGAATGTACACTAGTATACAAGGTTTCGGGTTAAGGGGAGTACAAGATAAATTGTAATTATACGCAGATGGTCTGCTTTTTTTCATTAGAAATCCAGGTCACACATTGCCGTATGTTCTGAAAACGTGCCAAGAATATGGCAAAGAATCTGGTTTTGAAATTAACTGGTTGAAATCTCTCCTTATGAACTTAAGAGGACTTTAACAACTTTGGCCTCCAAATGGCAGAGGACAGTCTGGAATACTTGGGAATTATTATAACTAGAGAGATTTCAAATTATTACGACTATAACCTAAAACCATTACTAGCTAGAATTAAAAAGAAAACGGAGGTATGGTCTAGACTGACCCTCACAATGACTGATAGAGCAGCCCTTATTAAGATGGTTATACAACCTCAGATTCTCTACTGTATAAGGGCGGCTCTGACCTGGATCTCTGGAACGAGTATTAAATAATTTGTTATAGGGAGGGAAAAGACCTTGCACACGCTATGTCACTTTTACTTTACCTAAGCAAAAAGGAGGACTGGACCCCTCTGATTTCGGGTTATATTTCTTTGCTCTTAATTCTTATCAGATATGCAGGAATACACAGTCTCCGCTAGGGGCATTTCTCCTAGAGGAGTCTTCTGGTAACTCGGAGTCTCTCCTTACATGTATGGATGCACACAGATCACAGTTTAGAACTAGTTGCACTTTTTCCAAGCTGAAGGCATGGGATAAAATATGAACCAACACTTGTAGTTTGTTGGGTATTAAATCTAGCACAATTTTCACTCTGATATGGGAGAATACGAATTTTCTTGTATTCCACGAAATAAGATATTCTAGGGTATGGAAAGTAATAATCCTATGAAGCAAAAAAAGACCTTATGTGTAATATTCAACTGAAATCAATCCAAATAGAATATGAAAGTTCAAAATTTTATTAGCTAAAAAATAAACAACAATGGCAGTAAAAAGTTCAAAAACCACACATGGAAAACAGCACCACAGGTATGGGCAGGTCCGGGTAACCTGATAATACAGGCTGCAACACGCTGTGAGATATTGGGAGATAATCAAATGACCATGCACTAATACTATATATAATCAGGATAAACGGCTCTAGAGCCTATACAATAACCTAAGTAAACCATTCATGGCAAAGTGACTAAGTGCTAAAGTGCATAAAGCAATGTGCAGAGCATACCCATCTACAGTTCACTGCCCGTCCTGGATGCCGCCAAACCCCAGGGTAGGGTATGGAAAGACAAAGGTATTATGAAAATTTCACAACTTTTTGAGGAGGGTAAAATCAGGTCTTTTATAGATTTACAAGGTGATTTCTCGCTTTCTAATAAATATAGATTTTATTATTTACAGTTAGTACACGCGTCCTCCACTCTAGATAGGGAGAGGCTCCGAGTGTCCCTAATATTAAAGTATATCTTTCCCTAAGTCTATCTATGAAGATACAGACTGCCTTTGCAGTCTGTATCTTATGCCTTACCTACTCTTTCGTATCTGTGTAAGCAAGGCCGGGCGCCGCCATCTTGATGACGTCATTTGCGTTCCACCTTGCTTGCACAGAAACAGAGGATTAGGTAAAGTAGAAGATACAGACTGTAAAGGCAGTCTGTATCTTCATGAAGTCTATTTATGAAGATACAGACTGCCTTTGCAGTCTGTATCTTATGCCTTACCTACTACTTCGTGCCGGTGCAGCAGGGCCGGCGCCGCCATCTTGATTACGTCTTTGCGTTCCACCGCTGGAACGCAAGTTACGTAATCAAGATGGCGGCGCCGGCCCTGCTGCACCGGCACAGAGTAGTAGGTAAGGCATAAGATACAGACTGCAAAGGCAGTCTGTATCTTCATAAATAGACTTCATGAAGATACAGACTGCCTTTACAGTCTTATACTTTACCTAATCCGCTTGTTTGGTGTAGCTAGGCCGGGGGGGGGGGGGGGGAGCCATCTTGAAGACGTGACTTGCGTTCCAGCGGGGGAACGCAAGTGACGTCATCAAGATGGCGGGCCCCCACCGGCCTTGCTGCCGCTCTGCATGACGGGAGTTTCCTGTCTCGCGCCGGCTCTTTTGAAAAGAGCCGGCGCGAGGCAGGAAAGTAAAACAGAAATATTTAAAAAACGCAGCTTTAAAATTAATTAATTATATTTACAAATATTGTTAAAATTAAGATTTACATCTAATTAGGGAATAAAAAAAAATTCATTTTTGCCCGTGATTGGTTCTCTTTAACCCCTTCGTGCTGCAGCTAGTTTGGGCCTTAATGACCAGGCTAATTTTTCAAAATCGGACCTGTCTCACTTTATGCTCTTATAGCTCAGTGATGCTTTAACGTATGCTAGCGATTCTGAGATTGTTTTTTCGTGACATATGGCACTTTATGTTAGTAGCAAAAGTTGGTCACTATTTTGTGTGTTTTTTGTGAAAAACATCAAAATATCATGAAAAATTGAAAAAATTAGCATTTTATGAACTTTGAAATTCTCTGCTTCTAAAAAAAGAAAGTCGTAGCACATAAATTAGTTACTAAGTCACATTACCAATATGTCTTCTTTATTCTGGCATAATTTGGTAAACATATTTTACTTTTTTAGGGTGTTATGGGGCTTAGAAATGTATCAGCAAATTATCACATTTTCGTGAAACTGATTTTTTTAGGGACCAGTTCTTTTTTTAAATGGATTTAGAAGTCTGGTATCCTGAAAACCCCCATAAGTGACCCCATTTTGGAAACTACACACCTTAAAGAATTAATCTAGGGGTATAATGAGCATTTTAACCCTACAGGGGCTGGAGGAAAGTATTCACAATTAGGCAGTAAAAAAATGGAAAATTGTAATTTTCCAATAATATATACGTTTAGATTAAAGTTTCTCATTTTCAAAAGGAATATGAGACAAAAAGCACCCCAAAATTTGTAATGCAGGTTCTCTTGAGTACAACGGTACCCCATATGTGGGCGTAAACCACTGTATGGGCACACAGCAGGGCTCAGAAGGAAGGGAGCGCCAATTAGCTTTTCCAATGCAAATTTTGCTGAAGAAGTTTCTGAGCGCCAGGTGCGTTTGCAGTGCCCCTGTAGTGTCAGCAGAGAGAAAACCCCCCATAAGTCACCCCATTTTGGAAAGTACACCCCTCAAAGAATTCATCTTGGTGTGTGGTGACCATTTTGACCCCACAGGTATTACAGGAAAGTATTCAAAAGAAGACAGTAAAAATGAAAAACTCGAATTCTTCCAATAATATGTTCGTTTAGTTTGAAATTTCTCAATTTCACGAGGAACAAGAGGAAAAAAGTACCCCAAAATTTGTAACACAGGTTCTCCTGAGTACAAAAGTACCCCATATGTGGGCATAAACCACTGCATGGGCACACAGGAGGGCTCAGAAGGGAAGGAGCGCCAATTAGCTTTTTCAATGCAGATTTTGCTGCAGAAGGTTCCGAGCGCCAGGTGCGTTTGCAGTGCCCCTGTAGTGCCAGCGGAGTAAAATCTCGCCATAAGTCACTCTATTTTGGAAAGTGCACCCCTCAAAGTATTCATCTTGGTGTGTGGTGACCATTTTGACCCCACAGGTATTAGAGGAAAGTATTCAAAAGTAGACAGTAAAAATGAAAAACTCAAATTTTTCCAATATTATGTTCTTTTAGTTTGAAATTTCTCAATTTTATGAGGAACAAGAGGAAAAAAGTACCCCAAAATTTGTAACGCAGGTTCTCCTAAGTGAAAAGGTACCTCATATGTGGGCATAAACCACTGCATGGGCACACAGGAGGGCTCAGAAGGAAAGGAGCGCCAATTAGCTTTTTCAATGCAGATTTTGCTGAAGAAGTTTCCGAGCGCCAGGTGCGTTTGCAGAGCCCCTGTAGTGTCCGCAGAGTAAAATCTCCCAATAAGTCACCCCATTTTAGAAAGTGCACCCCTCAAAGAATTTATTTTGGGGTGTGGTGAGCATTTTGACCCCACAGGTGTTTGAGGAAAGTATTCAAAAGTAGACAGTAAAAATGAAAAACTCGATTTTTTTCCAATAATATGTTCCTTTAGTTTGAAATTTCTCAATTTCTCGAGGAACAGGAGAGAAATGTCACCCCAATATATGTAAATCAGGTTTTCCTGAGTAGAACGGTACCCCATATGTGGGCATAAACCACTGCATGGGCACACAGCCGGGCTCAGAAGGGAAGGAGCGCCAATTAGCATTTTCAGTGCAGATTTTTCTGAAGAAGTTTCTGAGCGCCAGGTGCATTTGCAGAGCCCCTGTAGTGTCAGCAGAATAGATTCCCCCCAAAAGTCACCCCATTTTGGAATGTGCACCCCTCAAAGAATTCATCTTGGGGTGTGGTGACCATTTTTACCCCACAGGTATTAGAGGAAAGTATTCAAAATTGGCCAGTAAAAATGAAAAACTCTAATTTTTCCAATAATATGTTGGTTTAGTTTGAAATTTCTCAATTTGACGAGGAACAGGAGAGAAAACGTACCCCAAAATCTGTAACGCAGGTTCTCCTGAGTACAACGGTACCCCATATGTGGGCATAAACCACTGTATGGGCACACAGCAGGGCTCAGAAGGGAAGGAGCGCCAATTTACAGGAGCAAAATTGCAGCTAGTAATGGTTATTAGAATAGCGCAGTTACTTAAATAGAATAAAAAAAATGAGATTACAGGTAATGTGGGTGGTTACGGGCAACCAGGGGTGGTTATGGGCAACCTGAGGTGGTTACAGGTAATCTGGGGTGGTTACGGACAACATGGGGTGGTCACGGGCAACCTGCTGTGGTTACGGCAACCTGGGGTGGTTACAGGCAACGTGGGGTGGTTACGGCAACGAGGGGTGGTTATGGGCAACGTGTGGTGGTCACGGGCAACCTGCTGTGGTTACGGCAACGTGGGGTGGTTACAGGCAACGTGGGCTGGTTACAGGCAACGTGGGCTGGTTACAGGCAACGTGGGCTGGTTACGGGCAATCTGCTGTGCTTACAGACAATCTGGGATGGTTACAGGAAACGTGGGGTGGTTACGGGCAACCTGCAGTGCTTACAGACAATCTGGGGTGGATACGGGCAACGTGGGGTGGTTACAGGCAACCTGCAGTGCTTACAGACAATCTGGGGTGGTTACGGGCAACGTGGGGTGGTTACGGGCAACCTGCAGTGCTTACAGACAATCTGGGGTGGTTACGGGCAACGTGGGGTGGTTACGGGCAACCTGCAGTGCTTACTGACAATCTGGGGTGGTTACGGGCAACGTGGGGTGGTTACGGGCAATGTGGGGTGGTTACGGATAAACTGAAGTTCTTATAGGCAATCTGGGGTGGATACCTGTTATCTGGCATGGGCACCGCAATCTGGAGGGGGTCATTGTCAATTTGGGGTGGTCAGAGGCGCTGTGGCGTGGTCAGAGGCGACGTGTGGCGGTCAGAGGCGACGTGCGGTGGTCAGAGGCGACGTGCGGTGGTCAGAGGCATTGTGGCGTGGTCAGAGGCATCGTGGCGTGGTCAGAGGCAACACGCGGTGGTTACGTGCAATCTGGGGGGGGTTACATGTAATCTGGCATGATTACGGGGAACCTGGGGGGTTATGTGCAACCTGGAAGGGTTACAGACAATCTGGGATTGTTACTGATAAACTGAAGTGCTTATAGGTAATCTGGGGTGGGTACATGTAATTTGGGGTGGTTACGGGCAATCGGGAGGGGGTCACTGGCAATTTGTGGTGGTTACGGGCAACGTGTGGTGGTTACGGGCAACGTGCGGTGGTTACGGGCAACGTGCGGTGGTTACGGGTAATCTGGGGAGGGGTTAGGGGTAATTTGGGAGTAAACTGCAATTATTACTATAATAAAAAGTGTGTGTTTTATTTTTTTGTATGTTTGTCACTTTTTGTACTTTACATATTTATTTTCACTGTATTACTATGATTACTGTGATATTTTCTATCTCAGTAATCATAGTTTAGTGACAGAGACCAAATTGGTCTCTGTCACTTTAAATTTTCAGAGTTGGCTGGTTGTGAAGCGCATGCGCACTTCATAACCAGCCAGGACGTCGAGGAGGAAGGAGCTCCGTGGATCCGGTGAGTATATGGGGAAGGGGGGGGTGACTGGGGGACGGGGGTGACAGGGGGGGTGGGGGGCGACTTGGGGGGTGGGGGGACATCACTTTTTATCCCCTGTCACCAATCATTCATGGTGACAGGGGATAAAAAGTGCCTGGATGCACATGGCACAAGCGATCAGCTGATCGCTTGTACCGGGACCAAACAGGGGGGTCCCCGATGACTGCCCCATGCTCTCCGCTACCTCCGGTGGCAGAGAGCATGGGGCTTTCATTCATTTTAACTTTTACATCGCTGTGAACCGACATTAGTCGGTTCACAGCGATGGAGGCGGCCATCTTGGAAATGATGGCCGCCGGGGGAGGGGGGTTAGTTATTGGGGCACTAGGGGGGGGCTGATCTGAGGTCTGGGGGACACTTATTTCATCTCCCCCCGCCGTAGATTCACGGCGGGGGGAGATGAAAGGCGTCGGCGGCACCGGTAATCTCCTTTACCGACGGTCGGCGCTATAACGTTAATAGCGGCGATTGTCGGTAAGGGGGGGGGGAGCCGGGACGGACCCCACACACTGCCCCAACCCCTCAGCTACCTCCGGTAGCCGGGGGGATGGGCAGCCTTATTCTCTGCCATCGCCGTAAAAAGCTGATGGCAGCAGAATAAGGACCATTAGTGACCGCCGTAGAAAGCCGTATCGGCGGTCACTAAGGGGTTAAGGAACACAACAGGACTTAGAAGAGGTGGGATAAGAAAGACCACTGATTGCCAAGAAATGATCCTGGGAAAAGGAGCTTGGACCGATATCTGAAGAGGATTGGCAGAACATCTTGGCTAGTGGAGGGAGGGCATCAATTAACAGAAACCATCAGCTGGTACAAACTAAGATTATTAATAGCTCAAAAGAAGATTCCAGCACCAGGAAAGTCCATAATGAATTCTTTATTGTAAAACAATAAAACCTGAAGATAGCTTGACAGTATCTGACGCGTTTCGAGCTATACAGAGCTTAATCGTAGCATAGGTGTATACATCGTGTTCTGACTTATATAGGTAATACAAGTACATAGTAACACCTTCTTCCTAGTCACACCCACCCACAGGGGAGGGGACTTTTTAACCGTTAAGATGTATGTTACAAATGCATGTAAAATACAAATACATAAAATACACATACAAACCAAAAAGGGGAAAGAAAAATAAGGGGAAAAGAATGCATCAAAGGACATCACAAGAATATGAAGATATGTAAATCAATATTGATACATTAAATCATAACGATGATTCAGACCCGCAGGATGTCCGGTTTTTAAAGTGAAAATCCAAAAAGCTTCACAGCTCAGAAGCATCTTCCGTCTGTCTCCACCACGAGGGGGCTGACATACGTGTTCAATACCAATGCACGAAAAACTATGTAAATTACCCTGGTGGACAGAGGAAAAATGTTTAGATACCACAGAGATGTTAGCCATGTTCACATTACTGCTATCAGACATATCAGCAGGCTGTGTGTGTGCATGCTATAGCTGCAGCAGGTTGTGTATGTGTGTGTATGTACTATAGCTGCAGCAGGCTGGGTGTGTTTTCTATGGCTGCAGCAGGCTGTGTGTATGTGTGCTATGGCTGCAGCAGGCTGTATGGATGTGTCCTATGGCTGCAGCAGGCTGTGTGTGTATGCTATGGCTGCAGCAGGTTGTGTGTGTGTGTGTGTGTGTGTGTGTGTGCTATGGCGTGCCCCCAGACCCACAGTGACCCCTCTATATCACTATGGCTGATCCCTCTATATCACTTTGTGTGACCCCCTTTATATCACTTTGGCTGACCTCTATACTACAGGTATCTGGCATTATTAGCAGTGTTTCTGTGTATGATGAATATTTAGTTAGAAACTAAAAGACCACCTGCTCCTTCTAGTCTAGTTGTGAGTTGTTCAGGACATGGAGGCTGGAGACTGGCTGCATCCACTGCACACACAGGAGAAGCTGCTTTATATCTTTCCTTATTCCCTCAGAAATTGCCCCAGGATCATGTAGGACATTAGGGAGAAGCTGCTGAGCCATTGTCATAATCAACTCCCCTGGTATATGACTGGCCATTTATAAAGGAGCAGGAGTCGGGAGTTGGAGTCGGTCCTGATAAAATTCAGGAGTCGGAGTCGTAGCTGCGGCTTACCGACTCCACAGCCCTGTTTCCCACAGCTGGCCCCTTCAGGGAAAGGGGGAATTCAGATCCACCGCCATTCTCCCAGGAACTCTTTTCTGGACCCTTACCTGAGTTTGAGCAACCGGAGCAGTCGATCTGTCTCGATGCCCAAACTATGCAACTCACGCAGTCAGTGGGTGATAAGAGTGGGGACTTGCAAGCAGGGTTTGAAGAGGTGTCTGATGATGATGATGAGACCCGGTTGTCGGACAGTGACGTTATTTTGATGGATGCAACTCAAAGTGGGGAGCAGAGTGAGGAATTGGAGGAAGAGCTGGTAGATGAGGACGAGGTGACTGACCCGAGCTGGGTGGATAAGCCTGGTGAAGACAGTGCTTCTGAGGGAGAGGCAAGTTTATCCACAGGACCGGTTGGAAGAGGAAGAGGGGTGGGCAAAGGGAGAAGCAGGGCAAGAGCAAGTAGATCAGCAACTGTTTCACAGAGTCAAACTCCCGTGGCCAAGCCTAAATATTTGCAAGTCTGGAGGTTCTTTAAAGAAACTACGGATGACCGACGGACTGTAGTGTGCAAGCTGTGCCACGCCAGGATCAGCAGGGGAGCCACCACTACCAGCCTAACCACTACCAGCATGCGCAGGCATATGAGTGCTAAACACCCCACTCAGTGGAACCAAGGCCGTTCAGTTACTGCAAGTCACACTCCTGCTCCTTCCTCTGTGTCACGTGCTGGCTCTGTTAGTCCCCCGCCCAGGCCCCAGGCACAAGCGCCTCCCGCCCTACACCCACCCCTTCACCTCCACTCTGCTCCACACCCTCCAGCAAGGTGTCCAAGCGCAGTGTTCAACTGTCCCTACAACAGACCTTTAAACGGAAGCACAAATACACTGCCACTCACCAACATGCACAAGCCCTAAATGTGCACATAGGCAAACTGCTGAGCCTGGAGATGCTGCCCTATCAGCTGGTAGAGACAGAGGCTTTTAGGATCCTCATGGCGGTTGCTGTGTCAGGCCTAATTTTTGGGAGGTTCAACGTCTGCCTCATCTAAAGGCCGGTAAAGGCCACTTTATGGCCTTTTTTTTAATCTTCGATTTCAAATCAAATCGACTTCAGGTCAAGTGCTATTTTGCAGGGCTGTTAGGTCATCTTTTAAATGTATCTCCAAGGTACATGCCACAGCTAAAAGGAACAGACAGTGAAAATGGCGGATCCTAATTTAGGATCCTTGTGTTGTCCATTTCGAACCATACAATTTGTGGATGTCAACTTGCGGGTGTCCTCTGCCGTCCTTTCATTTAATTTTAAAATTAAATTGACTAATATTCGAATTCAAATTCGACTATTTCACAGGGCTGTCTGGTCATCTATTGTATTTCCAAGATACACGCCACAGTTAAAAGGATCAGACAGTGAAAATTATTTAGGATCCTTGTGTTGTCCATTTCGAACCATACAATTGGTGGATGTCAACTTGCTACTCATTTTGTAGCTGTTTCAAAGGCAGTAGTCAGCTGCTTGGTAAAGGCCACTTTATGGCCTTTTTTTAATCTTCATTTTAAATTTTCAAATCAAATCGACTTCAATTTGACTAATAGTCGAATTTAAATTTAAATCATCTATTGTATATCCAAGATATACGCTACAGCTAAAAGGAACAGAGTGAAAATGGTGGAAAAAGTCCACCCACTACTACGCACTTGCCCTCATTTAGATACTCTTTTAAGGATTAAAAGTGTATTCATTCAAATTTCAAGGCATCTTAAGAAGACTGCACTATTTATTTGTCTCTACCTCCAATCATGTTGCCTCTCATGCACATATGCATGAGGGTGTGAGGCTATGATTCTGGGAAAATTACCCCAACTGCTAAAGTAGTCAGGGGGTGTCATGCCCCAGCCCTGGTCAGTCCAGTAATTTAAAAAAGACATGTTATTAAGGGGGGAGGAGGGGAGCCGTCAGCTTGTCAGGCACTTGCAGTGGAACACTCTCCAAGGCCTTTGACCTTCAAAGTGACCTTAAGGCTTTGACCTTGGTCACATGTGCCTTGCCCATCTTGGTCTGGGTCAGCGCTATTGTCTTGAGGTTGGCCACCAGGCTGATGCCCAGAATTTGGCATAATGGTGTGATTAGGCAGCTTCAGAGGCATCAATGCATGCTGCCCCTGCTGTTTCCTGTCCATTTTCGTGGTGTTTCATGGTGTCGGGTTAAGTTTTTGGGTGGTTCATATGCTACCTCTGTTTTAATGGTTCCCTGTGTCCTCACTGCCATGCTGTGCCGGGCATAATTTTAGGGAGGCTTACCTGCTACCACTTCTACCTTGGTCACTCTGCCATAATATTTAGAAGGCTTACTTGCTACCTCAGTTTTAATGGTTCCCTGTGTTCTCACTGCCATGATGTGTCAGGCTAAATTTTGGGGTGGTTCATATGCTACCTCTGTTTTAATGGTTCACTGTTAGGGATGGTCCGAATCGAGTTCATACGGAGTTCGTACGAACCCGAACCATCCGCAATGATTACCGCTGCCTGCCCGCTCCGTGCAGCGGGCGGATCCAGCGGGAGGAACGCCTGGAAAACTGGGATACAGCCATAGCCATAGGCTGTATCCCAGTTTTCCCAGGTCCTCCTGCTGTATCCGCCCGCTGCACGGAGCGAGCAGACAGTGGTAATTCGATGCCGAGTGTTAGGGTTCAGCCGAACCCGAACCTCGGCGGGTTCGGATCATCCCTATTCACTATGTTCTCCCTGCCAAGCTGTGTCAGGCTAAATTTTGGGTTGGTTAAAATGCTACCTCTATTTTAATAGTTCCCGGTAGGGATGGTCCAAATCTGCCGAGGTTCGGGTTCGTATGAACCCGAACGATCGGCATTCAATTCCCGCTGTCTGCCCGCTCTGTCAGCGTGTGGATACAGCGGGAGGACCGCCTGGAAAACTGGGATACAGGCTATGGTTATGGCTGTATCCCAGTTTTCCAGGCGGTCCTTCTGCTGTATCCACCCTCTCCACGGAGCGGGCAGACAGCGGGAATCATTTCCGAGGGTTCGGGTTCGTACGAACCCGACCCGAACCAGGTTTGGACCATGTTTAGTTTCCGGTGTTCTCCCTGCCATGCTGTTGCCCAGAATTTGGCGTAATGGTGCGATTAGGCAGCCTCAGAGGCATCCATGCATGCTGCCCCTGCTGTTTACTGTCCATTTCCTTGGTGTTTCCATCATTTTCTGAAGTGGACAGGTTTTCACACAACCTAACCTGGGCCAAATTTGGGTCTCTTGCAAAAATGCTCCAGTTTCCCATTGACTTCAATGGGGTTTGTTATCCGAAATGAGCACCTGAGTATTGGGAAATATTTGTCTCAAGTAACGAGTACCCGAGCATTTTAGTACTCGCTCATCACTAGTGATGAGCGAATAGTATTCAATCGAATAGTACGCTTCTACTTTACTTTACTAGTGTTAGATGCATCCAGGCATGCTTCCTCTGCAAACAGCACCCACCACTAACTGTCATTGTCTGTGCGTTATTTGGTCAGACACATTCTACAGTCAAGCCCTTTTATAGGACTGAAATAAAAAAATCTATAGATCTACCCACTCTCGATAAATCCACGTACACGTATCAGATGTACAATTAATTACTGGGTATAACAGATGTAAAGTATTACATATTTTTTATGACAGACAAAGAAGGTATCATAAAGTGAAAAGTCGAACAGCACCTGAATTGGTAGAAGATGCCTCTCAACGCTGTAGAGGATGGTCGCACGCCAGAGGGTCTCCAATAACAGTTAGAGACCATATACTGTCCTAGAAGAATTGTTCCGACAGCATCCAATAGTGAAGAATTGGTGGAAGTTTATTCAAGCAACATACACCATGGCAACGTTTCAACCCAGCAGCTGGGTCGAAACGTTGCCATGGTGTATGTTGCTTGAATAAACTTCCACCAATTCTTCACTATTGGATGCTGTCGGAACAATTCTTCTAGGACAAAGAAGGTATGTCAGATGATAGGAATACCGCTGTAATCACTGAACAAATGCACATACACAAATGAGATGAACGTTTAGTTACTGTATAACAGATGTCAAGTATTTCATATTTTTCCTGACGGACAGAGGACATTTTTCAGCTTATAGAAATACAGCTGTAATAACTAAACAAATGCATGTACACAAATGAGATGTACGTTTAATCACTGTATAACAGATGTCTACTATTTCGTATTTTTCCTGGCAAACAGAGGACCTTTTTCAGCTCTTAGGAATACAACTGTAATAACTAAACAAAGCACATACACAAATGAGATGTACGTTTAATCACTGTATAACAGATGTCTACTATTTCATATTTTTCCTGACGGGCAGAGGACATTTTTCAGCTTATAGGAATACAGCTGTAATAACTAAACAAATGCATGTACACAAATGAGATGTAAATACCTTTTGGAGAAGACCCTCTCAGCACGGTAGTCCAGCATCTCCAAGACATAGAGGGCTAGGTATCCTGTTTGAAAACTCAGAAACTGAATATTGCTCGCGCGGCTCCGGAGGTTCGGAGGGAGTGGATCTTCATCCAGATTCCCCATAGACGCTGCGTCGCGCCTCACACTCCCCACACATCCCCATTATAAAATACTAAATCTAGAATGTTTTCTCCTCTGGTTAGTGATCTCACAAGCGGTTTTAGAGATGCCCCTGTAAGGACCTCTATTACATTCTTGCTTGAGGCTATGTCCACACTACCTAAAACTACGACCGTAGTTCTCACCGCAGAACTACGGCCATAGTTTTGAGGGGTGGAAGATAGCCTTATTTTCAATGGGATCCCGGCCGGAACGTACACACATCGTATACGCTCCAACCGGGATCCCATGCCACATGTCAGTTTTCTGCGTCCGGAATTCAGTGAATTCCGCCGCAGAAATACCTGTCAGTTCACACAGTGAAGCAAGCGGCTCCGGCCGCTTGCTTCACTGTGGGCTATGGGAATTTCTGATGCGGGCGCACGCTAATGCGCCCGCATCAGAGCTCTGCGGCCGGAAAGATCACCAGGACGGTACTTGAGTATCGGCCGGGATGATCCGGGGTCAAAGAACGGCCGGATGTTCACAGCATGTGAACATAGCCTTAACATGTAAGTACACAAGGGATGTTCCAATCTACATCTGCACCACCAAAAGCCATCATTCAGTACCATCCATACTCATCCACCATGTACTTATAATTCTTCCTCCTGCTCATACGTGTCATCTAACTATGGTGTTGGTGGATTTTGTGGCATGCTGAGGAAATTGTTCCACATTACGGCCATGTACACCCTTCCTTCCGAGGCTCAGGCCGCATGCTCCATTTTGTGCAGTGGGGAATTCAGATGCGGCCACACACTGATGCGCCCGCATCCGAATTCAGCAGCAGGGAAGATCATCTGGCCGGTACTGCAGTACTGCAGTGTATTACGACATGTGAACATGGCCTTATAATGGATTTGAGTACATTCCTGCCTCACTGACTGCATATTTACAGCCTCTGGAAATGAAGATTATTACAATGTCCTATCAGCAGGCATAGATGGAAATAGCTGCCCATGTGATGCTGTGCTGATGCATCATTGGATTGACAACAAACAAGTAGAAAATTAAGTTTGTAATCTGAAAATCAAGATCTGAAATGTGTGGATACAGCAGAGCTGTAATGAAACAGATGACACAACAGGAGCAGAGATGGTGAGTGTATGTTAAATGAACAAATTGCAGTACTGCTTCTTTAAAAGCCATGTATATAAAAAATAAGTACATTTCAAAATGCTAAACATATTTTTATAAATAAAAGTTTGACAAACTTTATTTCTTGTATAGACACTTCATTTTACAAAACATTATTTCAACGTTATTCTACCAATACCGTACTGTGTAATAATATTCCATTTCCAACATAAATGTGTTTTTAAAGGTCGTGACATATCAAGATAATTTATTTCACTAGCATTTGTACAACATTAAAGAACAATGTCTGATACCGTTAGCAAAAGCAAATGTCGTTCGAATTTGAATGAATCTATTTCAAAACAGAAAAACCTGCTAATGTACATGCTTGTCATCAATAGTTTAACTGTATGGGCTACTAAGTACCTGAACAAGCCTTTAGTAAGACTCCCTCTCATTAAAAGTCACTTATTGATATCTTTTGCAATGGTAATGGTTACTAGCCCAGGAGGAGTGTCAGAACTTTAGGAAATGGCACATTAAACCTAATTTATATAGCCTCACACAGCAGCGGACAAAATGTGTAATGTTATGCACTAGAGCTTGGAAGCATATTTGAAGTTGCATTAGAAAAATGACATTCCACAGGGAGAACTATAAAGCATCTTCAAATGTAACAGTTCTGCTATGGACAATTTATCATCTTATGATACAGCAGCTTCTACAACTCTACAGTCCTGCCATAGCCAATTATTAGTTATAATTACTAAACTACCTGAAATAATGGTTTATTATGATGTAGAAGAAAAATGGTAATAGAGAAATAATGGTAAAAATTCTGAAAAAAAAATATTTTTTGTTAGTTCAAGAATAATTTCTGAAAATAATTTAGGGTACATTTACACCACCATTCTACCATCTGATGCAAGGATATGTCAGCATCCTGTCAGAATTGGGTGCTTACATAGTATCTATGCATATACTGCCACAGATCCTATTTAGTCCTATGGCCTAAATGTAGTCAGCTAGTGACTATGTTCGGGTAATTTCCTGCATATATATCGGTTTTCACTCGGACTCAAAAGTGCAGCAACAGCTTCTGTTCTGTTTTTATTTTTACACTTTATCAGGTTTGAAAGAATATAGGATGAGTTTTGAAAGAAATAAGGGATGATTTATTGTTTGAATATAGGACATAGTGAGAGCTAACATATGGTCAGACCCACCGTTTTTAAATGTGTTTTTAAATAAAGTGCTTATTTTTATCTAGGTACAATAATATGTCAAGTACTCCAACATCAGGATAAAAAAAAACACCCAAACTTGGAACTGGGACAGCCAGTTGGAAGTCTTAGTTCTTTACCTGCTGTTTGTACTTCTTGGTTGGGCGGTTGTTCAGTCCTACAATTCCCAAAATGCATTGCTTTCCCACAGCTGCTTATCCCAATCCTCCCACCCTGCCTATTCTCCTCCATCAGCACTCCTGGTGCACTAAATTGTGGACATGTGTAAAAACAGCACTTCATGTGTCAAATCCTTTGGATAAAAAGTTTACAGATAAAAAGTTTCAGAGAACAACACCTCCAAATGTATGAACAGTCACAAGCTGCTGCTTTTTGCCTTCTTTGGATTGTTCAGTCCATTCCACATGTAGAAGAATGACCAAAGGAAGGACGAAAGGAAAGCTTTCCTGACTTCATTGCTTAGGGCAGGTCTTTTACAGTCTTTTCTCTAACCAAATTAGCTTTAACATAAGGCCACCTTCACACTACGGAATAGACACAGGGATTCAGTGAGGAACCCCCCCAACACCCCCACCCCCCACACAGACTCAGTGCTGAATTCTTCCTTCTATCAGTTCGAATGGGAGGGCTTGCGGGTCTCCGCTCTCAGCGCCTCTCTGCTCAAAAAAATTTACATGTTTTTGTTTTCAATTTCAACCCACAATAATGTATTTTTTTTGTTTCATTGCATATTTTATAGTACAATGGAATGTGAAAGTACAAGGTACCTAATGACAAAATAAAGGACCTTAAGAAGGTGGCAGAGGCAAAAATGAAAATGCAAAATTGAAAATTGGCTGAAAAGAGCTAAAAAGGGTTTAAATGCTTCATAACATGCCAAATATTTCACACCCTTCCTTCTACATACCTATTTACCACCCTTAGATATGGGACCCTTTTGGATGTGAACTAGGGAGAGTTGGGGTCCTCACCAGGACTGCCCATCAATGGTTTGAGGGGAGTCTGGGTATGGGGCCTGAGACTTTGACCTGAGTAAAGAAGGTAAAATATGAATGAGTGGATAAAAGTGATATAGAAAAAGGATATATAATGTAAGGTGTATGAGTGAAATAGAAGAATGGATGGTGACAACCCTGTCTTCTTTTTCTTTCTTCCTATTTTTATTTTCTCTCCTTGCATTTTGTGCTCTGACATATAAAAAGGGGCATCAGCTAAGAGTTAAAGTAGGACATGTTAAGGAGTAGGGTGTCAGACTTTAAGTGGGTATAGAGTACTGTAATATATTAAAGGGTGTGTGATTAAGGCTGCAGAAACCAGACCTGCTATCTGGGAACTAATGAATTGTAACGATTCGATAACCATGCTTAGGGTATCAACTTAATATACTGAAATGGTACAAGGTCAGTCAGTGAACGTGTGTGATGGAAGGATATGGGTTGATTTATTTGTCTTTTAAAAAAATGAAGAAAAAAAAGGAAAGGAAGGAAAAAGAAGGAAGAAGGAAAAAAAAAAGATATGAATATGTCTGTCCTCCACAGATGCTAAACACACTGACCTAAGATTTCTAGGATCACAATTAGCCTGTGGCTGTATCCATGTTTTTCAAGACTTTCTAGGGTGGCATCCAACTTCCCCAGACGCTGGGAGCCAAATGCTGAGCATCCGGGTTCAGAGAATGTTGCCGAATCCGAACAGTTTGGCAAGTATGCGTAATACTAAACACAACCTATATACAGTAAATGACCCTCAATAGATTTAAGAGGGTTAACATATTTTCAAAATGTCCAGTCATGACAGCACCACCTGGAGATTGATCCCCATTAGTCCTAATAGGAACAGGAAGCACAAGAGGTTAAAAGGAGCCCCTCCCCACTTCACCCTCAGTGTTTTCCTGTTCCTATTCAGGATTGAGCACACAAGAGGTTCTTACCTCTCCTGGTCCTGGGGCTGGCTACTGGATCAGTGTGGCGGTCTGCCAGGCGAGCGTGGTCGTTCAAAATCTCCTCCCTCCTCCTGGGCTCGCATCGAGTCGCACGGATGTATCTGTGCCCGCACCTCCTGGTCCCGTTTGTCCCTGCTGCCACGCTCCCGGAGTTTAAGCGGCAGGGTTGTGACTGCCATTGTTGCAGGCCGGGCCTCGGGTGCACGTGTGTGTCTTTCCCCTGGCTCCTTCTGGTTTCCGGGGCCTTGCCGGCGTGCGCAGGGCATGCTGGGACCAGAAGCTCCGCCCCCAAGATGGCGTTGTACACCGGACAGCCGGGATACTGGGGATGCCGGAGGGCGGGGAGACACCGATTCCGGCGCCAAATTCAAGCTGGTCTGAGGTCTGAAAAGTATTTAAGGTAAGAGAAGCCACTGATTCCTTCTCTTTGTTCCATGCGGTTATGATGGATGCCTCCCGCTCTGAATCTGCGGTACAGGCCTATTCTGCCAGCCCAGTAAGTAGCTGGGACTTTGAGTTCACTTACTTATTTTCAAGATGTGTCATGTAAGTAACATACTCCTCTCTCCTACAGGGAGACAAGGAGCCATCTAGAATGCGCAGCTTCTGTGGTATTTGTAATGATAGACTGCCTGAGGGATACAACAAACCCCTTTGTAAGACATGCACATCCAATATCCTAAAGCACCTCAATCACTTGGAATGTTAACGAGAATGGGGAGTCAGGATGGCAATCACGCATATGTTTTGCCAAAAACATATGCGTGATTGCCATGCTGACTCCCCATTCTGGTTAACATTCCAAGTGATTGAGGTAGTACACCCCTCACCTAGGTGGAGACTTAGACAGACGACTCCAGCAGAAGGAGGTCCAGCGGATATATCGGCTCTGTACTGTGTACCCTCTGGGCCTCAATGAAACATTATCATTTGTGGCATTTTTATAGCAACCTCGAGTATCATTACTCGGGGTCTACGCTTGTTTGGTCCTATGCCAACTTTAATCCTCCAGTCATTTTCGCTTTGCTAAAAAAGCCTCACATGTTTACTCTGCCTAATCATGCTGGGTTATCTATTGTGTCATCATACTATCTATCTTATCATATTGCCTAGGTGCATGTAATGTAGTCCACTAACTATATAATGATTTAGTTATCTTTATATATTTTTATCAATATTTTTATCAATATTGATATGATTATCCTTTTTTTCTTTGGTTTGGATAGCTCCGGCGAAAAATCTCCTAAGCTGTGGTATCTAACTTGCCTCCACTATTTATCCAACTACAGTACATCTTACTACACTACAGCATGTATTATCACAAGGGAAGGCGCCTGCACTAAGTTATAATAGGCATGTTGACCTAGCAATAAGGAAAGGCATGTATTTTGAACTGTCAGAGATATTGTTATTCAGCTATAATTAGATGCATGATGGAATGCAGTTTGCACTCCATCCGGCTTAATTAGGAGACATCATAGGTCTGATCACATGACATACCTGGTGGAACGCATAGTGCATTCCATATACCGGAAGTGACGGAGAAGACATCGTAGGTCCGATCACGTGACATACCCTGTGGAACGCTTAGTGCGCTCCTCAGAGTGAGAAGGATGTATCCATCACCTAGACATGTGCTGGGTCCAGTGGAACGCACTCAGCGTTCCATACACCGGATGTTCGGCGCGTCTGCAGCTGAAAATATGGAGATATAAGGGAACAGACTCAGGTGAGTCCCCCGTCGGGCATTACATCGTGGCATGGATCCCCACAAGCCCACACCTTGGTCCTGCAGGATGATACCGCACAGACCTCTGTAACATATCTGATAAGTATCATTGGTTATCTTATGGTCAGAGCATGATCAATCAGTTTGAGCGATATTATTATACATCTTATGTCTGTTGAGCTATATGGCTATATTGCTATGTTGCTATACCGCTGAGCTATATTGCTGTACATCCCATATTTGTTGAGCTCCATAACGTATATGGTCTTGTTTGTCTCATGCCTGATTTCGGAATTTGCCTTATGCCCAGGTATCTCTCACTTTAACCAGCCGTGAGAGTGTACCCAGTGGTGTCTATCATAAATCACCACGGGATCTTATGGACTGAGTGGGCATCGTTCTGGTCATGTTATGTTGTGGATCATTGCGTGCTATCTAGGTAGTACATATTGGTTTGCAATCCACTTGAGGTAGTGCAAGTGGTTTTGCATAATTGCTTATCTCACTATGTCTATGTATTTATATGTTTTTTGCACCTTGGTATCCCTGATGATCCTGTTAGTATTATACAGGTGAAACACGTTGGATTTTGTTGAAATTGGTGGTGTGTTGTTCATTTTTTGTCACAGTTTTATGTTTGTATGTAATTTGTTCCGCACTTAGTATAGAGAAGGGAACGTCACCGTGGTTGGGGCCACACTGTTAAGGAGGTGGGTTACCCCAAAAGGCAGGGACAGAATTAACCCATTAGGAGTGGACAGTATGCACTGTGTCCCTCTGTGTACCCAGTTATCTACTTTGATCCCTCTCATATCGCACAACCATATCTAGGACTGCATTGTAGACCATGTGTCTGGTCTTGTGGCATTGTATAAGTTTTTAATCAATCTAATCTAATTAAAAGTTATGTTTTATTCCTAAGTGCTTTGCCCTCTTTTTGGAAATCTCTAATGGAGATAAGTCTGATCATGAGGAGGTGGAAGTAGTTCAGGTTGCTGGTGAAGAACCCAAAAGATTTTATTTCTCTGCAGAAGACACTGATGCATTAGTAACAGCCATTAGAAATACTATGGATATTAAGGATGTGCAAGTACCTACAAATAAACAGGATGAGATGTTTGCTGGCCTTAGGCCTAGGAAGAAACGAGTGTTTCCTGTGCATGAAAGCATAAAATGTTTTATATTGGATGAATGGCATTAACCAGAAAAACGATTACAGATACCTAAGGAGTTTAGGGCAAGATTTCCGTTTGAGGAAGATGATGTAAAACTCTGGGCAGAGACACCGAATATTGATGTACAGGTGGCCAAAGTAGTGAAAAAGATTTCCCTCCCCTTTGAGGATGCATCCCAACTCAGAGACACTCTAGATAGAAAGATGGATGGTCTACTGCGTAGGGCCTGGGACGCTTCTTCCGCAGCCCTAAACCCTAATATAGCAGCTACTAGTGCTGCCAGATCACTCTTTGTGTGGTTGGAAGAGTTAGAAGGCCATCTTATGAACATAGCCCCGAGAAAAGAAATCCTTAAATCTTTTCCTATGTTAAAACTTGCCACAGCCTTTCTAGTTGATGTGTCAGCTGAATCCATACGGTTCGCAGCTAAGTCAGCCGCTTTGACCAACGCTGCCAGGAGGGCACTTTGGTTGAAGAGCTGGCAGGGAGACAATATCTCAAAGACTAAACTATGCGCTCTTCCTTTTGAAGGTTCACTTGTGTTTGGTCCAGCCCTCGACTCCATCCTGGAAAAAGCGGCAGATAAGAAGAAAGACTTCCCGAATGAAAAGAAGCCCAAAGGTAAACAAAATTTTCGTTCCTTCAGACAAAACAACTACAAAAGCTACAACAGCTACAGAGGCAAAGGCAAGACAGGGAGATGGAGTTACCCCAAAGGAGGCAAGGGGCGTGAGTCCTCTCACAACCCCAGACCTTCGGGTGACAAACAATGACACGCTCCCTGTGGGGGGGAGGCTGTCCCAATTTTACCACCAGTGGGAAAACAAAACATCAAACCCCTTCATATTATCAACACTAGAAAGGGGCTACAAAATTTAATTTTCAGACCTCCCTCCTCTAAAATTTTGTACTACATCTCTAGGATCAGACTTATTAAACGAGAGTCTGTGGCAAGGAGTATCAGAGCTTCTCTCTCTAGAAGCTATTGTCCGAGTTCCAGAATCCCAAGTAAAAATGGGTCACTACTCCAAATTATTTCTAGTACAGAAACCAAATGGAGCTTTCAGGACAATAATAAATCTCAAACCTCTAAACAAAGTCATCACTTACAAGAGGTTCAAAATGGAAACTCTGAAGTCTGCCATTCCTCTGATAACCAAAGGGGCGTGGTTAGCCACAATAGATCTCAAGGACGCATATTTTCACGTACCCATTTACGAAAGTCACCAGAAGTACCTGAGATTCGCAGTTGTTCATCAGGGAGTCACACACCACTTCCAATTCAAGGCTCTGCCGTTTGGAATAGCCTCAGCCCCGCGTATTTTTACGAAAATAATGATAGAGGCCATTGCCTATCTCAAACTACAGGACGTGACAATAATTCCTTATCTTGACGACTTACTACTAGTAGCCCAGTCAAAGGAACAACTAAATGTACACATTGCGCTAACCATCTCTTGTCTCCAGAATCTAGGATGGATCATAAACTTACAAAAATCAGACCTGAACCCATCACACAGGAAGAAGTTTCTGGGCATGCTGTTAGATACCGAACTACAGATGACCTTCCTCCCTCAAGAGAAAGTCCTGACTCTCCTGGACAAATTCAAGAAATCCTCCAGAAAAAGCACATCAACAATCAGGGAGGCGATGTCGGTGCTAGGCTCAATGACGGCATGTATGCCAGCGGTGCCCTGGTGCCAGAATCATTCAAGAATCCTTCAGGCTCACATTCTAAGAGCCTGGAATCGACGACAATCAACCCTAGATTTAAAGATGTCGGTGTCAACACAGGTGAAAGCCTCAATGAGATGGTGGTTAAGAGAAGAAAACCTGACAAAGGGTCTCCTTTGGTTTCCTCCACAGGTCGTGACACTCACTACGGACGCAAGTCAGTGGGGATGGGGAGCCCATGTACAGGACCTGTACCTTCAAGGTCAGTGGTCGGAAGAAACAAGGCACTCCTCCTGAAACCTGAGAGAGCTAAAGGCAGTCTACAAGGCCCTGAAACAGGCAAGTCATCTCCTGCACCAGAAGGGAGTAAAGGTGTACTCCGACAACGTGACCACAGTGGCGTTTATAAACCATCAAGGCGGGACACGTCACTCAAAACTTCAAGAGATGTCGCAAAAGATCTTCGATTGGGTGGAACTTCATCTTCAGTCGATCTCAGCCGTCCATCTAAGAGGCTCGGACAACGTGAGAGCGGATTTCCTAAGTCACCAGCAAGTTCTTCCCGGGAAGTGGTGCCTAAACCCGCAGGTATTTCATAATCTCACAGAAACCTGGGGAGTTCCAGAGATAGACCTCTTTGCGACAAAAAAGAACAAGAAAGCAGAAAGATTCTTCTCCCTAGATCCAAGGGAAAAACCAGACGCAGTGGATGCTGTAGCGCAGCCATGGGAGTTTCATCTGGCTTACGCATTCCCTCCATTTCCTCTGCTCAGGAAGGCCCTACAAAAGAGCCTGGTAAGCCAGTATGGCCAAAAAGAAGCTGGTTCTGCCTGTTAAAGAAGCTGGCAGTAGAAGGTCCCATCAGACTGCCACAAAGGACAGACTTCCTCATCCAGGGCCCTCTAAACCATCAAGGTCTGCAACAGCTTCATCTAGCGGCATGGCTACTGAGAAGTCCTTCCTAAGAAGTAAGGGTCTTTCATCTAAAGTCATCGACACCATATTAAAAGTAAAAAATATGTCACTTCATCTATTTATCTTAAATACTGGAAGAAATTTTGCTCATGGTGCAAGGATGCGGCCCCCGATCCTCTCAACCCGAATATACCTCAAATCCTAGATTTTTTGCAAGAGGGGCTTGACAAGGGACTCTCCCTAAGTACCCTAAAAGTACAAGTATCAGCTCTAGGATGTTTTTTCAATTCCCCCATTGCAGACCATAGGTGGATAAAAAGATTTTTTCGGGCTGTGTCCAGGTTAAAACCCAAGATCACTAACTTGACCCCTCTATGGGACCTGAACCTGGTACTTCAAGCCTTAACTCAGAAGCCTTTCGAGCCTCTTGGTGAGTTATCCACAAAGTTTCTAACTTTTAAAACTGTATTTCTCATTGCAATCACATCAGCAAGAAGAGTCTGCGAACTACAAGCACTCTCTACTGAACAACCTTACCTGACTGTTCTAGAGGATAGGATTATCCTCAAATTAAACCCTTCCTTCCTGCCCAAGGTGGTCACAAATTTTCATTGGTCACAAGATATAGTCCTCCCCTCATTTTGTGACCCACCTAAGAACGACAAAGAAGCTCGCCTCCACACTCTGGATGTCCGTAGGGCAGTAATCGCTTACCTTCAAGCCACTCAAGACTGGAGGAACGACTCTACTTCTGCAATTCCAGGGTCCGAATAGAGGTAAAAAGGCTTCAAAAGCATCCATAGCCAGGTGGATGAAGACCGCCATATCAGAAGCCTACAAATCCTCAGGAAAAGAAGTACCTGAAAATCTGAAAGCTCATTCAACCATAGCAGTTTCAGTCTCCTGGGCAGAAAAATCTGCGGCCTCACTTGAGCAGATTTGCAGAGCGGCTACCTGGTCCTCACCCCACACCTTCTACCGTCATTATAAGCTGAATGTGGCCTCGTCCCAAGATCTTGCATTCGGACGGAAAGTGCTACAAGCTGTGGTCCCTCCCTAAATGGATTATCTGGGTGAAGTGGGGAGTGGGGAGGGGCTCCTTTTAACCTCTTGTGCTTCCTGTTCCTATTAGGACTAATGGGGATCAATCTCCAGGTGGTGCTGTCATGATGGACTCATGAAAAACGAATTATCGGTAAGTAAATAATTCTGACTTTCCTATCACATTGCCTGCAATTTTAGCTTTTAAGCCCTAGGAATGATGTCAAGTGCATTACATTATAAAAAGATAAATATATCTCCTGAATGGCCATATAGGCACAAATCAAATTCATGGTAGAGAACTCAATGCAAAACATCTAAATTATGGTTAATAAAATATTCATGGAACCATACTTCTACTTATACAGATGAATACACATGTATGCATGCCAGTATTCCTGTAAGTGCTAACTATCTCTGATATGATACATTATTCAGCTAAGTGCAATTACACTTAGCTATAATTAAGAACAATTATAGCTTTTATTTCTCTACTTGTTCCCTTAAAGCACATTTGTAATAAAACTTTTTAAAGGTGAAAAATATAATTACATAGCCGTACAATATTATAAATAATTACTTGGGCTTAAGTTTTTTCTGACTAGTTTGCATTTTTACTGTAAAGCTTGTCATTTATAATCAGCGGAGTAAGAAATATGAATATTCCTTCATTAACCTTTTTGCCCCAATAAATCTGCATTGAAATTAACAAAAAAAAACTTCTATCTTTCTCAGCTTTCTTGCAAGCCAACATTACATGGAGTTTTCAACTGAAAAAAAATATTGGCTACTTGCTTAAGTAAAAAAGTTAATGTTCACCTTTGAATACCATATTTTAAATGTTAATAGGTAAAGAATTCTGTGCACATTCCTAATATATCTTAGTGGTCAGGTCTCTTGTTTCCCTATATGGACACTGTTTTAAAAGGTAATATTTTGGAGTAAATTTTAACTTGCATATTGCTGGATAGATGTTTATAAAAGCAATAATACCTGTATAGCCGGGACTGTTTATATATCCATAAAAAATGAATTTTTATTATCAAGGATAATGTCAATGAGGTGCGGTCTAGAGTTGTCTATACACTAGGTCCACTCTATGATGCAAAACAAAAAAAATCTCATGTTTACACTGGAAATTGTGCAGTTAATAAGGGTAAATTTTCAAGCCTGCTATAAAGATGCAATCAGACAAGGATCAAGCGTTTTCCTGTTCCTCACCTGATCTCTGTCATTTTACATGGGTCATTTATTGGCCACAGTAGCATTTCTCTCTTATTTGAGGCCCATGTAAAAGACTCTTTAAACCAGTTGATTTGGAAACAAAAGTTTCAAGCAAATCAGATCGTACTTTGTGATACTGTAACCAATATATTAGATGATGTCACAAATAAGTTGGTCAATATACTTGGTAACTGCACTTTGTAGGATTGAAAAGTTGCTGTATCACATGCTTAATGGGTGAAAAAACATAATTTTACACTAGATTCCTGAAGTGCTTCTAATTCAACTACTTATGGACCGCCTGTGGACCCAGAAACGGGCAACTGGGGCGCTCCATAGACAAATTTTGTCTACAAGTCCCAAGCACTGCGCCAATTTAGAAATTAAGAATTTACAAAATGAAAACAAATAGTGCTTCGTGGTCCATAAACCTCATATAAAAGGCCAATATACAGGTAATGGCAGCACGGGCAGCGTACATGGATGCCTCTGAGGCTGCCTAATCGCACTATCATGCCAAATTATGGGCAACAGTATGACAGTGATCCCACAGTAAAGGATTAAAACAGAGGTAGCATATGAACCACCCCAAAATTTAGCCTGACACAGCACAGCAACATCCAAAGAAGGTAGAAGGTACTGGTGAAAGGACGGCAGATGACACTCATAAGATGACTTCCACAGATAATATGGTTCGAAATGGACTAGACAAGGATGCTAAATTGGATTTGACTTTGAATTTTACTGTAGCAGTTGGGGTAACATTCTCTGCATCATGTGACTCACCACTTCTCCACCCACCGCTGTTTTGAGTTTGAATTTGACTTTGACTCTAGCAGTTGGAGTCACATTTCCTGCATCATGTGATGTTCATGGGGTATGGCTGTCTCAGCACAATACTTAACATAACTGCAGAACAGAAATTTTTTTGAGGATCTGGCAATTGTCTTGAGGCCCTGCCTTACTAATTATGTGCTGTCCAACAACTAGAATTGTCATTTGTTTCCTTAGTTTAAGCAGGGTCTGATTTTTTTTTTCCTTTTTCCTCTTTTGTTTTGTTATCATTTTATGCCAGCAGACAGACACAGGTCTGTATACACACACACACACACACTTAAGAACAGAATACTGACAACGTTTACCACTCAGTTTGCAAATTGTAGAAAAAAAAGAGTGAGAGAGAGACAAACACAGAATTAGACAGCAAAGTTAGCATTTTTCATTGTAGCACTATTTGGTAATAAAAGAAACATGTTTGTGCATTTTTATGTGAAGAATAGATCCTTCTCGTATTTCATTTGGAAAGATGGGCAAGGTCAGCTTCATTTATTTTATTTCCCCTGTTTTTGAAAGACAATTTTCTGCCATGTTCTTCCCGTTCACAGCCATAGGAGTATGTATCTCCTTGCAGTGCAAGGATCTGCAGGCCCCTGTGGCAGGGAATCGGCAGACAAAACCAATAATCCAATCTTAAGAAGAAAGATATTTTCGCAACCTTTGGACAATTTCCAGAGTTGTGTATCACTGAGCTTCATCTTTCCAGAATGAGCAAAACACTGGGCAGTCTTTGTTAGGATTTTATAATAAATTTGTAATGAATTTGTAATAAATGTGCTCAGACTCAGGGAAGGGTCTAGAAAAGAGTTCCTGGGAGCATGGTGGTGGTGGTGGATCTGAATCCCTTCTTTCCCTGAAGGGGCCAGGCTGTGGGGAAGGAGGCTGAGCTGATGGAGCAAGGGTTCCACTCCCTTGGCTAGTGTGGGTGGACTACGTGGAAGACTGGGTGGTGGATAAGTTACTGGACACATTAACCGCTATTCACGTGATCACCTGTTCACACTGCTGCGGTTTCAATATCGGTCTACAATGAGACACGGTAAGTTGGGCGAAGAAGCTAGGGAGTGAACGTCAGCAGTGTGCCACTGCTTCCTCCTCAACGGGTGCCAACTGCATCGCTTGGAACCCCACGCCCTCGACCCTTACCCCTGGGGTTCACCATTTTATGGATACTGCACAGTATGGAGCTTAGATATCCTAGTGGTCCCACTAGTTTTTTGGGGACTGTGGGATACAATCTGTTGGTGGCTGCACTTATACACTCTGTGACACCCTCTTTACACTGTGCAAGCAGTAGTGAACTTAGATATGGCTTGAGTAAGAAAGACAGAGATTTGGAAATATACTAGTGGTCCCACTAGTTTTTGGGAGGCTGTGGGATACAAACTGTTGGTGGCGGCACCTATACACTCTGTGACACCCCCTTTACACTGTGCAAGCAATAGTGAACTTAGATATGGCTTGAATAAGAAAGACAGAAATCTAGAAATATACTAGTGGTCCCACTAGTTTTTGGGGGGCAGTGGGATACAATCTGTTGGTGGCTGCACCTATACACTCTGTGACACCCCCTTTACACTGTGCAAGCAGTAGTGAACTTAGATATGGCTTGAGTAAGAAAGACAGAAATCTGGAAATATACTAGTGGTCCCACTAGTTTTTAGGGGCTGTGGGATACAATCTTTTGGTAGCTGCACCTATACACTCTGTAACAACCCCTTGACACTGTGCAAGCAGTAGTGAACTAAGATATGGCTTGAGTAAGAAAGACAGAAATCTGGAAATATACTAGTGGTCCCACTAGTTTTTGGGGGCTGTGGGATACAATCTGTTTGTGGCTGCTACTATACACTCTGTGACACCCCCTTACAATGAGCAGTGAAGTTCTATGCAGGTGTACTACAAATCATAGCAATACAATGTACTACAGTAGCACCACCTGCCACAAAATCATACAAGAGTACTAAGTACTTCTTAGGGGTCTGTATGCAACACTTAGGGGGGCATTTATTAAGTCCGGCGTTTTTTACGCCGGACTTATAAATGCCCCCGCAGCTCCGGCGCTACGGAGATTTATGTAGAGGCGGACTGCCTCTACATAAATCCCGTGCGCGCTGGTGCGCACCGCCGAAAAACCTACGCCAGCTGATGACTGGAGTAGGTTTTCGGCGTACATTTGGGCGGAACGGATGGTAAATCGCGCGGACTCTGAGTCCGCGCCCTCCGTTCCGCCCACTACACGCCCCCTTTCCGCCCCCCCTGGTGTACTCGGCGGAAAGTGCCGATTTGCGAATATTTTATTCGCAAATCGGCCATTTTCGAAAAAAAAAAATACGCAAATCGGCACTTTCCGCCGAAAATCATCCGTTCGCCGGATGATACATGTGGCCCTTAATGTTCTCTTTCTGCCAGCAGCCGATCACCACAGTGTACTGCTGAAATCATGGTAGCTGCACTGCAAGTTCTAGCCAGAAGTCTGTAGTAATACAATTTAAAAACGATTTGAAGCCCTTACAAGGGCTGTTTGGTTGTTTCGCTCGTATTCCTTGTCTACTGGAATGCTAATTCCCTCCCTAATGCTCTCCCTGACCAGCAGCAGCCCTGTCCCTAATCTCTTCCAGCATATGTCTGAAGCGAGCACTATCGGCCTTGGGTTTTTATATGGCAGGGTTATCTGATCTGGCCAACCAATCGCTGCTATCGACATGTATGGGTCCCACGTGATCCCAGGATGTACCAAAGAATCTCCTGCATGTTTATTGGCTGAGAAATAGTGCCCAAACTTACAGGAAACGGATGATGAGTACCATCGAGTACCCTAATACTCGAACGAATACCAAGCTTGGACGAGCATGTTTGCTCATTACTACCAATCACCAATTGAGGCACAACTCTCCAAAGTACAAAGCTGAGAAGCATGACACTGGACCACAGCCATTGTTGAACATGGTTCAGGGTATTATAAGGTATGAAGCAATTCTGCATAAAAAGTAAAGGAAAATGTCATGAACTGTTCCCTTAACCCCTATATGTCACAGCTAATTTAAATTTTTGCACTTTTGTTTTTTCCTACTGTTTAAAAAACCACAGCACTTTCATTTTTTTTAACCTACAAACCCACATAAGCCCTTATTTTTTTGTTGTACTTGTACTTTGTAATGTAATTTTTATAAATTTTTATGTAATTTTTATGGTTACGGGCAATCTGTGGTGGTTACGGGCTCTCTGCGATGGTTACGGGCTGGGGGGGATGACGGGCAATCTGGGGGGGGGGGGGTTACGGCCAATCTGGGTGGTTACAGGTACTGGGTAATCTGGGGTGGTTACAGGTAATCTGGGGTGGTTACAGGTAATCTGGGGTGGTTACGGGTATTCTGGAGTGGTTACAGCTAATCCGAGGAGGCTTTTGACTTTGGTGACAGGGGTAAAAAAGTGCCGGCACCATTTGGAACAAGCGATCAGCGGTATATAGTATATACCGCTGATCGCTTGTACTGGGACCACACCAGGTGGTCCCCGATCATTGCCCCATGCTCTTTTCCACCTCCGGTGGTGGAGAGAATGGAGCTTTGATCATTTTTAGGAATCCATCACTGTGAACAGAGTCTGTTCACAGTGATGGCGGTTGCCATCTAGGATCAGATGGCCGCCCAGGGAGGGGAGGGTCAGTGACCAGGTCACTAGGGTTAATTCTGGGGACAGGGGGGGACATGTTTTCATCTCCTCTCACTGTGGATTCACTGTGAGAAGAGATTAAAGCGTTCAGCTGCGCTGGCAATGCCCGTTACCAGTGGCCACCGTTATACTGGTAATAATGGCGATTGCCGGTGAGTGGACTGGCCGGGACTGACCCCACATTCTACCCCAACCCCTCAGCTACCTCCAAAAGCTGAGAGGAGGGGGCTGTGGGCATTACCGACGCCGCTGCACTATTCTGCGCCATCGCCATAAAGAGCTGATGGCAGCAGAATAGAGCCCATTAGTGATTGCCGTAAAAATCCGTATCGGCGGTCACTAATAACATAATACATGTATTCTCTGGGTCGATACGGTTACGGCGATACCACATTTGTGTAGTTTTTTTTTTACTATTACCGCTTTGGCGCAATAGAAACTATCTTCCTAGCAAATACCCACAAAAACTGTCGCCACATTGCAAGATCCATAGCTTTTGGGCTTATTTTTTGCGGGAAGATCTGTAGTTTCTATTGATATCAAGTTTTATATGTATATGACTCTTTGATCTCTTTTTATAACGTATTTTCTAAAGCAGATTGATAAAATACTGCTATTCTGGTACTGTTTTTTTTTTTTTACAGCGTGTGTCGTGCGGTGTAATTATTGATATAGTTTTATAGATTGGGCCGTTATGGATGTAACGATACCAAATATGTATATGATTTGTGTTTTTGATCACTTTTATGTCAACTTTTATTGTGTATGGGGAATGTAATGCATTTTTATTGTTTGGGGGGGCTGTGTTGTGTTTGGTGCACACTTTTTTCACTTTTACACTAGTGTACATTACTGTACACTGGTGTAAAATACTTAGATTACTGATACAATACACTGCAGTTCCTGATGTACTGCAGTGTATTGTATCATGCCTCATGCTGACAGGCAATAGCCACAGCCACCCCTGTCAGCATGAGGCATCTCCATGGTGACCCCGGGGACCTTCGTTAAGAACCCGGGATCACCATGGAGACATCGGAGGACCGGACGGTGCCGCGGGACATCGCGATCGCGTAAGTCACCCGCGGCGCCGATCGGGATACATCGGCACCCGTTAGATGCCGCTGTCATGGTTTGACAGCTGCATTTAACGGGTTAAACTGCCCGGAGCGGAGAATCCGGGCAGTTACAGGAGGGTGTCAGCGGTCACACTGACCGCTGATCACCCGGTCCGCTGCCGCTGCCTGGCGGTAGTTTATTCCGATGCGCCCGCAGTTAAAAGGCGTACGCATCAGAATAAAGCCCATTAGTGGCCGCCGTGAATATGTGTGCATCGGTCACTAAGGGGTTAAAATTTATCACTGGATTTTGCATTTAATGTGCCCAAAAATTAGCAATTTTGTATTATTGTTTTTTTTTTTTTGGGGGGGGTCTTACGCTATTTACCATGTGAGCCCATGTAAATGATTCTCAAGCCAAGATCATCGTCGTAGACCCACAAAGGCCCGGGGCGAAAGCGCAGATCTTTCCTTCGTGATCGTATCGCCCAATAGACTATAGAGATTCTAACAGCATTTACATGCAGCTGTCAGTTTAAAGATTGGATTGGATGGTGCAGCGATCAGCCCATGCCAGCTAATAGCAGGTGGGGGCAATCCAGTGTAGACCGGGTTCACTGCACCCTCTCTATACTTTCTTACCAGCATTATGATGCAACTGTATGTTGTGGTGCCGGAAGCGGTTAAAAAACTGAGTAAAAATATAAACTCTCATGCTTGTTGTTTTGGGGGATTATGCATTGATTTTTTTCTCTGTTTTCCTTATAGTTAAGTATGGAAGGGGGTGTGTTGTGTGTGTTGGGGGAGGGATTTTTTAATACTTGGCCAGAAATAGGGTTACTCCTCATGTACACATATGCACCCACATGACAGCTGATCCGGAAAAGTTACCTGAAAGGACAGGTACTGTACACTTTATTAAAGTATTTATATTCCATAGAAAAAATAGGTTGTTTCCCTAAGCATGACCAATCAAATTCTTGCTTTACATTATTGATCTCATTGGTTGTAAAAGCAAAATGTAAAAAGCAAAAGCAAAATAAAAGCAAAATAGTTTGAAGTCTCCTTACACTTTCCTCTTTTTGAACAGTACAAAGTAAAGCTTGTTTGAATATGTATCATAATATTTACTGTATGAAGCTGCCAGTGCTTTTGCTCCCAGCTTCTATAGGACAAAATACTATAATGTTCCATAAAACATTGGATAGGATTATGCAAAGTATTGACTAAATTTGATTACAAATAGAATATATAAAATGTAAAACTTCCTAGCTAAAGCCTGCTGAAAAAGTGTCTACAGTATAGGGAAGGATTTCAGTATTATTTTTAATCTTCAGGACATAATCTAATTATTTATCTATTGTGGATTCAAATTTTCAAAAGGGTTATAGCATTGCTAGAAAATTGAATTCTACACTGCTAAAATGAAGAACAACTGGTGAAATATTAGCAATAGGTTTGACAGTTTCCAATAAAACTATTTAAAAGTACAGCAGAGCACACTGCAATATATCACCATAAAAAATATTAAAATGGGGTAGTCTCCTGCTGTTTCTGATCAGCAGTAATAACATTATTTTCATACACTTGTGGGTATGTTTAAGTTTTCTATCAAATATTTCGAGCTAATTCTGTGAAAATTCATACATTATTTTTTTACTTATACGGTTTAACTGTGCATATAAAAGGGATGCCTTTTTACGTTACAAAGCTTTAACATTAAAGTGTATACAAAATAGATTTATAATAAAGTAACCTATTTCTAGAATCCATTTAACACAGATCGGTAAAGGCATATGACCTTACTGTCATGTTTAACATTTAACACAGATTTGTTTCTGATATTATTATCTCGAGGTTATTTATCATATGCCCTTTTAAATACACAAGAGGAAATCTTGTCATAAACTCAGCAGGCAGATGTTCAAATATTACTCCGAGACCAGTGACAAAGTTGTAGTTTTGAAAGCAGCCTAAATCAGACACTTTCAAGAGGACGCATCTGTCATGCTAATGTCACTGCTTTGCTACACAACTAGCTTTGGGAGTCATAGTCATAGCTTTGTATACATTGGGGGCTATGTTCACACTACGTATTTGACCGGCCGTTCCGTGACTCCGGCCGGGTCACGGAACGGCCGGTCTCAGCCTGGATCATCACGGCCAATACTTAAGTACTGGCCAGATGATCTTTCCTCCGTGGAGGAATCAGCATCAGCGCGCGCCCGCATCAGAGCTTCCCATAGCACAGAGTGAAGCAAGCGGCCGGAGCCGCTCGCTTCACTGTGTGAACTGACAGGTCCTTCTGCGGGCGGAATTCATTGAATTACGTCCGCAAATAATGGACCTGTCAGTTGTTTGCAGCGCCGTATGAGAACCGGCCAGAGCGTATATGTGTACGCTCCGGCCGGGATCCCATAGCAAATAATGCTATGTTCCACCCCGCAAATCTACGGCTGTAGATTTACGTAGTGTGAACATAGCCTAAAGGAGTAATCCAGTATGGCAATTTTTTTTTATTTTTTTTAGTTGGGGTGTTTTACAAATAAAGCATACTCCTGCCTTGATCCCTCATAACTGTTTTCTAATAGTTCCTTGTTTCCAGTGCTCAGCAATCCTCCCCAGTCTCTCAAATGTATTGATCCTGTGAGAAATGACTCCTCAGCAATTACTGGAATACCTATGAAAGTGTAGGTGATGGCACAAACATTATTCATTAAGGGTAGCTTCACACGTTCTGTATCACACCATATCTTCTGACTAAATGAATGAACACAGCATCAAATCTGCACCATCAAATCTGCTGCAGATTCGCAGAAGATCCACAGCAGATTTAACAGTGCGGATTTAATGCTGTGTTAATTCATTTGGTGAAAATCTGGTGCAATATGTTACGTGTGAAGCTACCCTTAATGGATTACTTTATAAAGACAAGAGGTCCTATGATTATTTTTTCCTTTTTAAAAGCCAGCACTAGCAGACTCAGAAAATCCCATCCTAATTGTTGATTAATCCAGCAAAATCAGTTGATGGATGCAGCAGATATGACCTAAAAGGTGTTATTTCTGACAGGACAACTTTTTAAGGGGCAGTTTAAAGTTGTTGTTTTTTTTAGCAGTGCAGTATATATAGCAGATTACTAACTCAGAGGTAACTCCCTCTGTAGCCCTGTTCACTGTAATTCACTGTCCACCCCTGCTTGGTTCTCATCCCTGTATGCAGCCAGACTGTTCTTCTGTCAATACATAGCTGCTGATGGAGGAGTATTTGAAGATAGATGTCATTGTTTTTTCCACAGAACTTATGCTCCGTGCTATAGCTACAAACAGTACACAACACTTAAAAATAATAATAAAAAAAAACATGTGAAAGGTGGCCAACCCTATTAAGAAACATTAAGCAAGATAACAGTCAATCATATTCTGTTGTAGTAATCAGTAATAATCTATTAGTATATGGCATCATGGCATCGCTTTAGATTTTGGTTACAATAATGAAGCGGGCAGCAGGGGTGGTAGGATTTTAGCAGATACACAGTCCATTTCTAAATATAACTACTTTGCTAAAAGAACAAAGGCCTAAGTATGCAGTGGATAGGTTAAAAGAAGCTGATTGCAAAACTGTAAATATTATTTTTACACTCACTTGTATCCCACCACTGTAAGTCTTAGTAGTCTTCTCCATTATATCCCTGAGCATAGTGGTCTTCTTTATGGTTGCTTGTGAACTTAGACTTACTTCACACACAAATTATGCCTATAAAAATGATTTGACAAGAGATTTTCTTAGTGTAAAAAAATGCCTCTAATGCCTTTTTGGCTCAATAACGCTGGTGACAGAAGTTTTCTGAAAGTCAGTGGGAAAAATGAAACGGGATGCTTCCATGAAATTTTTGACATGCCATTTTTTTCAAGGCAATTTGGATTTTTCCATTTTTTTTCCCCAACTGCAGCAGGGCCTGCATTCAATGTTTTTCCACAAAATAGTTGGCATTTTTTATCTATATATAACAAAGGGTAGTGGGGCTAACCACACTGTAATACACCAAAGGCTAATTGTCAAACCCTGTACCAAGGATAAAATAATAGATAATAATAAACAAATTACCAATCCACTAAGGTATATTATTCTATCAATATTTATTGTTAGAATAGTTATGGCATAAAAAAATCATGTATGATTACTTTAAATAAAACATGTGAACACATACAGAAAACCACAGGGCCTATGTGGTATACTCAAATTGTGTAGTTTAAAATCAACATATAGATAAAAATGCATAATGTCAATCAGTGTAATCCAGATATCAAAATCTGTAGTCTGAGCTGCATGTCCTGATCACATGATTTGGCTGCACTGTTGGACTATTTCAGAGTAGCAGCTAAGGCTGGGTTCAGACTAAGTTTTTCCTATCTGTTTAACATATCTGTTTTTATTTGGTTACTTTTAACGGCCTGAAAAACATGGTTAACCCTATTTTTGTGTACATTAAAAAAAAAAAACTTCCGTTTCGATCCGTTTTTTCTATAATGGAAAATGGAATGGAAAAACGGATCCAAACGTATGGCATACAATTGCATCCGTTTTTTTTTTTTTAAATAAAACATACGTTTAACGGATAGGAAAAGTGCAGTGTGAACCCAGCCTAAGTTGTTTCAATAGTGTCCCATCGTTGAAACACAGAGGGGGAGATTTATCAAACTGGTGTAAAAGTAGATTTGTCTTAGTTGCTCCTAGCAACCAATCAGATTCCACCTTTTATTTTCCAAAGGACCTGTGATGAATGCAAAGTAGAATCTGATTGGTTGCTAGGGGCAACTAAGACAATTCTACTTTACACCATTTTGATAAATCTTCCCCCAAAGTATCTAAATGTCATAATCAATAGTAAATAAAGGAAGAACTTCAGAGTTGTAAGGAGGAGCTGTGTTCATGTCCCATCCCAGGTATGCAGGGTCACACTGTGTGCGGGGTCTTGAATCCTGCACTACGATGATATGCTGGTGTTCTTTGAAAGAGGTATATCAACAATTGATCAATAGTTAAAGGCGTTCAAGAATTTAGGTCTCTTCATCAGTCATATAATTATGACATATTGTTAGGACTGGTCGCTCAGACAGACAAGATGGCGGACACAGACAGTGGACCCTAAGCTGAACACAGCCCACTTTCACTGCCTACCTGCCGCAATCTGCCCTAAGACGGCAGCGAGCAACTGGGTGGCAGTTCCTGCACTGGCTAGGTGGAACACAAAACAAGACAAGACAAAAAACACAATAAGGAAGAGTCGACAGTCCGGGTCACAACAATCGGGTAGCACAGTACAAAATCACAATCCAATAGGCAAGGTCAAAGTCAGGCAATATGGTCAGGGGCAGGCAGCTAGCAAGGATGGTCAGAAAGCAAGGCAAAAAGATCAGAGTAAATACAGGTAATAGGAGAATCACAAGCAGGCAGAGACAAGCTCAGTATCCAGCACTAGAATGAGCCTCAGCCAAAAACTTATAGGGAACCAGAGGAAAGTTCCAGCCCCCTATTGGACAAGGCTCCTGGTTCCAAACAAAATCACCTGTGGATCAGAACTGGCAGCAGTGTAAGTCCTAAATAGCCAGAGCCCACAGCAGATGGGTGGTGCTGAACATCATGCTAGAAATAGGCCAGTATTCAGACAGGATTCAGGTTACTGCACAAGACATACAAAACACTGAATATCAGCACCATCTCAGCTGCGCAGCACGAGCTGAGGGGCGCACGGAGTTCATCCCAGGCACATTTATGACACATATAATAAGAGTGGATACATGCTGCATATGGATGATACAAATAGGAATAGATACAAATGTTGTTTACTGTCATATGCATTACTAGTTGATATAATACAATATGATATAAGCTTTACTTACCTCGATGTACAGCTGGAACTGGTTTAATATAGCATTATATAAGCTTTGCTTACTGCAATGTGCAACATGAGCTGATTTGATAAATTGTGATATAAACTTAACTTTCTTCGATGTACTATTTAAGCCCTAGGCATTGTAATATTTGGCCTTAGGCATTACATTTGATGTGTTTTGATGGCACATCATATTTTATTATTATGTAAATTAACATTTTGACGAAAAAGGCTTATCTACCCCCCTTTTTCCCTGACTAATATATATATATATATATATATATATATATATATATATATATATATAAGTCCAATGAAGGCAGCACACCCAATGGTGGTAAAACGGTGATTTATTAAGGCTTATGCAACAACAGCGACGTTTCAGTTCAATCTATATGAACCATTCTCAAGCTTTACCACCATTGGGTGTGCTGCCTTCGTTGGACTTCTATATTCTTACACCTTGGACCCAGGTGTTTTGGCTGGCACCCCGACTTCTCCGAGTGCCGTGGAACGCGATTGGGTGAAGCCATTTATTTTAAAACTACTGTCTTTTTTCTTTTTAAATCATAATGACAACCAAAAACATTCAAATAATACTAATCAAAAGTTTACTTATGCCAGTTCTTAATACCATGTATTGCCCCCTCTAACATCAACGACAGTTTGAAGTCTTTTGTGGCAGTTGTGGATTAGGCTTTTTACATTTTCAGATGGTAAAGCTGCCCATTCTTCTTGACAAAAAACCTCCAGTTCCTGTAAATTCCTGGGCTGTATTACAGTGTGACTTAATGATATCAAGCTCAAGAGACTCAGATGGCCATTCCAGGACCTTCACTTTGTTCTGCTGTAGACAATAACAAATGTATATACATTTTCATATTTATATGTTCTTTTTTTATATGTATGCTTTTTTGGCTTTGTTCACACAACGTTTTTCCAGATCAATTTAAAATTACTTCCTTCATTTTGAGTCTAAAATAACGGACATAATTTAGCAGCCTAGCCTCCACTTGCAATGACGGCTGTTGGTACATTATTTTAGTTTGGGGTTACTAATTGGTCTTTGGGTGTGTCTTAATTGAAAAGTCCATTGAATTTAATAGAAAAAAGGGAGAAAGAACGGTGACAAAAGAAAAACTGTGTGTCAACATCTAATAAAAACGTCCGCTGTTTGCAAGACGTCCGAAAGTAGTGATCATGTTCATTATTTTGACATCCATTCTAAAAACTTCCGTTATTCAATACATTGGGGGAGAGTTATGAAAGTGTGTAAATATATACCTCGTGTAAACTGCCCACTGCAACCAATCATAGCGCCTCTTTAATTCTACTAGAGGTGAAAGCTGAGCTGTGATTGGTTGCTGCGGGCAGTTTACACTAGGTGTATATTTACACCCTTTCATAAATCTCCCCCATTGTGTGCATTGGATGTCTGTCTTCCAATTGACCTCAATGCATTGCCATTGCAGTCAGTTAAATCGTGGCAAAAACGGATTTTTTTTTTTTTATATCAAAATCTGGGCCTTTTCTTTATTTTTGATGATGTGTGAACATAGCCTCTATCAGTATCCTTTTAGGTTAAGGGTGGATGTTTTTGGTTGTCATTACAATTTAAAAAGAGAAAACACAGTAGTTTGACAATAAATGGCTTCACCCAACCATTAACCATAAGTGTAAAAAAAAGTTTTGCTTTATGATTCATATTCTCTGAAAAAGGGAAACAAAAGCAAAAATTCTGCCGGGGTATGTAAACTTTTGAGCACAACTGTATGTAACTTGATTGTACAAAAGCCTACAAAGTGTCAGTAGGCTGTCAGTAAAGAGTAATCTGCACCTCAACTCACTAACAGCAAGGACATCCCCACCATCTTATCACTGTGCCAGACAACAGTATCAGGGGTTGGCCCTAGGGGAAATAAAGGTTTATGCCATCATCCACGGTATAAAATATTGTCTAATTTCTGACTTGTTATTAGCAAGGAAAAAAACTTTTTAGACTGTGGCAAAGCATATGTACATAAGTGTTGTTTAACCCATTAGGGACCAAGGACGTAACTGTACGTCCTTTTTTGCGGTGCATTGCACCCGTGCCATTCCGCGCAGGTCCCGGCTGTCAATGATAGACGGGCACCCGCCACATCTGCCACGACCTGCGCAGATCGAGGAGGTTAACACTATAAGTGCTGCGATCAGACCGATCGCAGCACCTTTCGTGTGGAATAAAAGGAGAATCTTCCCTCTAGTCCCATCGCGGCTGTGCAAAAGCAATCACATGGCCCCGATAGTCGCTATGACACCAGGAAGCTTCCCTGAAGCCTTCTGTGTCACAGCTACGGTGGCTGGACAGGCCAAGCCTCAGGCTGAGCCTGTTCAGCTTTGCCTGTTTTACAGGCACATTACATTGCAATGCAGATCTGAATCCGATAGTGATATCCCCATGGTGGGACAGTAAAATAAAGTAATAAAACATACACACAAATAAATAAATAAAGTGCAAAACACATAAAATCCCCATAGCCCCCAATGCAATAATAAATGTTAAAAAAGAATAATAATAAAGTACACATATTTAGTAGTGCGGCGTGTGTAAGGACGCTTGTCACATAGCTAAACCTGCACGGTGACTGCAGGAAAAAAAAATGAAAATTAATAATTTTGTCATTTTTTTCAAGAAATGTGGGCATTTGTCACACCCAAATTGTGTCGGATATCGGCCAAATGTTACCACTAATCTAAAGTACAATATGTCACGAGAAAACAATCTTAGAATTGCTCAGATAAGTTGTAATATCACTGAGGTAAAACCACATAAAGGGAGACTGGTCAGATTTAAAAAATGGGCTCTGGTCCTCAAGGCACTATCTGGACCGGTCCTGAAGGGGTTAAAGATGTGCTTCATAACATTTTCATCATCCAGAATATCTAACTGGGTTTTTATCAGTTGGGGATGTGTCCCTACACTATCCAATTAAGGCTGAAAGTGGGGCATGTCGCTACACTCTCTAACACTATCCACGCAGAGACAGCAAGATTTGTGCAGCTCACACACTAAAATAAGGTCTACAAAGTTAAATGCAGTGCAGCAATACCCAAGCACGGCATGGAATATGGAAGAAAATACTGAAAAATGTCCAGTCATCTAGGTTAAACAGATGTTTTTTAAAATGTAAAGTAAAAATAAAATGCACGCACTCCGATTAAAGGCCATGAAAAGTTTTATATATATTCTGCAAAAAGAAAATAATAAAGATGTTATTTTTACCTCACCTAGCTCACCCAGTGTCCTCCTGTGGTGTCTTCAGGTCCCCTAACTAATGCTGATCATGTGTTGGGATCTCTGCTTTCATGTGTCCTCATGGTATTATGTGAGCCACAATCTGGAAAGGGTTGTCCAGGACTTTTCAATAAACTAGCATTACATTGACTTCAGTGGGTGTTGTATGTTCTATATACTTTTATTATTTATTTATAGCTCTTCTTGTGTTTCAGGCTCAGTCACTTGACCGCTCTGCTTATGATTTGTTTGCTTCTGGTGATTTCACATTCAATTTCTGTTTCCCTTTTCTTCCACTGAACATGATCCCTCCCATGGTCTGGCTGAAATTCCACACTGATTTTATCCCTGCCCCTCAGGGCGGAGATAATATTGGGACTCAGTAGAAGCTGTAGTAGAAAGCGCAGCATGACATGGAGGAGAGCAGGGCTGATAGCTACCGTGTTGTAGTCCAACACTACAAGACAACAAGACTAATCACTCTACCACCCACATGGTGGCTATCAGCCTTGCTCTCCAACCATTGCATGCTGCATTTTCTGCTACAGCTTCTCCATTCAGACTTACAGGATCTGCTGTGGGTTTGATGCTGCAAATTTAAAACTACAGATTTTATGCTTCAGATATCAATGTAATTAAATGATAGAACACAACATCAAATTTGTGACTTCAAATTTGCTGTAGATCTACTACAGTGTGTGTGTGAATGGATCATAAAAGAAAAAAAAAAGTGAATGTAAAACTCTTAGGCACCAGCTATACCCAGCGAGAAATATGCAGTCTGCTATAAGCTATAAATAATTGCTGGAAAAGACTAGAGTCTTCTAAGCTGATCTGTGTTTGTTTCAAGTGATGCCATGGAGGACTGTGTTAATAAAGTTAGATAACTTAGCTTTGTGTTCAGAATAAAGTAGGCTACACAAAGGTCACTTTTGATAAGTTGGTGCAGATTACAAGGGCTTTGAAGAGAAGGGAGGAAGAAATGAAGGTGAAATTGAGAAGTGTTATCTAGGAAGATTTATTTTAGGGGTGAAAAGATCACAAGACAAGTATATGTCAGGTTGAGTGAGAACATGCTTGATGTTAGGTCACAATTAAATTCTTTTGGTTGTAGGTAGGGGCATTTTCAAATTAAGCCTCTTTTATCATGTTAGTGATGATTGTTTAATCTTCTATCTCGTGGGTTAATGAGGCATTTTAGCAAGATTTTGTATATGCCGAGGCTTATAGAACTCCATGTTTCTATTTAAATCTAGATATATAAAAATAATAGCAACACGAAAGATGATTTCAAGCAATCAGAGCATACAGCAGCATACAGCAGCTGGTAAAGCATAAAAATAATCTCAATGTTGTGCCAACAGCTCCTTCTGGAAACCTGGGAGGGGAAGGGGACACAAGGAAAGTGAGCCCTTATGCTATGTCCTACAAGTTGTCCCTACCTACTTGCCTCAGCTACACTAAGCAACAGTGAACAACTTGGGGATGCCCCCCTTCCTTTCTACATAAAAGTTGAATACACAAAATATAGACAAGACAAACCAACAAGAACAGATAGTCAACAAGCCAAGGGTCAGAACCATTCAGGCAGCAAAGAACAGAATCAGAACCAGAAGAATTGTGACGTAGCAATAGCAGGAGTCAGAATAAATTAGATACACAGGGAACACTATTATTATTATTATTATTATTATTATTATTAGTAGTAGTAGTAGTTTTATTTATTTATAAAGCGCACTTAATTCCAGAGCGCTATACAGGCGACAGGGGTAACAAACAAGAACATTACAAGATCAAAACACATTACATGAAGGCAGATGGCAGACTGATACATAAGGAAGAGGACCCTGCCCGTGAGGGTTTACAATCTACTTAAACTTTGAAAGCTTAACAGAGACTAATAGCAAGCAATCAGGTGTGGACTAGTTACCTGTTTATGGGATGTCAGGAATCTGTCCCAGGAATGATTAGACCAGACTCAGCACAGAAGGAACAAGAGAAGTGAGCGTGGTAAGAAAGGATGTCAATCACATAATCAAAACTAAGGTTAACTGTTTGAGAGCCAGAGGGAACTCAGCAGGGGAACAGAGAAAATCAATTACTAAAATAGAACTGTGTTCAGACAGTGTACAACAAGAAACCTAAAAAGCACAAAATCATAGCTGGACATGCTTCCTGCTCCATATGATATTGCTGGAGGATGGCGCAGAAGTCTGATCGGGTGAGAATGTTACACATAGATTTACACATGATGGTCTAATTCCAATCATGTAAGTCTATGAGGCTACATTGTTGGAATTATTGAGCAGTCAGGGAGTGGATGGCACAACCACCGCACTCTCTACCTGGCTACATCTTATGATCACAGCAGGTCTCAACAGTGAGACCCACTGTGATCAATACCTTTTGACATGTCTGATAACATTTCAAGTTATTTTTATCAACAGTGTTTCTTTACCAGATTGATACAAATGTGCCCTTTCTTATCTTATCCTATCTCTAACCAACTTTTTTTTTTTTTACAACAACATGATTTTGTGGCATCCTGTCACTAGGTCACTACATTGACCCAGATTATTCTGTCTCAGAGAAAAAGGAGTCAGATTTTTGTCTGATAGATAGCAACCAATCACAGTTCATTTTGAGAAATGCAAGCTGAGCTGTGATAGGTTATCTGGTTGAGAAAACAACATAGGTTGCTATCTGCTATCTAAATCTGGTCCACGGTGTTTGAATGTGTGAGCACCCATTGACTGTTATCTAAATGAAGCTTTCTGAGTGCTCTCCTAGCATTTTGAGATATAGTGCTGAATGGGGTTTATGAGAAATCTGAATACTTAAAGTGTACCTATCATTATAACTTTCAAAATCTAAATCAACAGTAGATGTAGTATAAAGCAAGTTTGTAATTTACATTTATTATTATTATTATTAATGGAAAACACGGCACTTCCTGTTTTCTGACTCTTTTTTTCTCAGAGTCAGAAAAGTCCTTTGTTTCCTAGGCCATCTGAGCACTCACAGAGAGAAGGCAGTCATGTGATTGATGGACACATTGAGCTGTGACCCTGTACTAGCAGGAATTTCTGTGTTTAGTTTTTTTTTTTTCTAACCAGCACAAGTCTAAAAAAAAAAGCTGCCTTCCGGAGACTGGACCCAAATCTGGTAAGTTCAGCTTTGTTTTAATGCATGATAAGAACAACAACAAAAAGTAATGAATATACTGTATATTGCAAACTTGCTTTATTTCACATCTACTGTTGATTTAGATTTTGAAATCTGTAACGACAGGTATACTTTACAGGTACAGTAATCCAAAATTAAATAAAAAAAAAAGAAAGAGAAAGAAAGAAAGAAAGAAAGAAAGAAAGAAAGAAAGAAAGAAAGAAAGAAAGAAAGAAAGAAAGAAAGCAGTTGATACTGGGTTCACACTATGTATATTTGAGGCTGTATTTGTGAGGCTGTATAGCAACCAAAACCAGGAGTGGATTGAAAACACAGAAAGGCTCTGTTCACATAATGTTGTAATTGACTGGATGGCCGCCATTTAATGGCAAATTTTTGCTGTTATTTTAAAACAACGGCTGTTATATTGAAATAATGGCAGTTATTTACCGTTATATGACGGCCATCCACTCAATTTCAACATTGTGTGAACAGAGCCTTTCTGTGTTTTCAATCCACTCCTGGTTTTGGTTGCTATGAGGACCTGACTTGAGGACCAAATACAGCCTGAAATATACGTAGTGTGAACCCAGCCTTTAAAGGGTGTATTCTGGGCATTTTTGTATTTTTAGATATTGCTGGGATTGTACAGAAATCAATAAACAGCCTATGTTCACATACCCTGTTGCCCTGAGGCTCCTCCTGTCACATCTGCAGGCCCTAATTTTTTGGTCTATCTCTTTTTTACACTTTTTTTTTCATTGGTACTGCATTGATCTATTTTATCTTCACTCTGAAGGCAGCCTGTAGCAATAGCCGAGTCCGGACATTGCGAGACATAGAAGAGACCCCTAGCTATAATGGATTGGCTTCCAGCATTTGCATCGCAGGAAACCGATCCCCCTACCACACTGCCAATGAAGGTATTTATAGGCTATTTAAATGCTGCTCTTCCGGCTAAGACCCATGGTTCCTGGATGCTCATGTCCTGAGCTCATGCTATACCTTGTTAATTGCATCAGGATGAGCATGTTTGTCCTGTGTCATCAACAGGTTAAAGTGAAAATATTTTAAGCACATGCAGATTTTTAAACTAAAATGATAGCAGTTTATATTTAACAATGCAAAGTACTGCTGCTTTGAGAAAATCATATTTATATGTTAAAAACATTTTTATTCACATGCTATGCCTGGTTATTAAAATTAATAGCACTTTCTATGTATGGGACAATTAAAGTGATTGTGAGGACAAAATGCTAAAACTAAAACTTGCCATTTCTCATTCCATTGTCTTGATCTTACTTGGTTGAAGCCCATATTTTATTTCTTTCCATAATACTTTTATTGTTATTTTACTGCATTCTTATCATTTTACATTTGATGTGTGATAACAGTTTTTTTTAAACCATGCCATTTACAAAATAGAGCCGAAAACCTGGACTTTGATATCATTATGTTTCAATGTGCTGTATTTTCCTCCTGCTTCATAATCCAAGTCCAATAATTCAGGTCCAAATATATCCATTATGCAAGCTGTCAACAATAATGCCAATGTACATTCACATTTTTAATAGGGTATGCTTTGGAACTATTATCTAGTTTCAAATCAATATCCATACAAAGATTTTGTACAAATGTTTGGATGGATTTCAAGGTTTTTTTTAATGTGTATTGAATGTTTTGGCAAAGTGACTGAGATTGTTTTCTCATAAAATATATCATATATTATAAATAAGAAAAAAAACTATATAATACAATTAGTTTTATCACTAAGAAAACTTATATAAATTATATTATTATGACTATTTATTGTTCTGTTTTTTCTTGTTTTAAAATCCAGTAATTTAATATGATAATGATTTTCATCACTATTCTGGTGATCTTGATGGGGTCTTAAATATAATACCAGAAAATTATTTGGAAAAGAGAAACAAAAAACTCTTAAGTATTGTTAATTTTTTTGTTACAACAAAAGAAAGCCTTTAGGGGAAATGAAATTATAACAACCAGCCCCTTAGCATGTGATTGTTAACCCTTCCCCTAGCATACATTCTGGCCCTTAATGCCCAAGTATTTTTTTTCCATGATTGACACCCATGCGGTTTAACCTTTCTATTTTTTCCTCTTTATTTTTTAAAAATGTTTTATTAAAAAAGGGAAGGTAAAGGGGATGGGTGGATTTTTTTTTTTTTTTTTTTATTTTACTTTATGCACATTTTTTTTCTATTTTCATATCCCACAAGGGTACTTGTAGGCACAGTGATAATTTGATCTCTACTGTAAGCACTGCAGTGGTCATCTAGTGCATTGTATTACAGCTTCTATCAGCTGTCAGCGCTGTAGCCGGCCATGCTGCAGACACGGACGACTCCGCAGGCGTCCAACAGGTCCCCATGTTGTCATGGAGTAGTGTCAGACCAGAGATCCTTGCATCTCTAAGCCAACTGATAAGTACAGTGATTCCTCAGCTTATAATGGCCTCAAGGTACAACATTTTTAACATACAATATTCCTTTTTGGACCATCGTTACTTGAGACCAGACTCAACATACAATGCTACAGACTGGTCTGTACAGGACCCTGATTACGCTCCCATCTTCTATAAAGAAAGTGATTTACGGCTTCCAGTAGCTCTTTCTGACTGTTGTATGTAAGGGATTGCTTTACCATATTAGTTAGCTGCTTATTTTCCTATAAATTTTCATTTTTTTCTCATTTCGGGATGAGATTTTCAGAACCAATGTTCAGAACCAATGACCAGTTTTCAGTAGAGTTTTAGTTTCAACATACAATTGTTTTCAATATACAATGGTCGTTCTGGAACCAATTAATATCGTATGTTGAGGGACCACTGTACAGTATAGAGCACTTAACTCTTTACATGTCACAGTCATGATCTACCAGGAAGGGAGAATTCTAGGAATTGGGGGGGGGGGGGGTTTCCACAATTCCTTATTCTAGGCCCTTAGTCATAAAAAAGCAACCTCCAAAATGGCTTGCAAATCTTAGTTTTATATGTGGTAAGGAGGTTTGGAAGAAGTAACATGCCATTCTTTGGCGGTAAGTGAGCTCAAACTCTTCAAATAATTGCCTCGACAAGCCAATTTTGCCTCTGCCTATTGTCTGTAAGGTGGTGGTGCCCAAGGGAAAAAGGTATGGCAGAAGTGGGGCTGCTGGATCACTGGGTCACTACCCTCTTGGGCACTGCTGTTATGGTGATGGTAGTCAGCCTGTGGCACTGTGCCATTTTTAAGGTAGGAACCCAAACCATTCAGGAACATTGAGGCAGTGTTTATACACTTTGATCAAATTGTAACTAACTCTTGATGTTAGTTTCAATAGTGCTGAGAAGCAGATGGTCAATTTAATGACAGCCAATACACCTCTTTACAGCTGTCATTAACTGTACATATTCTAGGCCATAGCATTAGATAGATCAGTGTTATTGGCGACTCTATGCATAGATCGCCCATCCAACAGGACAAAGGTAAGTGGATTACCCCCGCCCGTCGGTACAAGCAATCGGGACCCCCTGCAGCATGGCTTGTCCTGTCACTGAGTACCTTAAATGCTGTGATCGCTGTATATCGCCGCGTTTAAGAGGTTAATTATCCTCAGCTCCCGGGACACTGATGTGTGTGTCCGCTCACACTGCAGCGGTACCACACACATCAAACCCCCTCACAGTCAGGAACGTATATGTACATATATATGGGTATGTGCAGTAGGAATATGTGCATATATATATATATATATATATATATATATATTTACACACACATACACACACACATTTATATGTACATATATGTATATATGTAGTGTATATACGCATTGCTGACAGGAAGAAGTTAAAGACACAATCTCCAAAGGCGATAGACCTTGGCACTAGAGATGAGCAAATTTGCCGAAGTTCGGTTTGTATGAACCTGAACTATCGGCTTCTGATTCCCGCTGTCTGCAGCCTCAGTGAACGCGGTGGATACAGCCTTACGGACCGCCCTGAAAACTGGGATACAGACATTGGCATAGGCTGTATCCCAGTTTTCCAGGCGGTCCTTTAGGTGTATCCACCCGTTTTACGGAGCAGCGGGAATCAGAAGCCGATAGTTCAGGTTCATACGAACCCAAACTTCGGCAAATTCGCTCATCTCTACTTGGCACTCCCATACAACTGCACTCAGACCATTGTCAACGTGTGGGTAACATCCTTCTAAACCCGTGCCACAACTGATGCTCTACAGTTCAAATGCACAGTCCAAGTAAAGCATTCTGTAAACAAGAAAGATAACCATGGCACTCACATTCGGTGAGTGACACAATTATCTTTCTTGTTTGCAAAATGCTTTCAATAAATTGGTTTTGAGATGAATAAATTACCATTGGATGTTTCTACATAAATGCCCTACTTTCATGATATAATATCACTGTAGCCTAAACCTTTCAAATTTTCCATAAATTTTACCTACAAGCCAAATATCCCTAACTTTTTGTGAGTAGAGTATATTATACTGTTGTACTCCATGTTTGTCCTGGGATGTTATGGGCAGTGGCTCAGTGGTTAGCACTGCTGCCTTGGTCAATCCCATTCAAATAGCCAAATTGACATATCCAGTCCATCCATACAGTACATGGTCATTCATTCTCTGAAATGTAATTCCAAATTTTGGTTAAACTCCAGGAAATTTAACCAGCTGTAATCAGCTTCTATTAAATAATAATAAAATCCAAAAACAATAAAATCATTGGTTTTATTACTAATAATTGACCGATACAAGTCCTGGCAAATATTGAAGAATGTAATGCCTTTAATAAGTATCAAAATTTTATTACAACTCTGAATATGTCAATGCATATGTCAAGTTTTTTTCTTGCCTTTAGTACGTTATTATTTTCTCTGCTGTCAGAGCTATGTATTTTTAATGTTATTGTACAAAGCTTAACCTGTGAGTAAAAGTGTAAAATACAGTATACTCATGCTATTGCAGGTTTTTACACATTCTCATTATTGTCACCATTTGTATCTTTTCTTCAAGTTCTTCACATACAATTAAATTGAATAGAAACTCATGGGAAATATTTAAGCAAAGCTTTCAGTGAATGGGTCCCATGTGTGCAATAGAGTTTAATATTCTGACATTTCTAGAATTTCTTTCTGTGTCCAATTAATTTCAACCCTTTCACTAACTCATGTTATCTATAGAATTCACCAGCCATAGTAAAGTTTTAATGGGAAAAAAGAAACAAGTAAAATTTAAGGTTCTATTTTTGGAACTGGATCAGAACTCTAAAAGTATTCAGAACTGCAAAAAGTAATTGAAAATACATGATCTAATATTTAGTTGAAACATTGATTTACAGGAAATGTGACAGAAATTTTAATAGATACAGAAAGAGCCACATTATTATAACCTCCAGCTAATATCCAGAGTAATTGGCATGTGCAGCCCAGAGAGCAGTTACATGGCTGTGAGGGAGTCAATAAGGTCCTGGTAGGTTGTCACAGGTATCTGGTGTCTTGCTGACTGCATTGTATCCCACAGCTGTTGGTGGGCACATGAGGAGGATTCATACAGCCAATCAATTCGGCCCCACAGATTGTTTTTAAGTCTGAGAAATTAGGAAGTTGTAGTTCTACGGAACAAGCATGATAGGAGAGATGCCTGCAAGGTCTGTGCAGTATCCCTTGGAGCCTACTCAGCACAAATATGCTAACTGGTTCCCTTTAACCCCAAAGGCCAGACAGTAAACACTTACCACAACCCTTCATTTTCTTACTTTTTTCTTTATTTTTCAGATAAAGTCATCCCAATGACTAAATCAGATGTGGAAGACTAATGGCCCTATTACACCAACAGATTTATCTGACAGATTTTTTAAGCGAAAGCCAGGAATGGATTTGAAAAGAGGAGAAATCTCAGTCTTTCCTTTATGACCTGTTCCCTGTTTATAGTCTGTTACTGGCTTTGGCTCTAAAAAATCAGATAATCTGTTGGTGTAATAGGGTCCTAAGTCAGTGACCATTGACTTTTTTTTTGTAGTAAAATGGTCAACAAGGATTGTGGTTTTTTAAAAAAATAAAATAAAAAAGATTTATCAACTGTGTATTGTTTTTTTCTTTACAGGCTTAGTAGTAAAAACCACCTGATAGACGGCATTCATTACTGAACTGGGGCTTAGTGTTAGCAGATAAAATGTCTAGCAGTAACCCCCCAATATTACCCCAGTACCCATCGAAGCAGGGGTACTAGGAAGAGCCACATTCTAGTTATTCCAGAGCATCAAAATTGGCACTCCTGGACTGGGCAGTGGCAGGTTGGTATTATTAGGTTGGGTAGGGTCAAAATAAATGCCCCTTTCCATCCTGATATTACTAGGCTGCATCTGTTTGATTTTTAAACCTTGCTGGTTATGGGGCAAATCCTACACGCTGTTTAAAACTATTTAACCCATTCCCATAACCCTGTGCCTGCATCTTCAGCTCACAGCCCGGCTGGGGAGGAAAGTGTTAGGGTGGTCTTCAGGTAAGACCTTCAGGTATATTGGATGGTAGCCAGATTGGAGGGGCAACTCGGCCGAGAAGGATGCAGACAACTCGAGATAATTCTGAGTAGCAGCATGTTTATTGCAACACTTCATTAAACACAGAATCTTTAGGTATTTTCCATAGATGAAGTCATGTGATTATATCCGGTCATGCGCAGTGTGATCAATATAAGTAAATATCTTATTTGCAGAGTAAGGGAAATTAGTAAGAATAACATCCAATCGTGGTTGGTTAAAGGTTGGTATCGATCGATTCCCCGCTAATCAGTTTGTTACTGCTTATTTAGCTAAGTTATCTCCAATTATTATGTCTCTGTAGCTCTCTATCAATGTTCTGTAGACCAGAACATAGATAAGTGTCCTGAGGATGGGTCAGAGTGACCCAACCTGATAAGCAACATCAGCATTTTGTAAATCATGTGTTATTGAGAATCATATTAACACTATACTCTCTGTGTCCTAGAATTATACTAAAGCCCCTCATCCCTGACAGGGATTTATTGCTTTAACCTTTCCTCTCTGGGCCAGCCTGTGAGCAGAAAGAGAAGTATAAGTGCCTCACATCACTGGATCGGCGCCACCGTGCTGATTCCGGTGGTGCTCTTCTTTCAGAAATCCGGGGCTCTGTTCCCAAGTAAAGATGGGCCCCGGGTACAACAGACCTGCTTATTAGCAAATGCATAAAAAGGTCATAACTCAGGAACAGAGGTCCCCAGGTATCTGAAAAACAAAAAACAAAACAGCCCTCCGGAATCAGCTTATACTTTTTTTCCTGCTCACAGGACAGGCCAGAGAGGAAGGGTTAAATCAATGAACCCCTTTCTCTGCAGGTGAGCAAGTGAGCTGAAGATGCAGGCACAGGGGAGCTGCTTTCTCTTCTCCTCCTGTATCCTGCACTGCACAGAGGTGGAGAAGGGAGAGGAGGGCGGGTGACACAGTTATTAATGTCTCTGCAGCATAAGGTTGAAGGGACATTAAGTAACAGAGATGTAAATAAATCTTGCAAGATTGCTCTGTATCAAGGTAACAGGGGATGCGGAGAACATTAGGCATGCCTGTCACAGGCCAATTCTTTTGAAAAGAGGCAACATGTGACTGTTTATAAAAACTGCTATAGCGCCTAACAGAGGCAATAAAAATAAGAACATATAATTACAGTAATGTAAATATTGTATAATACCAAATTAGCCATGATAGGTTCTCTTTAAATGTGCTCAGGTGGGATGAAATAAAAAATGTATTCCCCTGTAGCCTTGCACCCTTGCTAGTGCCAAATAGCTGTGTCAGTATTCACTACTCACTGCTTTTAGTTTTAGACATAGTCATGAAAGCTTGCGTGCATTCCCAGAAACAGCAATTTGTTGCATTGGGATATCCTAATGCCCCAGGGATTCAAATAAGACCAGTAATTGAGATGTACTGTTAAAGTTTACATAACTAGTTAATGAAGGATTTTATTAAACAAAGCAAAAAAACTTCCTTTTGCAATAACCACTTTTAACTTGTTGTTCATCACCCCATATATTTTTTCCAGGAACAGCCATTTTTACATTGTACACTTCAAGTCTCATTTTAAGAAAATATTTTGCAATACCTATTTTTCAAAAACATGTTTTTTATTCCTCAGTCCTGGCTTCATGTTGCAACATATTTGTGCACCATTTTTGCAGCTCAGTTCCATTGAAGTAAATGGAGTTGAATTGTAATACCATACACAACATGAAGACAGGGGTAGTGCTGTTTTTTCAAGAAAGTAGGTGTGGTTCTCTAATACTAGAAAGCACAAAGCATAGGGAGGCCTCTATAAACATTAAAGGGGTTTTCATGCCAAAATAGACTGATGATTTATTCAGTGTGTAATGGTAGTGACCTTTAACTGCAGCTCTGCTCCCATTTACTTGAACAGGAGATAAATTGCACTCCCTCCGATCAGTGACTGATAAGCTACCTGTAAATAACTCATCAGTCTTATTTGGCCAGAAAACTCCTTTAGGCTATGTTTACACAATGTCAAAAATATTGAAAAGGCAGACGATTTTCATTAAAAAAAAAAAAAAACATGTCCGTTTTTGCTGCAATTTAAATGACTACAATGGCAATGCATTGAAGTAAATGAGAGACAGACATCCAATGCACACAGTGTATTGAATAACGGACATTTTTGCCTCGGACGTCAAAATAATGAACATGATCTTTATTTTCCAACATCTTTTGCAAACAGCGGACGTTTTTTATTAGTAGTTCACACACAGTTTTCCTTTTGTCACCGTTCTTTCTCCATCTCTACTATTAAATTCAATGGACTTTTCAATTAAGACACACCCAAAGTTCAATTAGTAATCCCAAACTAAAATAATGTACAAACGCCAGTCATTGCACTAAGGGAAGGCCAGGCTGCTAAATGACATCCGTTATTTTAGACTCAAACTGATGGACATCATTTTAAACGGAGCTGAAAAAACGTTGTGTGAACGTAGCCTTAAATGGTTGACCCATCCTGTTACAATAATAAAGTATATGTGCATCTTCTCTCCTCTGAAGATTGAATCAGTTATGTAATTGATACCAAATGGAAAGTGTCCATCCTCCAGCATTATTTTTTTGGGCAGAATTATTTTTTACAAGCTACTTGTCCCCAGGCAGGTATTCTCCTATTCATCACCTGTAAGAACACTGCACATGTGTTGAATCGTTAAGGCACCTGTGCAGTTTTCAGACAAGTGATGAATAGAGAAAAACCTGCCAGGGGCATTCCTAATGGTGAAGAGAGGCGGTGCAAGCCTAGGGCACAGACACTCTTGGCCACGCCAATTTGACAAAGGGCTGCAAGTTTAAAAGTATATCTTTAGGACAATAACTGCATCACCTGCAGAACGGACCCCAGGGCAGATCTTGGATTAAAAGCAGCTATCCGAAGGTACAAGCGGTTAGGAGGGTGCAGACTGTGGGTACAGAGTCGCTTTAACAAAACCTCTGTCAGGCTGGGGAGACACGGACAAGACAGTGAGCCCTGAACTTGCCCCAACCAATGTCCCTACCTACTTGCCACGCACAGCCTTAAGTGGCTGGGGACAATCATGGAGTCTGTCCCACACTACTCCCAGCTCCCCTGCTGTTGCACTGAACATTGTGTTTTACTTTTCAGCCACACCTGCCTTGCCTGTCAGACTTCTGGCAGTGCAGGGGTTACTGCACTGCTAGGTCTGTTCAGCTGTACTTGGTGCTGGGATCAGGGCTGGTCCAATCAGCTACTGGACCCAGTCTCTGATCCTGGATAAAAAGCAGCCAATTCCTGACTTGGCTATCTGACAAAATGGAGGAGAGTCAGCTAGCCAAGTCAAAACCAAACAGACAACGCAGTACAAAATCAGAAAGAGAGCGGATAGTCAGAGGTCAAGCAAGAGGCCAGAACACGAGCAGAGCAATAGCAAGGGTATTAGGACAGGGAACGCTGGGAAAGGAGCAGGGGAGCTTGGACTAGTGTGAACTAATAGCCAGCAGGAAAGTGAGGAGCTGGCTGCTTTTTATCCAGGATCAGAGACTGGGTCCAGCAGCTGATTGGACCAGCCCTGATCCCAGCACCAAGTTCAGCTGAAAAGACCTAGCAGTGCAGTAACCCCTGCACTGCCAGAAGTCTGACAGGCAAGGCAGGTGTGGCTGAAAAGTAAAACACAATATTCAGTGCAACAGCAGACATAACTCAGCGCTTCCTCGGCCGCCCGGCATGGACCGAGGAGTGCAAAGTCACATTCCCAACAACCTCATAGGAAGTAGGATAAAGCAGAGAGCACTGGGGACCAGGTGCTGCAGTATCAGGAGATTAAGAAAGGTGAGTATTGTTTTTTTTTTTTTAATTTATAGCACCTAGGGTAATTATTATTATTTATTATTATTATTATTATTATTATTATTATTATTATTATTATTATTATTATTATTATTAACAATAACAACAACAACAATAATAATAATTATGTGGGGGGAAAACCACAATGTTTATTCTATATATATACTGTACATGAATACTCTATCCAGTGGTTGACTTTGCTTGATAGTGTCCTGCCCTCTGGAATATAACATAAAAAAATGTAAAACCTGTTTATTTCTTGACTCATAATAAAAGTAAATGTAAATGTTTATTCTATTTCTACACCTACACACAATATATTCAGTGTAACAGTGTATCAACTGCGTCATTTACCAAAGCTTAGTTATATCATATTTATCAATGATATAGAAGTGGAATATATACAAATGTATTATTTATTATCTGGCTCACTGTTTTCATGCATTTGTAAATCATGCTGGTTAATATTTAATAAATTCTTTTGTTCAGACAACAAATAAATCAAGGGTTACCAAGAGTTTACCACCTTGTTCAAGGGATTAGTATGATTTATAAAAAAAGTATAAGTCAACCTTTGCAATCTATCCAAAGCACTATTGACAGATTCAGCTTTACTTTATCCTACAAATGCTTCAGTTTACCTACACCGCCATCCCTAAATCCTCTCTGACAAATCCTAGATCAATTTCAAGATTGTCCTTATTTCTTCCATATCAACACTCTCTCCTCTTGCCTTCAAAGTATTTCAATGCTAATCTAGAGTTTGCAAACATGAACTCTAATCCATTTGCTCCACTTCTTCCTCATAGTGTTATGTCCTTCACTAAGTTCCAGCAAAGGAATGCTTCACTAAGGATTAATGCAAAGAGTTGCAAAATCTTTACCAATTGGTGGTCAGCCAAAATGTTGCACGATTTTTAATAGGGTTCTAAAATTGCTGGTGGTCAATCTAATCCCTTGTTATTATTAATTTCAAATATGCATTTACATTTATTGTTTAAATTATAGTTTACTACTATAATTCTATATTTGTATTGTTATTTTTACATACAAATATTTATTCTGATCATACCAACTTATTTATTAATTGCATAGTTGTTCTCTTGTTTAATTGCATTTTTGAATTTTTAAATTCATTTTTAAATTAATGAAAGTATCAGTTAAAATGGTTTGATATCCTATGCTTAATTCAAGAGGAAACCTATATGCACATCTGGTAAGACTGAATATTGATTAAAAAAAAAACAAAAAACCTTCTAGTCAAAAGTGAGTGACATTGAAACTGACACCAAGAAATACAATTACCACCAATAACCCCTCATCTAATATTCCTAAATCTGACCTTACAAAAGCAAATCTTTTGTAGCAAAGCATTTTGGTTGCAATTAGTTTTAAGTTTTAAAATACAGAAATATATGGTAAGATACTAGAGGCATAGTTAGGATATTCTGTACCAATATATTCTGCTGTAACTGCATGCTGGACTACCATAAACTTTCTGAGTATCATGCAGATCCTATTCCTATTAATGAATACTACTACTACTACTACTACTACTTATTATTATTATTATTATTAGGCTCTGGTTATCATGTGATGCCAGTGTAAGTGCTACTAGTGAAAGTGGAATAGCAGAATTAAACCTATTATAAACAATCATGGAATTTAACCCTTTGAGGACCAGGCCCAAAATGGCCCAGTGGACCGCGCAAATTTTGATCTTAGTGTTTCCGTTTTTCCCTCCTCCCCTTCTAAGAGCTCCAGCACTTTCAGTTTTTTTATCTACAGGCCATGTAAGGGCTTATTTGTTACAGGAATAGTTGTACTTTGTAATGGCGTCATTCATTTTACCATAACATGTATGATGGAATTCCAAATATATTATTTATGAAGATATAAATTGGTGAAATCGCAAAAAAGAATGCAATATGGTAACGTTTGGGGGGTTCCTGTGTCTACGTAATGCACTATATGGTAAAAGCGACATGATACTATTATTCTATAGGTCAGTCCGAACACAACCATATGCAGGTTACACAGATTCTCTAATGTTATATATATATTTTTAAATGAAATCCTTTTTTTTGGCAATTAATTATAAATAAAATGGGACTATTGTGACGCTTATAAAGGTTTTATTTTTTCACCTACGGGGCTGTATGGGGTGTCATTTTTTCCGCCATGATCTCTAGTTTTTATTAATACCATATATGTGAAGATCGGACGTTTTGATCACTTTTTATTAATTTTTTTATATATATAATGTAACATAAAATCGGTAATCCGCGCACTTTTTTCCCTCTTTTCGTGTACGCCGTTTACCGGTCACAATGACGCTTGTTATATTTTAATAGATCGGACAATTACGCACGCTACGGTATATTATATGTTTATCTATTTATTTATTTTTATATGTTTTATTTATATAATGGGAAAGGGGGGTGATTTAGACTTTTATTGGGGGAGGGGTTTTGGGGTAGTGTGTTAGTGTTTTTAACTTTTTTTTTTTTACACATTTGAAGTCCCTTTGGGGGACTTGTACATACAGTACTTGGATTTTTACACTGATGAATGCTATGCCATAAGCATAGCATTGCTCAGTGTTATCGGCGCTCTGCTCATTGAGCCTGCCTGTGCAGGCTCAGTGACCAGAGCGCCGATCGGACCGCACGGAGGCAGGTGAGAGAGCTCCGGCGGCCCGTTTTACCGATTGGGACCCCCGCAGTCACACTGCGGGGGTCCCGATCGGTAAGTGACAGGGGACTCCCCCTGTCACTCACACTTAAACGCCGCGGTCGCGCCGCGATCGCGGCGTTTAAGGAGTTAATGACATGCGGCAGCGCGATCGCTGCAGCGTGTCATTGCCGGTGAGGTCCCGGCTGCTGATTGCAGCCGGCCCCCACCTGCTATGAAGCGCGCTCCGCTCCGGAGCACGCTTCATAGCGTGAGAAACACCCAGGGCGTACAGTTACGCCCTAGGTCGTCTGGGGACAGACTTCCATGGCGTAACTATACGCCCTGGGTCGTCTAAGGGATAATCATTCCCTTACCAGATGTTTATCTCTTTCATACTTTATATTCCGGAGACAGTAAGTAAGACATCTATGCAGCAGACCCTCACATTAAACAGTATTAGCTATCTTTTGATTACTTATGAAAGTGAGACTTAAAGTATACAAAAAGTGTTTTAAAAATTTAAAAAAAACTCACAAAAGAAATTACCCCATCCCCTTTTCTATATAAAAAAAAATGTAAAGCAGAATGGTCTGAACTATTAAAATATATTGATAAAATAAAATATTATTAATTCCACACATCCTGGGGGGGGGGGGTGTTTTAATTTTAATAATAACAATAACAATAAGTAACTAAAATAATTAACTAAAACAAAAATGTATGGCTATGTTCACCCAACGTAAAAAATGGAAAAAAAACGTTTGATTTCGCTATTTAACAAAACGTCCGTTTTTGCCGCAATTTAACTGACTGCAATGGCAATGCATTGGAGTCAATGGGAAGACGGACGTCCAATGCACACTATGCATTGAAAAACGGACGTTTTTGCCGCGGACGTTAAAATAATGAACATGAACATTATTTTCGGACGTCTTTTCCAAACAGCGGACGTTTTTTATTAGTTGTTCACACGCAGTTCTTCTTTAGTAACCTTTTTTTCTCCGTTTTTACTATTAACCCCTTAAGGACAGAGCCAATTTAGATTTTTACATTTTTGTTTTTTCCTCCTTGTGCTTAAAAGGCCATAACACTTAAATTTTTCCACCTAGAGACCCACATGAGCCCTTATTTTTTATGCCACTAATTGTACTTTGCAGTGACAGGCTGAATTTTTTCATAAAGTACACTGCGAAACCAGAAAAAAAAATAAATGTGTGGTGAAATTGAAAAAAAAAAAAAAAAAAAACGCATTTTGTTTATTTGGGGGGTATTTGTTTTTACGCCATTCGCCCTGAGGTAAAACTGACTTGTTATATATGTTCCTCAAGTCGTTACGATTAGAGATGAGCGAACCTCAAGCATGCTCGAATCGATCCGAACCTGAACGTTCGGCATTTGATTAGTGGTGGCTGCTGAAGTTGGATAAAGCCCTAAGGCTATGTGGAAAACATGGATATAGTCATTGGCTGTATCCATATTTTCCAGACAGCGCTTTTATCCTTTGGTCTATGGGACTGAGTGAGGTGTTATTTTTTGCGCCATGAAGTGTTCTTTCTATGGGTACCTTGATTGTGCATATAAGATTTTTTGATCGCTTTTTATTACAATTTTTCTGGATTTGATGCGACCATGTTTATTTATTTATTTTTATTTATAACCTGGGAAAAGGGGGGTGATTCAGACTTTTATTAGGAGAGGGGGATTTTTATTGACAACAACACTTTATTTATTTTTTGCACATATACTAGAAGCCCACTTGGGGGACTTCTAGTATATACACTTTGATCTCTCATTGAGATCTTTGCTGTATACTTATACAGCAAAGATTAATGAGATCGGCACTCGTTTGCTTTCGGCTGCTGCAGCCGAGAGGGAGAGGGGGATTTTTATTGACAACAACACTTTATTTATTTTTTGCACATATACTAGAAGCCCACTTGGGGGACTTCTAGTATATACACTTTGATCTCTCATTGAGATCTTTGCTGTATACTTATACAGCAAAGATTAATGAGATCGGCACTCGTTTGCTTTCGGCTGCTGCAGCCGAAAACAAACGAGTGCTGAGCCGGGGTCAGCGCCATCTTGGAGCGGACCCCGGCAGGTAATAGATACGGAGATTGCTCCTCCGGGACAACGTCCCGGGGGAGCAATCTCCGCCACTAGACTCCAGGGAAGCGCTGGATCCCGTAATCGGATGCAGCTGTCAACTTTGACAGCTGCATCTGATAACCTTATTAGTGGGCACGGTGATCAGACCGTGCCCGCTAATAGCCGCGTTCCCGGGCTACACGCGGCACCTGGGATCTCGGCGGTTCAGAGCGGGGTCGCCGCGCAGCCCCGTTCTGAAGCCCCTTACCGACAATAGGGCGTAAATATACACCCTTTGTCATTAAGGGGTTAAATTCAATGGACTTTTAAATTAAGACACACCCAAAAGGCAATTAGTAACCCCAAACTAAAATAATGTGCATACATCGGTCATTGCAAGGGGAGGCAGGCTGCTAAAAACATCCGTTATTTTAGACTCAAAATAATGGATGTCATTTTAAAAGGAACTGAAAAAAAACGTGTGAACATAGCCTAAAGATGAAAATTTTCCTGTTTTCTAGGGGGTTCGTTCTTTTTTAACTACATTGTACAAATAGAACTTTCTAGATTGCTTTAGTTGTCTACCAATGTCGATTACACTTGTGAACAGAGCAATTAATAAACATTACAAATGGGTTTGTTGTGATTATTGATTCATGTATTGGATGTGTTATCTGAGTTAGACTGTAACAGACATGTGTGATGAATTCAAATTCAATAACCCTGGTTTGTTTCTTTTGTAATTTACTACTGAAATGAACAGAAAACCAGATAATCTTGTAGGAAGTCTCATGAAGGTGCATGTAATTACCTTCAGTAAAACTTTAATTTGGAAATGTTTAATTATTGCTATATTATAACTCTATGAGTGGATATATGTTAATTTAGGGAGCAAATAATAAAAGGTTTACACACAGTAAATTAAAAGCTAAATACAATCATCCTTTTGAGTCAGGAAAAAACGTATTTTGGAAAAGTAGGTGGTAAATAATGACCATGTTCATTATTTTGAAGGTCCTAATGAATTATGGCCATTATTTTGCTTGCCAATTACCCTTGTACTTCTATGGAGCGCATTATTAGAATATGTTCACAGATCGTCAAGATGACACAAATAATGAGTTAGAAATTATGAACAAAAAGAAGTCAGCAAAACTACATTTTGTAAACATACCCTTATATTGAACATACGGCTGTATTTTGCTTTTAAAGTTCACTATGCTTATGGTCAGTTTCACACAATATGGACAAATTTTTGCAAACATATTACAGACAAGTAACAGCTGAATTAGAACCACAATGACCAATCTGTTAGATATCAAAACTGTCTTTTTTTTGCCTATAGCAACTAATCCAAGCTAAGGTTTCATCTCACTAGAGCTTGTCAAGGTACGAAAGTTAAGCTATGAATGGTTGCTATGAGAAAAAGGACATTTAGAGTTTCAGGCAGAGTGATAAATTTGGGCCAATATGATAATATTTAACCCTTTCACATCAGCAATCTGTATATATATACGTTCTAACTGCACATACCCCGTGTGGTAGGAATGTATATATACGTTCCTGCTCTGACGAGGTTAATTATGTGAGCAGGAGCACTGCAGAGAGAGCAATCCTGCTCACATCAATGTCTGGGGCCTGGAGATAATGAGAGTCAGCTGTAATCCCGCAGCCGATTCTCATTAACCCCTTAAACGCTGTGATCTACAGCAATCACTGCGTTTAAGATGCTCATTGACAGATCAAGCATGTGCCAACAGGCGGGGATACGCTTCTTACCTCCGTCCTGTTTGTTCAGCAATCCATGTATAGAGTCTGCTCTCAGGCAGACTCTATACATAGATCGCCGATAACACTGATCTATGCTAAGCTATGGCATAGCATAGATCAGTATATGCAATCTAATGATTGCATATTTTACTGTGATAAAAGTAAAAAAAAAGTGTAATAAAAAAGTTTTATGCAAGTTTTAAAAAAAACCCTTATAAGCTCCCCTCCAAATAAAAGTTTAAAAGACCTCCTTGGTCATTATAAAAATATAAATAAATAAATAAATAAACATATTACATATCATAGCGTGCAGAATTGTCCAATCTATTAAAATATAACATTATTGTTCCCGCGCGGTAAACGGGGAAAAAAATAAACACACCGATTTTAAAAAATGTTATATCACAAAAAAATAAATAAAAAGGAATCAAAACTGTGTGCGAATAAAAAACGTCCGCTGTTTGGAAAAGACGTCCTAAAATAATGATCATGTTCATTATTTTGACGTCTGCGGTAAAAACGTCCATTATTTAAGGCATTGTGCGCATTGGTTTAATTTTTTCTTACAAGTTTTTCAATTATTTCTTTGCTTTGCTTTAAGATTGATTTGGATTACAAGTGCGTTCCCAGAACAAATTATGCTCATAATCCAAGGCACCACGTTACATGAAATTATTCCAACTCTTCGGACCAAGCCTTTAGCTACTGTAAATCAATCTTTTTTTCTACTTAAGCTTTCAATCACCTGGATTTCCAAGGAGCATTGCCGATGGAAGTCAAAATGTTTTATATTAGATTGGGAGCAGTAGTACTGTTGTAATAAAATGACATTTATTGTTTAAAACACAAACACTCTATAGTCCATGACCAACATGTTTTAGGCCGCTGGCCCTTAGACATGGTATTTGCAACAAGATACAAACTTCATTTAAAACACATAGAGTTGGGGTCACATGTGCCAAGGGACCACCTTTGTAAATATACTGTATATAGAGATATATACAACTACCATAATGATTTATAAGAACGGTTCTGTCCACATTTGTAACATCCCATGTCTCAGTACATGTCTCAAGTACTGTTGCTGTTACTCTAGTTAGTGCTTTTGTACAAACTGGGGGATATTTTAAGACAACTGTGGGTCCCCTCCGTGATACTACTTTAACACTATCTGAGACAATCAATTTTATCAAGGATGGGGTCTTGTAGAACAGGTATATATTTATAAATTATACTTCTTATTCTACTGAATTGGCAGCTATATGACGTGACAAAGATGGGGTTTGGTTTTTAGATTTGTTTTTTATAAGCTCTTTCCTATTTAGATTAATGGTCCGTTGAAAAGATAAATCACAACTTTTTGTATATACCCTCTGGCCAAAAGCTGAGACTGCAACTCCTCTGACCGCGCAACAAATACTGCAGCGTCAGAGCAGTTAAGCCTGAGCCTGTGCCATTCACTATATGGAATATTTTTAGCACATGTGCTGGATGGCATGAGGATGCCATTAAAACTGAATTGCCTGCATTATCTTTCCTAAACAGATGGATGGCAAATTCATTATCACTTATATGTATATCTACATTCAAAAATGGTATATATTTGCTAGCCAAGGGGAGAAGTTAGCTCCCATTGAAACTCATTTTATCTGACAAACATTCCATGTCAAACATTAAAAAAATTGTTCGTCAGGGGTCTGTGGCCAATATCAGGTATTCTGTTAAATAGGAACTGTATGTATTGTACTCATACAAAAATTCTCTTAATACACAAATACCTGAATAAATGGGAATAGAGGAGTAGAGTGCCGTAACACCACATGTGGCAACACTACCCTCAGGTTCGCTATGGGGCCTAGCAGTGCTCATAATGCCCCCCCATTCAGTGCTACTAACCGTCTCATCGAATTGTGGGGAACACAACTAACTGCAGTATAACTGCGCCACGGAGGAAGGTAAGAGACATACCTTCCTCCTTGGCATCTGTGCAATAGGTACATATCAGCAGGTTAGATTTGTCTAACCTTCTGTTAGTTCCCCTTTAAAGGGAATTTGTCACATTGTTCATATTGAAGAGCAGATTGGTATATAGATTTGTTGGAAAAGTTCCAGTATATTTTTCATTTTATTTTTGTAAATTACTGCTGGGCTAAGTAGTCAAGTGGGTGGCTGTACTCTCAGACTGATAGCTCTCTGTTATAGTTGTCAATCACTGAGCAATGAGCAGACACTTGTATGAATAATTGCCAAGTAATACTAGAATCTTTTTCACAGATCAATACATTAAAATGTCTTTTATCTAATGGATAATGGGTCTAAACTGATGCCTTATGTGAGATTAACCATTTCAAATGCACTAGCATTTCTCAAAATGTGCTATGTGAGAGATATAGTCTTATTATTCTCCCATGTGCCTATATTGTTTCGATAACCTTGAAAAAAATAAAAATAGCAGATAGGAGCCAAATCTCTATTTATAGCACCCAGAAGACATACTGGAGTGCAAGCCAACAGGATGTAGCCACACACCCCACATACAACAGAAAAAAACAAAAATTGGCAGCATCCCTATGGCTCAGTTCACACTGTAGGTTGCACGTGGCATGTGGCTTCAGTACAGACAAAAATGAAAATGCAACAACAACCTACAAGTGCAAGTGCTTACTGTACATACTGCCCTGGCGTACACACGATAAAAAAACTGCTCTATAAATATTAAAAAGTAAGGAGACATGGTCCTACTCTAGCATTATCACACTAGCAATGGCCTCTCCTGGGGTAAATAAGTCTACAACTGGGAAGATAGGAGCAAAATCTATATTTACAGCACCCAGAAGACATGGGTGGAGTGCAAACCAACAAGAGGTAGCTACACCCTCAACATACAACAAAAAAATGCAAAAATTGGCAGCACCCCTTTGCCTCTGTTCACACTGTAAGTTGCATGCTGCATGTGGTTTAAGTAAAGACAAAAAAGAAAAAGTGCAACAGCAACCTACAAATGCAAGTTGGTTACACTTGGTCACAATCCACCAGGAGGGCCATACATGCTCAGGTCCACTATGATCTCTATAAAGTAATGGCACTTGGTCTTCACTGTCTGCAACCATTGTGTGTGCGCTCTGTTATATGAGAACAGCAAGGCCATAGTTCAACTAGGAGACCAGGAAGTGATATGATCTATAAGGGAGAAGAACAGTACAGTATTATAAATCTTTGCATATATGTATGTGGTACACATCTGATGTGATAAACTTTGCTTAGCAGGACAACATTTTAGATCCCTGGTCTATAGCTTGCTGCCTGCTGACTGGACTTCATTTTCAATGTGACAGATTTCCCTTAAAAGGTTAGTATTATTAAATGATGCATTCACAATGTATTTTCATTGTGTTATTGCATGTGTGAATATGTGAGGATCTTATCAAACTGTTCGATCAGTGTACCTTGTCACCCTTTTAATCCCTGGTCTATAGCATGCTGCCTGCTGACTGGACTTCATTTTCAATGTGACAGACTTTCCTTAAGAGGTTAGTATTATTAAATAATGCATTCACAATGTATTTTCATTGTGTTATTGCATGTGTGAATGTGTGAGGATCTTAGCAAACTGTTCGATCAGTGTACCTTGTCACCACGTTAAGGTGTCCTTAGAGACATGGTCCTACTCTAGCATTCTCACACTAGCAATGGCCTCTCCTGGGGTAAATAAGCCTACAACTGGGCAGATAGGAGCCCAGTGGACAATCCTCAGTGGACAATGGCAGCCTCGGTACCAAAGAGCATTAACTGGCTGCCAATTTGAATATAGAGTTTATTTGCACACTTTAAAAAGTATCGTACATATTAGAGATGAGCGATCACTTGGAAATTTATTTAGCAAAGTTCACGAATATTCGTGAATCGCATACAAACAAATCTCATTAAAACAGGCAAACTATAGTAGTTACAATAACGGGACTATTACCAAGTACCAATTTTTTAAAATTGGAAAATGTAATTAAAAAAAAAAGTCAATTAGCCTGTCAATCATTCAATTTCTGCCATGAACAGCAGTGGACATTGGTAAATGAGCACCCAGTGAGTTATTAAGATGGACACTGTGTTCACTATGACTTGCATTAATGCATGCCCAGCCCCCAGTGACCCCTTGGCATAATTAAAAACAGTCACCCAGTTACTGCCGTATCGCTACTAAGTGAATTTAATGCCTGTTTTCAGATTTGTTTGGCTCATCTCTAATACATATATTTGTTTTAAAGATGCTATAATGCTATGTATAACTTCATGAATAGGTTACATGGAAGTACCTATTATATGGTACTTTACCCTCTGTTTTTTGCTTTTTGGGGTATTTTTTTAGACCTTGGAAGTTTTCTGTGATTTTAGTTGTGAGAGCATAGAAATCTAGATTTTGGAAAACATGCCTTTATATTTATAGGTATTACAAATTGCATTACAATTACTATGGTTACATTTACTCTTGCATATTAAACAGACATGTACAATGAACATAATTTTTTTTATAGTTTTAATGGTATACATTATATAAGTTCTAACATTTGTGTTACAGTAACCTGTTGTATCCTCTAATTTCTTAGTAATGACAGACATCCAGCCTTCCACACTGATGTCCCAAACATCTCTGACAGACATCACTTAAAAATATATTTTTACCTCACTGTAGCTTTAATAGACATAGCTGAATGGGAGCAATGCACTCATGCATGTAAGATAATGAATAATAATTTGTTTAGCTGGATGCCAAAGTCTTATTTTAGCAACTGATGACATTTAACTATGGGTTGAAGTGAGAATTTTGTGCTGGTGTTAATTAAGGATCGGTGTAAAATTACCACCCCAGAATTAAAGTGTGAAGGCTGACAAAGATATAAAATAAATTCTTCTTATTATGGCCTGAATATTGAACTGGTTGGGAAGCTGCCCTGTTATCTTTATTAATCAATTATAAGTAGGCTGTAGCAATGACATGTGGTTTATACAGTATGTAATGTAAACACAAGCTATGTAATGTGGTACAATATGACTGGCATACTGTAGGTGCATAAGGAAAGGCGTGTTTTAATGCTTTAGCTTATTCCTCAATTATTGTTGCAATATTTCAGTTTGTTAAGTTTTTAATTTTAAGATAATGTCATCTTCACCCTACACTTGTCATTATTCATTTTTAATTTGAACCAGCAGGGAAAAAAAATCTTACTCAAGTTGCTTCCTTATTCTTAAAGGGGTTATCCAGGGCTAGCACATTTTTTTTTACATCTTGCTGCCATATAAGAAAACATAACAAACATTATATGCTTCTCTCTCTCTGCACTCAGTGTCCCTATGCGGTATTGCCAGTGTCCTCAGCTGTCTGTAGCCGCCGTTACTTCCGAGATGAGCTTGTCTTAGGAGTGACAGCCCGCTCAGCCAATCACTGGCTGTGGTGCTGTGCTGTCTCAGTCAGTGATTGACTGAATGGGCTGTCACTCTAGAGACGAGCTCATCTTGGAAGTAATGGCAGCTACGGACAGTGGGGGACACTGGTGAAACAGCATTATTACACTGAGGGAGCATGGAGGTAAGTATATAATGTTTGTTATGTTTTCATATATGGCAGCAAGATGTAAAAAATGTTTTAGCCTCAGAAAGTCCCTTTAAAGGGGTACTCCGGGCTGGGGGGGACTTTTCGGCTATGACCGGGGAGGAGGTGGATGAGGGCAACAACACCCCCTTACCTCCCCGGTTCCAGCGACGGATCCTGGATCGCATTGCACCGGTCCATGCTGCCTGGCCGCTTCCTGGTCTCTGATGCAGCCTTGAGACGTGACGTTTCAAGTCCTCACAGCCAGTCAGTGACAGAGGCAGGATCCCGGGGAGGTAAGGGGACGTTGTTACCCTCATCCACCTCCTCCCCGGTCATAGCCAAAAAAGCCCCCTTCCCAGAGTACCCCTTTAATTTCAGAAGTATGGCAATTTAATAAATCAATATTCTAGATCAATTACCTAAACAGCTACCTCTTTTTTTATCCTTGGGTCCAAGTTTATAACTTTTATTCTGTCTGTATTAAGAACCCATCATCTCTACTTAAATAACAACAGTATATTTAGCTTTTTCTTTTCTATTGCAGTTAAAAATGATTGATTGATTGATTGATTGATTGATTGAAGAAATAAATAAATAAACAACCGGGTGGTACACTACACCTGACACTATTCATTCAGTGTAATGCTATTTATGTTTGTAGATGTACAGTACACCCCAGTAACATGAAATAAGGTAAGCAGGGAAATAGCACAGCAAAATCAAGACATAAAGATGTAAGAGAAAAGGTACCCCAGAATTTTATTCCTACCCTCGTTCTGCCCAGCTTTTCAAAGACCTAAATAATTCCATGTCTGAATGCTCTCTTTTATATTAAATATCATTGGCATATAGGGGGATGTATCTAGCCCGCCATCTCATGTGTACCAGAGTTTCCCAGTGTGCACTCAGTGAAGCCTACCCCAACTCAGAGATGCCTTAGATTTCACTAACAATACACATGGCACGTGGCACATACAGAGACCACGCCTTCTCCCACGCCTAGTGGCCTTGCTCACTGCTCTGCCCTCTCCTTTCTCCTTCAGTGAAAATGGTGCAAATATTCCCATAGTTTTAGTGCAACGCAAGTGGTTGCTTATAAAATATAAGAATATTTGTTCTCTGCACTGTGATAAACACCCCCTTATAGTATAATCCCAGTAACATTGCTGAGCTATTGGTTAACGCATTGGGACATTGTTTTGGCTGTGTGCATTCCTGGACTTGTGGGAATGTGGCCTTAGTGCACATTGTGCAGAATATTTGCGTGCTCACTAATGAGCTGACATGAGCTGATTAAGGCTAAACCAATAATCAATGAACCAAAATGTAAAATAGACAATTGGGGAGGAGGTGTCCTCTATCTTTGTATTATATTGACAGTTTTGTGTTAGTGAAGAGAATGTTCATTATTTTCATAATTGTCATAATTAGAGGTGACCTAAGTGAAGCTGGATTTGCAGCAACACAAGAGTAACAGCATTGTCAGCCAATTACTGGCCACCGTGCTGTCCATTCTCATTTATTCACTCTCTGTTCAGCCAATCCCTAGTTGAGAACAGACAGCAATGTGGCCAGTGATTGGCTGAGTGGGCTGTTACTCATGTGTCTCTTATGTTTTACCTAAAAATGACATTTTTGCTAAAGTTGCTGTGAATCCAGCTTCGCTTAGCTCACCTCTAATTATGACTGAAAATAATGAACATTCTCTTCACTAACAAAGGATACCTGGGGAACACGGATAGCTATGTATAGATTTGTTAAGTTTGGTTCACGAAGTTTGCAAAATTTGCTGTAGAAAATTGTGAATGTCACAAACCAATTTTTTCAAAGATTTTCTCATCACTAGCCATAATTAATTACAACCGTTATTCTATACCGTGTGTGCACTGCTGGGCAATTTTCCATTAACTTTAGTAGAGTGCATTATTACATTGAAAATATACATAAACATACAATAAACATAGTTTAAAGCAACTCTGTACCCACAATCTCCCCCCCCCCCCAAACCACTTACCGTCAGATAGCTGCTTTTATTCCAAGATCTGCACTGGAGTCTGTTTGGTAGGTGATGCAGGTGTTGTCCTAAAAAAAATCCTAATGATGAGAAGAGCGGGAAGGAGGGACGGAGGGGTGTGGCAAGCCTAGGGCACAGACACTCTAGTCCACGCCAATTTGACACAGGGCTGCAGGTTTAAAAGTTGTTTTTTAGTACAATAACTGCATCACCTGCCGAACAGACCCCAGGACAGATCTTCAAAAAGCAAAAATGTTTTTAATTACTGTGTGCAAACATAGCCTTAGGGGGAGATCAAACTGGTGTGAAATAGAATTGTCTTAGTTGCCCCTAGCAATTCCACCTTTAATTTTTCAAAGAATCTGTGAGGAATGAAAAGTGGAATCTGATCAGTTGCTAGGGGCAACTAAGATAATTCTACAATTCTTCTCTATATATACTGTGTGTGTGTATATATATATATATATATATATATATATATATATATACACACACACACACACAGTATATATAGAGAAGAATTGTAGAATTTTCTTAGTTATATATATATCCCTGAATAAATTTCATTTTTTGGGGAACTTTGAAAGAAAATGGTAAAGTCTCTCTTTTAACTTTGATACACATTTTAAGTGTTTTTTTTTCCCCCCATCTTTCACATTACATTGTGACAATACATTTTAGATAACAGTTTCACTCATTGCAAACAATATTTCTTTTAGAAGAGGTTAAGACTTTGAGACCAGTGAAATATACTGTATCTTGACAACTTGTCGAATTGATTCTTTTTCTGGTGCTGAGCAGCATTGTATAGGTCTGGCACGTTCAAGATTCAACTGAATACAGATTTCCTTTGAATGCCAGATAATAGTTATTTGGCATCGGCTGACTATAAAATGAATATAATCACTAAGAGAAACCATGAGCATCCTATTTATGTAAACCACCTGCTTAATTTCTGCACGCTGTAATAAATAAAATCTACTTTTTGTAAGGGTACAAACCCACACACCGTACGCAGCAGATTTGATTGTTTAGATTTGATGCTGTGTTCAGTTATTTAGATCTAATCTGCTGCGTATTTGTTGCGTATTTGCATTAGTGCCATGGGACTATGCAAAAAAAGCACATGCATATTGAGATACATTGTAAAACTAATTCCTAAAGAATATATTGAGGTTACATAAATATCAATAGTGATGAAATATTGATACTACTACTACTACTACTACTACTACTACCACTAGTTTTACTTCTACTAATGATAATAATAATAATAATAATAATAATAATAATAATAACCCCATTCATTACCGTCATTGATACACGGATGTCCAGGTTACAATGAAGCAGTGCTCTCCTTCTCACCTTCTAAGAGCTTTTATTTTTTTCACTTATAGGCCTGGTTGGGGCATATTTTTTTTGCACCATGATCTATAGTTTTTATTGGTATCATATTGATGTAAAAAAAATTCTCTTTTTATTATTTTTTTGTGAAATATAATTTAGAAAAACAAGCAATCATGGTGTTTTTCTTTTAATTTACACTGTTAACTGTGTAGGAACAATATTGTTATATTTTCATAGACCAGGAAAGGAGGTCATTTTAACTTTATTGGGATTTTATTAGTTTTTTTTTTTTTTTACACTGTTTAGGGAATTTATATAAGCAATTGGGCTGCATATACTCATGGATGCTTCGCCAATGCATAGCATTAGTCAGTGCTATTGGCGATCTTCTCATAGAGCCTGCCTGAGGGCCTGTCAGTGCAAGTGATTAGGACCTGATCAGTCAGCGACAGGTGCTTATTCTGTCAATGACTCTCCTAAATGTAACAATCGTTATACATAGCAGCATTTAAGGGGCTAATGAAAGCTATATATAACAACATTGACACTTCAAGTGCATAGTTTTGTGAAATCTGCACTTTAAGTCTATGTTCCAGCTATGTACAAACAATGGCCATTCTTTACTGAATGGCCGTGTTTAACGCTAAATCAAGATAGTTGTTTTAGATGCTCACGAACATTAATTCTGTCAATTGTTTTACAATGTGTAACGACTGGAGTCGTGGATCCACTGGACCGTCACTAGCGATGGCGTAAGCCGCACCAGGGAGCGGAGTCTAAGGTATGTTGTGTATAAATTACAGCCACTGTTGCGACTTGCAATGGTCATGATTCATACACAACATACAATGTATTGCAATGAAAGGAATCCCGGCCGGAGTGTATACACATAGTATACACTCCGTCCGGGATCGCTAGCGGCACCGCAATTCATTGAATAGCGGCCGCAGAGAACCTGTCAGTTCACACTCAGGCCGCAAGCTCTATTGTGAACAGCAGCCAATTGGGATGTGGAAATCAGGAATGAAGATCATAAGAAATGAAGATCATCTGTCCTGTACTGCAGTACCGCCTGGGATGATCTTCTCTGACTTATCATTCTGTGACCCAGCTAAGTCACAGAACGGGCAGTGTCTTACTCCATGTGAACATGTCCTTAGTATGTATTGCGGGCGGGAGGGTTTTATACAGTTTCTGACATCACTAGACTGCTTTTAGAGACGTTTCTGACATCACCAGGGCTGCTTTTAGAGACATTTTTATAGTCTGTCATGTGCTGACATCAAAATTCCTAAACCACTTGTCCCCGAATTTGTCAAATAGTTACATTTCTGAAAAGGTTTGCGTAAATATCCTGACCTTGCCAATATATACAGCATATATGTGAGAACATAGCCTAAGGCCCACTTCACATGTCCGGAAAAACCATCCGGATTTCCGGAAAGAAGATCCGGAAAAAATAGGAAATGTCCTATTTTTGTCCAGAATTTCGGCCCGGACCCCCCATAGAAGACTATGGGGGCGCCGGAATCATGGGCACTTTCCTGATGTACATCAGGAAAGTGCCCGGGATTCGAGATTGGTTAAGAGCCAGACGGCACCCCCGCAGCCTCAGCACACCTTTCTTCTGGGCGCCCGGGCCCATGGCTGCCGCCTGCTCGCACAGCTCCCCCCCCACCTGACCAAGACTGCACGCAGAGCTGGCTCCCGGCACACCCCTGTATCTCCCCCCAAGGTGCGTTGCTGATGGACATCGCCCCCTTCCCGGACTGACATTGGCCCCGCTCACCTTCTGTGTCTGCCTAGCCCCCGGACATCCTACCCCCGACAGTGGCCCCCCGGACAGTGGCTCGCAATCCTCCTCCTCCAGCAGCCCCCCCCCTCCCCAATCTCACCTCCTGCTGCCGTCATCGGACTGCACCATCTGCCCGGCAACCCCCGGACAAAAGGGATCAGAAGACCAGGAACAGGTGAGATCACCCCCCTAGAACTTAAACTCCCATAATGCCCTGCTGACAGGTCATAATGGGAGTTGTACTTCTGCAGTCTGTGGCCACCCAGGTTGCAGAAGTACAACTCCCTTCATGCCTGGCTGACAGGTCATGATGGGTGTTGTATTTCTGAAGCCTGTTGTCATCCAGGTTGCAGAATCACAACTCCCATCATGCTCTGCAACCTGGGTGGCCACAGGCTGCAGAAGTACAATTCCTATCATGCCATGTCAGCAGGGCATGATGGGAGTTGTACTTCTGCAACCTGGATGGCCACAGACTGAAGAAGTACAATGTCCTGTCGGCATGATGGAAGTTGTACTTCTTCAGCCTGTGACCACCCAGTTTGCAGAAATACATATCCCATCATGCCCTATTTTTTTTTCTTCTGATCAGGAAATCCTGGAGACTTTTCCTGATGGTTTCCTGAAGGTAAAAACGGATTACTGTCAGGAAATCCTGATACTTTCCTGATGACATTTGAGGCCTCCTGATCAGGATTTCCTGACAGTAAAAACTGACACGGACATGTAAATGGGGCCTAAGGGTGCACAGATCTGCAGCAGATTTGATGGCACAGATTTTAAAATGTACATTTACTTTGAACCTGACACTTTAAATCTGCGCCATCAAATCTGCTGCAGATCTGCTGCCGATCTTTTACGTAAGAATGCACCCTAAGGCCATGTTCACATGGTGTAAGACTCCGGTTGTTCTATGACCCGGTTGATACTGCAGTAGCGGCCGGATGATCTTCACTTCTGATGAATAGGGATGTGGGCACATCCGTGCACGCCCACATCCCAATTCGCCGCTGTACACAATGGAGTGTGCAGCTACAGCTGCACGCTCCATTGTGTGCACTGACAGGTTCTCTGCGGCCCTTATTAAATGAATAACGGCCACAGAAAACTGACATTTCCATTTTTTGCAGCGCCACTAGCATACCCAGCCTATGTGTATACACTCCGGCCAGGATTCCCTTAGCTTGCAGCACAATATAGGTTCAGTAGTAATCATGGCCGTTGTTGAAAATTGGCAAAAACGGCCGTGATTGTTTTGTGAACATATACTTTCTGTGTTCTCAATCCACTACTGGTTCTGGTTGCAAAATACTGACCAAAGTACTGCGCAAAAATACTTTGTGGGAACGTAGCCAAAAAGTGGATTCTGAAATTCAAGTATTTCTGGATGTGCCCTTCTAAGAATAGAGCAATGTCTTTTTGCTATGTTGTCCACTCTATACTAAATGGGGGTGAAATTGTCAAACAAAAGAGATCTTTTTCATGCCTTTACTCCCGTCTCTCTGTGTATGCATTTGGGACTTAGCTTCTTGTAAACTCTTTCTAGGATACCCCTTTAATGAAACCTCTGATCCAGTTCATTTAAACAACTTTCTTTTTTCACTCCATCCGTAACAATTCTAGTGACTCTCTGGAACTGAGATTTAGGGATTGCCATCTTCACTAAGTATGAATGTGAACTTGCTAAGTATAACATACTCTTCCTATAAAGATCTGTTTCTAATTTCTTACTACTGTGTCAAGAAAACTAACTTCAAAGTTATCACAAATCATAGTGAACTGAAATTCCTTTCTCTCTGAATGTAAATGCAATAGAAAGGCTTCTAGGGTGTCATACAGGCACTTTGATGAAGGCAATGGAATTGTATTCTTTTGGATTTGTTTCTTGTTTATAACATGATAACTAACATGTGATGTTGTTATGTTAACTGGGCGATGGATGATGTCATCAACAAGTGTCTTGTTTAATTATGTTTGAATTTGCCTGCATTAGGGAAAAATACATTTTATGTATCATAACATGGTATTAGGAATAACATGGCTGCATACAGTGTACACAGCTGCTGCACTGCTTTTAGCTTGCCTGTTTTAGGTGAGTAAAAACTCACGTTGTTGGAAGCTCAAGAATGTGATAAAGATTAAGTGCTACTCTGGCTATTATTACCAATTATTTATGAAGCAAGATTATAATAGCCTGCAGTGCCAAGTAATAGGGACTCAATTAGTGTGCTGAAAGATACTGAAAACGAAGGGACCATGGACAGTGAAGAAGAATGTATGCTGAGGAGAAAGCACAGAGAGAGAAATTTCCATTTTAATTAACTCTGTGTTTGCCAAATGAACAATTATAAACTGTTCATATTATTCCTCTGTAGTGTATATTTAACCATAAATTCTGCCACAGTATGTGCCCAAATATGAACATTTGCATCTACATATTGTGCAAAGATACACGTAACAACAACATGTTATAATAGCTTTTGAAATATCTAGAGATTTCTTATGTCATTTTTATTATTTACACTAAAGTGAGGAACAGAAGGTATTAATGTGACTATTGACAATGTTTTTTACAGTTCAGTTTCTGGAGGAGGACTTGTGTGTTGCTGCAAACCAACCTATAAGAAAAATATGTTACTGTATGTATAATTTATTTTTAAACCTGTTTTTGCAATCTGCCCCTTTTAAAAACAGATTGTTCCTAACCATTGATGCCAAGTCATGTGAAATTGATTACATTTTATCTATAAGGAAACAGAAAGGGTTTATTGTTCTCCCCCCCTTTTCCTTGTAGTATTTCCTGTTGAAGAGTTCAATGTGCTCCCTTTCGCCTACAGTCCTGGCCAAAAGTTTTGAGAATGATACAAATATTAATTTTTACAAAGCCTACTGCTTCAGTTTTTAAAATGGCAATTTGCATATACTCCAGAATGTTATAAAGAGTGATCAGCTTAACAGCAATTACTTGCAAAGTCAATATTTGCCTAGAAAATGAACTTTATCCACCAAAACACATTTCAACATCATTGCAGCTGTCAGGAACCGGACAGCAGGACAATACAAGACAGTGAGCCCTGACGCTGAACCCCGCCAACTGTCCCTACCTGCTTGCCGCAATCCGCCCTAAGATGGCGGCGGGCAACTTGGTGGCGGTCCCTGTACTGGCTTGGTGGGACACAAAGACAAGACAGACAGACAAAACACAATAAAGAATGGTCGACAGTCCGGGTCACAACAATCGGGCAACGCAGTACAAAAACACAATCCAAAAAGCAAGGTCAATAATCAGGCAATATGGTCAGGGGCAGGCAGCAAGCAGGGATAGTCAGAATACAAGGCAAAATAGTCAGAATAAACACAGAGCTAAACAGAGGCAGAAGCAGGCTGAGACAAGCTCAATAACCGGCACCAGAATGAGCCTCAGCCAAACACTTATAGGGAACAAGGAGACAGTTCCAGCCCCCTATTGCCTTAAAAGGACTCGCTAACATTGTTTCAGTGATTGCTCTATTCACACGTGTGATGTTTTTGAGGACAGAGCTGGAAATCAATCTGTCATGATTAAGTAAGAATGACACCACTGGACACTTTAAAAGGAGGCTGGTGCTTGGCATCATTGTTTCTCTTCTGTTATCCATAGTTATCTCTAAAGAAACACGTGCAGTCATCATTGCACTACACAAAAATGGCCTAACAGGGAAGAGTATCACAGCTAGAAAGGAAGGAAGTTGCTGAAAAGTGCAGTGCCAGAAAGGCCTTTTTACACCGGCCAATTATCGGCCAGGAAAATTGCTAGAAACGCTATTGTGGATTATAATCAGCTTCTGTAAAAGTGACACCAATCAGCCAAGCATGGGGGAAACGCTAGATCCTCAGCTTAAGCAGTTTTTAAAACTTATCATTGCCGATGCATATCTCTCTGTGTAAACAGAGTTATGTGCAGCAGACAAACAAAAAACTGCCAGCACAGATACGTGTATCTGTACCGTCAGTTTTAGGCTGGGATGTTCCCACTATGTTTAAAAAAACAGAAAAGGTATCTGTTTTTGCCGCAATTTAAATTGATTTTAATTAAATGCATTGAAGTCAATGGAATAATGGATATCTAATGCACACAATGTATTAGATAACGGATAGTGTCTGCATGGACCTCAAAGTAATGATCATGTCAATTATTTTCGGATGTCTTTTGCAAACAGCAGATGTTATTTTTTAGTTGTTAACACACAGTTTTTCTTTAGCAAACTATTTGATCAGAGTGTACCATGTAACCACGTTAAGGTGTCCTCAGAGACATTGTCCCTACTCTTGCATTTTCAAATGCTAGAGTAGGGACCATGTCTCTGAGGACACCTTAATGTGGCGACATAATAAATTCAGTTAATCAAATAGTTTGCTAAGATCCTCATTTTTTTATTTCTACAGAGCAGGTGTTTATTGTGTGTACACTGGGAGGAGTATATATAGTAAGCCCTTGCACCTGTGGGTTGCTGTTGAACCTTCTGTTTTTTGCATTGGACGTCTGGCTTCCTATTGATTTCAATGCATTGCCATTGCAGTCAGTTAACTCTCAGCAAGTTAACTCTCACCCTTTTTAAAATATGAAAATCGCCGCCTTTTCAATATATTTAATATTTTTGTTTGAACATAGCCATAGCAGCTGTCATTATAAATAGATGGCCGCATTTCCCCAATCAAGGGCAGCACATTCCTGTAGTGGGAATATAGCCTGATAGACGGCTATAAAAAAAAAAGTATTACTCATATTACTTTAGGGATGAAAGAAACTCTTTTTTTATGCAGAAATCCAATAAAGTGACATAAAATAGTGTGAACTCAGAAGTGTCGAAAGCTAGTTAGAATCTTTGGTAACTTGGCTTACACAAGAGATATGCAAGGTATATTATAAACTGTTGTCACTGTGTCACTGTTGTAACTTTCAAAACCTAAATCAACAGTAGATGTGATATACAGTAAAGCAAGTTTGCAATTTACATTCATTATTTTGTTTTAGTTACCATGGAAAACACAGATCTTCCTGTGTTTAGTTCGTTTGAACTTCCTGTTTTTAGTTAATTCGAGCAGTCACAGAGAATGCAGTCTTGTGATTGACTTCCTGTACTGGTCAGACATAGAGATTTATTAAAGGGTGTAAAATTTAGACTGGTACAAACTGCCCACAGCAACCAATCACAGCTCAGCTTCCAGTTCTGATCAAAGGAAATAGTCGCTGTTATTGGTTACTATGGGCAGTTTGCACCAGTCTAAATTTTACACCCTTTGATAAATCTTCCCCTATGTGTTTAATCTTTTTTTCAACCAGCACAAGACTGAAAGCTGCCTTTAGAAGACTGGACTTGGATAATAGTAAGTATAATAAAAAATGTAAATTGCAAACTTGCTTTATATCACATCTAGTGTAGATTTAGGTTTTGAAAGTTATACTGAGAGTAACACTTTCAATGATTAGATAGACAATGCAGTATCTTATCAAAGTTGTACTGTACCTTTAAAGAAAGAGATATTTGAAAGAAGTAGATACTGTACACTGCCTACTAATACTGTGGTCACTGCCTACTAATACTGTTTCCCACCAGTTTGCTACAAAGAGCACCCCCTCCTAATAGTCTGTAAGCTCATGCATGCGAGCAGGGCCCTCTCTCCTCATGTATGGATAATTATATGTAGATCTCTGTAACGTCTGATTTATGTCCATGTATGTACCCCCAGAATTCTAAAGTGCTGCGGAATCTGTTGGCGACATATAAATACAAATTATTATTATTGTTATTATTATCATCATTATTATTATTATTATTATTATTATTATTATTTAAAAGCATACTTAAAATAATCTCTTTAGTTCTTTTTTATAAAATGTATTTTTTTTTCCAAGCACGGTTTAAGGTCCCACAGAGTCTTTAGTTCATTAGGAATAACATATTTCCTGGCTTGTCAGATGTGACTTTATAAATATTTCTCTCATTAAAGCAAATAGACGTTTATTGCAAAAATATGTCTCTGTAAAATTTTTAAAATATTCTAGCTGTTTTGTGTTACCAATACTGTGACCATTCCACCATAAGAATTTTACTCCACTCTCTAGCAATGAGAATGCCAGCTGTCAATCTGTATCCATAAATGCCATGTATTTGCCTCTACAGAGCTATACTGGACTCATATATAGTTTTTAAAAAATGATATAGACCAAAATTGTGCCATTGAAGGGGTAGTTTATTAAAAAAAATCCTACTGTAGATCTACTGTATCTATCTATCTATCTATCTATCTATCTGCATTCTTTCAAATCCACTGATGCCATAAAGTGCCAGAGATTTATGATTTACTTCTGTTAAATCTCAAGTCTTACAGTACTTATTAGCTGCTGTATGCCCTGCAGGAAGTGATGTCTTTTCCAGTCTGGAGAGCAGGAGAGGTTTTCTATGGGGAATTGCTACCACTCTCAACAGTTCCTGTCATGGACTGTGTCAAACTGCTGAACAACCTTTGGCTATGTGCACACTAAGGAAAAGGCGAGGAATTCAGCTTGAAATTCAGCTTGAAATTCCTCCTGTAAAATATGTACAGAGCAAAGTCCCATTGTGTTCAATGGGTTTTCTGCTCTGCTGCTCACACTGCAGAGTTTCCGAGCAGAATTTTCTGCTGTAGATCTGCTAGAGGAATCCTATAGAAGTCAGTGGGGGGCTTAAATTCTGCTTGAATTCTGCCTGAAAACTTTCTGCTTCAATTAATCGAGAATTCCTCAGTGTGCACATAGCCTTAAAAAAGTAAAAATTGACCCTAAAACAAAAAGCCCTCATTAGGCTATGTTGACAAAACAAAAAAAAGTTATGGCTCATGAATGAATGAATGTCAAAACAATGAAAAAGCAAGGAAAATTGCTTAATCACTAAGGGGTTAAAGCAGACCTGTCATTTATACAAACTTCTGATGTGTCATATCGACATGTGACAAGTTTGTATCCGTGGGACCGTGTGTACCAGAAGTTCCAAAGTTCCAAAATTATGATTCTGTCTAGAGATGAATGAAGCAGGTGGAAATTTGTTTTGCAAACATCATAAATTTTGGGTCAAACTCATTTCATTAAACTAGGACTATCACAAAATGGCAAATTTGTTAAAGCATGTTGTTGTAAAAATTGGAAAATCACAATTAAAAAAAAAAAGTCAGTCACTTATCATCCAATTTCTTCAATTGTCAGCAGTGGACCTTGGTGGATCAGCGGCATAATATAAATTTTTCCCCAGGACATAAAAGAAGTGGAGTGTGAGCACTGATTAAGTAAAGTGCACACTCAGTTCAGTAATGAGACCCAACTTGTAACCTGTATAACACAGTAGGAGTGGAGTGCGAACACTGATTATGTAAGGCGCACTCTCAGTTCACTGATCCTAATAAATTGGTATAACGCAATAGGAGTTTACGGTGCCCAGTGAGTGAATAATATAGACTGTGTCTTCACTGATCCCAGTGTATTCCTATAGGCACCCAGTTGCTTGGTAAATTAGACACTTGCTTGACAGCTACAACAAACAATCACGACTGGCCACCTCCGTTAACAAACTGCCTCATATAGAGGGTGAGATGTTGACATCACAGAGGGGCCTGCAGCTAAGTGGACAGGCGCTAGGGAATACCGTTAATCCCTTTCTCCTGCCCAGTGATGCTCCAAGCAGCATGTGCGGCCGTAATTTTTTTTTGTGTGTATTTTCTTAACTAATCCGCTTCTCAGACCGAAGTGAATTCACAGCATGATTTGTAGCAAATCTTGATTCGCCAGATTCGCTTTGCTCATCTCTAATTCTGTCCATCACTACTTTTGGAGTGAGAGTGGAGACAAAAGGGCAGACTGTGCACTGCTTATCACTTCTGCCAGATAAAGTAATGCTAGGGCTACCCTTCAGCTGTTTTCTTAGCTCCATATACTAATAAAGCAAGTACAGTAATGTTGCTAAAATGGAAATTTTTGCAAACAGCAAAAGGACGGTGCAAATCAAAGTAACTTTTCTGAAAACGGCCTTCCCAGCTGTGCCTCACCAACAACTAGGGGGTGCCTCATTAGTGAGGCACCCCCTGCTCAAGGCTAGGTTTTCACACAGTAAAATAAAAGCTAAATAAAACCATAATTTTGAGTGAAAATAAAACATGTGGTGGCAAAAAACAGGTACAAATATGAAAATTTTGCTAAAACTAGTCATAAATATTGTTCGTAATCAATAACAGACAGTATTCTATTCTGTATGTGTACTGCCATCCAATTTCCAATAGACTGCAATGGAGCACATTATTACATTGACTATACGGTCATATTTTAGTATTATTTTAGTGTGTAAACATAGCCTAAACGTCAAATTCATTTGTTCCACAGGTTACATATAAGTGTAGCCACCAACAAATACATAGCCTTGACATAGCTCTATATAGTTTAAATTGAGCTGTATAAATGACCAGAGATCAGGGATGAGCAAAGCAAACCGTTATGAACCGGATTCGTTACGAACTTTGCAAAAAGTTCGGTATCGAACCGAACTTTGAGAAAGTTTGTTACGAATCTGGAAAAAATAACGGTGACACAAAATTTTACTTTTTTCACAGAATAGACCAGGATACAAAGGATTATTACTCCTATAATCCCTTGTATCCTGGTTTTCTGTGAATATAAAGATGTGTGACGTCACCCCTGTTAGGCTGAGACCTTAAATTAGTCTCCTCAGATATACCTGGGTGCTGCCTAATCAAAAATGTAATGTGACAGCTGTCTGTGAGTATTAACCAAGACACATAAAAGCAACTTCAATTTTCAAGCTTATCGAATTTATTAAGTGAAAATCAGTTCATAGCTTTAAAATCAGGTTAAAAAAATAGAAGAACCCCGTTTAGCCACAACAACAAAAAGTTAAAATGAAAAAGTCCAAAAAAAGTCCCATCACTTTCCCAGAAACTAAAAAAAGTCCCATCACTCTCCCAGAAACAAAAAAAGTCCATAAAAAGTCCCATCAAAGTTCGAGAAAAAAAAAAGTCCCAGCGGCTCTCCCATTCACTGCACAGTTGTGTAGAAAAATGTTGGCGACTCATTGGGATTCTTGGTGTCCAAGACCGTGCACCCCAGTGCTGATGTCTGCTTCTTTAATTATGGCCAAGGGCAGTACATGTCTGTTACTCTCCATTGGGTTAACATTCCCCCAGAAGACCACCAGAAAGTTAGCCCATACTTGCCACTGTCACCTCCCCGGTGCTTTAGGGGGCCAGTTCTGCACAAGTTCTGCCTCCACCAGCTTGCAACCATCCACCGCTTTGACTGCAGTCCAACCTGCCCGGTGTCTTACCAACGATGTCAGGCCCGGCGCTCTCAGGTTGTCCTCCATCTTGTAAGGCTGGGTGAATGAAGCCACAGTGGGCAGGAGCTCCTCTGGACCATCAGGTAGGAAATATATGAATGGCTGACCCCAGGTCAACTAACGGTGGGAAGTGTTGTAGCCCACAAAGGGAGGAATCTTTTCTCTGCAGTGCAGCAGGGAGTCATACACTCATAGTGCACAGGTTTCTTAGAATATGGCGTGCCAATTGTTAATCACTATTGAGGACGCGACTTTCTGAGCAGGCATCAAGGACATCATCCCACTCGTCCGTATTCTGGAAAGTGCGGTAAACAACATCATCAGCGAGTATTCCCAGGCCACCACTCCAAAGCTGAACATCCTCCTGATCCATGACTGTTCTCAATATTACTAGCCTGAGTGCAATCAGGTACTGCCTCCTCCTCAAATAGTCTCTTTTTAACCATACTGGGCTGTTTGCAATCAAGTGCTACTGCTTCCTCCTCCCCCTCCTCCACACTGGGTCCAATACAGTGCTATTACTGCTGCTGGTTCCACTGTCAAATGTCTGTTTTCCAACCTACTGGGTTCAAGGAACTTTGTGTCCTATGCCCAGTGTAATCGCTTACACCTTTGCTGTTACTGAATGGAAACACCCAGTGTCCTTGTTTGCTGTCACTGAATGTAAACACACAGTAACCTTGTTTGCTGTCACTGAATGGAAACACCCAGTGTCCTTGTTTGCTGTCACTGAATGGAAACACACTTTAACCTTGTTTGCTGTCACTGAATGGAAACACCCAGTGTCCTTGTTTGCTGTCACTGAATGGAAACACACTTTAACCTTGTTTGCTGTCACTGAATGGAAACACCCAGTGTCCTTGTTTGCTGTCACTGAATGGAAACACACAGCAACCTTGTTTGCTGTCACTGAATGGAAATACACAGTAACCTTGCTTGCTGTCACAAATTTTGGGATGGTTCATATGCTACCTCTATTTCACTATTCGCTCATCACTAGTGCAGTATTATTGCTGGCATTTTTTTTCACTATTTTTGCACTTTCCTTTTTTAAACTTTTTTCATTTTAATAGCAACTGCAACTAAACAAAACTATACCCTATCACACTCCCACTATTGTAGCTGCAATTATTCAGCCGTTAGAGCAAGGTTCGTTTTCGGTTCGGACAAAGCAGAACTTCACGAAAGTTTGCTGGATCGAACCGAACCAAACTTTTCAAAAGTTCGCTCATCCCTACCAGAGATGCATACACTTACATAATAGTTTGTGTGCTTCCCTATGCTAACATGTACAGAAACAACCTACTGTAAGTGGAGCAGGGACTCTGGTAACATTGGCAATTACTCCTTGTAAGTCAGCAATGCATGTTGCAACAAAGGCTTAGGTAGAGATTTATCAAACTGGTGTAATTTAGAACTGTCTTAGTTACCCCTAGCAACCAATCAGATTCCACCTTTCATTCCTCACAGATTCTTTGAAAAATAAAAGGTGGAATCTGACTGGTTGCTAGGGGCAACTAAGACAATTCTACTTTACGCCAGTTTGATAAATCTCCCCCTTAATTTCAGTAGATTCACTTGGATGGGTGCTCTTTGCTGCAGTTAAGAAATTAAGGAAGAGGGCATAAGGAAGAAAAATAAGTGGGAAAATACTGGCTATGACATGGGAGCAAGGAAGATAAAAGCAGTTAAAAAAAAAAAAATAGGCTGAGCAAAACTTATAGGGGTCAGAACATTGTGATGCCTTTTTTTAAATAGTAAAACAAAACCTCATACTCACATTTAAAATAAATCTAACATGTCAGTTTTTCAGTAAAGTAAGTTATTGTCTCGCAAATTTGCGTAAACATATAAATAAATAAATATATATATATATAAATTATTATTATTATTATTATTATTATTATTATTATTATTATTATTATTATTCGATTTTGCCCTTTCCTGCAGAGGAGTACCAATTCACTAATTTCTTTTTCATTCCACATTGCAGTATCGGCAGTATTTCTTTAAACTTTCACTTCATTCTGAACATAATGGCAACTAATTTTAGCCATCAATTTAAATGTCAATTCCACTCACCTAGTAGGCGATAATGATTTTTTTTCTTCTTCCAGCTGAGTGAGTGGTTTCCAGCATTTTCAGTTTTTCTCTGAAGGGAATCAGCAGGGGCTTCTAAACTAGGGAGTAACAGTTATCGCAGCTGGCACCCTAGAAAAAGACTTTAAAGCATAAATCCAACAAGTGGTTTTACATCTTCATTTATTATCTACTTGGTATAAATGAGACAAAAGTGACAGAAAAGTGCTTGGAAATTACTTTCCTCTTACACATATAACTTTACACTCTCAAGGGGTTAATTCCATTTTGGCAGTGCATTATTCATTGCCTGCTGTCAGTTAATAAAATCTTTTCTTCAGCACATAAATTGTTATCACAAAGATGCCTCCTACACTCACAAATTGTCATATTTAAATTGATGTAGAGATGTGTAGGTGTGCAGCACATTAGCAAGCATACTAAAGACCGTGGCAAGGAAAGTGACGATATTAGGAATACACCTGATTTTCATTTCACATTTAATTTGCTGTCATTAAATCAATTATGGGTTACAGTTCCTATGACAATTCAGGGTCATTTTTCTTAAAACAAAAATTATGACTTATAAGACCTTGAATTGAAAAACAAGATGTACTGTACAGAATGTCAGATGAGCTCATAGAAACTAACCTGTTGTAAATGCATTACAAAATTCTAACTGAAGTAACAAGTACCAAAAGTACTATTTTATAAAACCAGTAAAAATATTTATCAAACAACTAATCTGTTCAATTGCAGAGAATTTACTTGTGATATATGTTGGTAGCTAGATGGATAGATAGATAGATAGATATAAGGTAGACAATCCACAGCACTCCACAGGTTAACGGTGCAAAAAGGGTAGATTTATTCACAAATCATGGTGCAGCACATCATATGGCACGACGTTTCGGCAGCCTCTCGCTGCCATTTTCAAGCGTGAGAGGCTGCCGAAACGTCGTGCCATATGATGTGCTGCAACATGATTTGTGAATAAATCTACCTTTTTTGCACCGTTAACCTGTGGAGTGCTGTGGATTGTCTACCTTATATCTACATTAGGTCAAAGTCAAGACCTAGATCCGCTGGGACCACCTTCATACACATTGAAGCAGTGCTGCTTTTTTTCTTTTTTATATATTTTTTTATAGATAGATAGATAGTACATATACATATATGCTTAAGGATTTGAGCGGATTTGACAAGGGTCAAACTAAAACAGCTAGACAACTAGGTCAGAACATTTCTAAATGTCAGCAGTGTTCCTGGTTTGCAGTGGTTAGGACCCAACTGTAGTGGTCTACAGATGGACATTGGGTGCGCTTGTGACAGGGTCATGGTCACAAAAGGTTCACTTATGTGCTTGGGGACCAAAAGCTAATCTGTCTGCCATGGCCTGAGCCCACAAGAGTTACTGTGGCAGAAAACGTTAATGCTTGATATTTTATGAAGGTCTTGGAGGACACAGTATACAGGGCCAGTTCTCGTTTTTTTGCTGCCTGAGGCAAAAATTGTAATGGTGACACCCTCTGAAATTAAAATCATGATTTTACTCCTTGAAAAAGCACAATATTGCAATCCCTTTTCTTTGTTTTTCCAGTTTCTCCCAATTTTCTGCAATTTAATTCAGCCCGAACCACTTTAATCAGATTTATATTTTTTAAGAAAATTACATTTAGGGTGTGTTCACAAGTACAGGATCTGCAGCAGATGTGCAGCAGAATTGATGCTGCAGATTTGTAGTTGCAGATTCAAAGCAAATCAAACCTGCACCATCAAATCTGCTGCGGATTTGCTGCAGATTCAAATCTGCGCCATTAAATCTGCTGCAGATCTGCTGCAGATCCTATAAGTGTAAACGCACCCTTAAAGACCAAAAATTACCCATAGAAATGAATGGTGGAATGTTCAGGAATTTTAATATCAAATCCTTACAACATCCTCACTAACATGAATAGAGATTTCCACAATTCAAGCAATTTTCTTTACTATTATAAGGCCACTGTGGATGTCACTATTAAGGGCTAATACACACGTCTGCAAAAACCTGTCCATGCATTGGCAGTGTTCTGTGGGAGGTCCCAGCATCATGATTAATTATGATGTCAAGAGCTCCAATACTGTTTGAAAGTTTGTCCCAGTGGACTAACACAGCCAGTGCAGCTGTGTCAGTACGCTAGCGCAAGCTTTTAAACAGTATCAGAGCTCCTGACATCATAATTAATCATGATGCTGGGAGCTCCCAGGTCCAGCCCACAGGACAAGTTCATGCACAGATGTTTTTTGCAGGCATGTCCATTAGCCCTTAAGGGGTCAGTATCGAAGTTTTTCTTTCAGGGCTGGTACAAAGTTCACTTTTAAAGGGGCAGTACCAAATTTGCTCTTAAAAGGCCAGTACCACTCTTAAAAGGATGGTAACAAAGTTGCTTATAAAGGAACAGTACCAGAGAGGCTCTTAAAGGGGTTGTACCAAATTGGCTCTTAAAGGGACAGCACCAAATTCACTCTTAAAGGGACAGCACCAAAGTCACTATTAAAGGGACAGCATCAAAGTTTCTCATAAAAGGACGGCACCAAAGTTGCTCTTTATGGGATGGCACCAAAGTCCCTCTTGAAGGACCAGTTTAAAATTCACTCTTTAGAGACAGGTACTAAAATGGCTCAAAAAGGGACAATACCAAAGGGGCTCTCAAAGGTATAGTACCAAATTTGCTTTTAAAGGGCAAGTAAAACATTCACTTTTAAATGGCCAGTTTCTGAAATCGATTTTTTTCTTCTGAAAGGGATGTTACTTAAGTTGCTCATAAGGGGCCAGCCTTTAATTTGATTATAAAGGGCCAGTACTGAATTAGCTTTTAAAGAGCTGGTACCGAGTTTACTCTTAAGGGGCCGACACCAAAGTCACTCACTAAAAGCCAGTAACAAAGTTACCTTTAAAGGTTGAGGACCAGAGATGCTCTTAAAGAGCTTATACCAAAGAACCAGCCTATTACACTCTAAATGGACCTATGAACAAAAAAGTCAAGTGTCATTAACCCCTAAGGGACCAAGCCTGTTTGGGCCTTAATGACCAGGCTCATTTTTCAAAATCTGACCTGTCTCACTTTATGCGCTTATAGCTCAGTGATGCTTTAATGTATGCTAGCGATTCTGAGATTGTTTTTTCGTAACATATGGTACTTTATGTTAGTGGCAAAATTTGGTCACTGTCTTGTGTGTTTTTTGTGAAAAACATCAAAATATAATGAAAAATGTGAAAATTTTGCACTTTACGAACTTTGAAATTCTTTGCTTCTAAAAAAAAGGCACATGACAAAAATTAGTTAGTAAGTCACATTATCAATATGTCCTCTTTATTCTGGCTTCATTTCGTAAACATATTTCACTTTTTTAGGGTGTTACAGGGCTTAGAAATGTATCAGCAAATTATCAAATTTTCATGAAATTTCCAAAACTGATTTTTTTAGGGACCAGTTCTTTTTTTAACTTGATTTAGGAGGCTTGTATACTGGAAACCCCTATAAGTGACCCCATTTTGGAAACTAGACACCTCAAAGAAATAATCTAGGGGTATAATGAGCATTTTAACCCTACAGGGGCTGGAGGAAAGTATTCACAATTAGGCCGGAAAAAAATGGAAAATAGAAATTTTCCAATAATATATTTGTTAAGATTAAAGTATCTCATTTTCATAAGCAACATGAGAGAAAATGCACCCCAAATTTTATAACGCAGGTTCTCCTGAGTAGAACGGTACCCCATATGTGGGCGTAAACCACTGTATGGGCACACAGCAGGCCTCAGAAGGAAGGGAGCACCTATTAGCATTTCCAGTTCAGATTTTGCTGAAGAAATTTCTGAGCGCCAGGTGCGTTTGCAGAGCCCCTGTAGTGTCAGCAGAATAGAATCCCCCCAAAAGTCACCCCATTTTGAAAAGTACACCCCTCAAAGAATACATCTTGGGGTGTTGACCATTTTGACCCCACAGGTATTAGAGGAAAGTATTCAGAAGAAGACAGTAAAAATGAAAAAATAGAATTTTTCCAATAATATGTTGGTTTAGTTTGAAATGTCTAAATTTCACGAGGAACAGGGGAGAAAACTCACCCCAATTTATGTAACGCAGGTTCTCCTGAGTAAAATGGTACCCCATATGTGGGCATAAACCACTGTGTGGGCACACAACGGGGCTCAGAATGGAAGGAGCGCCAATTAGCATTTCCAGTTCAGATTTTTCTGAAGAAGTTTCTGAGCGCCAGGTGCGTTTGCAGAGCCCCTGTAGTGTCAGCAGAATAGAACCCCCCACAAAAGTCACCCCATTTTGGAAAGTGCACCTCTCAAAGAATTCATCTTGGGGTTTAGTGACTATTTTGACCCCACAGGTATTAGAGGAAGGTATTCAAAAGAAGACAGTAAAAATGAAAAAATAGAATTTTTCCAATAACATGTTTGTTTAGTTTGAAATTTCTCAAATTCACGAGAAACAGGGGAGAAAACTCACCCCAATATATGTAACGCAGGTACTCCTGAGTAGAACGGTACCCCATATGTGGGCATAAACAACTGTGTGGGCACACAGCGGGCCACAGAAGGAAGGGAGCGCCAAGCATTTTCAGTGCATGATTTTCCTGAAGAAGTTTCTGAGCGCCAGGTGCGTTTGCAGTGCCCCTGTAATGTCTACAGAATAGAACCCCCCCCCCCAAAAAAAAAATCACCCCATTTTGGAAAGTACACCCCTCAAGGAATTCATCTTGGGGTGTGGTGAGCATTTTGACCCCACAGGTATTGGAGGAAAGTACTCAAAACTAGACCGTAAAAATGAAAAAAATTGAATTTTTTCAATAACATGTTTGTTTAGTTTAAAATTTCTCAATTACACTAGGAACAAGGGAGAAAAAGCACCCCAAAATTTGTAACGGAGGTTCTCCTGAGTACAATGGTACCCCATATGTGGGCATAAACCACTGTATGGGCACACAGCAGGGCTCAGAAGAGAAGGAGTGTCATTTTAGTTACAGGCAATATGTGGGTGTTTACTGGTTATCTGGGGTGGTAATAGACAATCTCGGGGTGTTTATAGCAGGCAATCTGGTGGGGTTATGGGCAATCTGGGGTGGTTACGAGCAGTCTGTGCCAATCTGGGGTGGTTACGGTCAATCTGGGGTGGTTACGGTCAATTTGGGGTGGTCACAGGCAATCTGGGGTGGTTACGGGCAATCTGGGGTGTTTACTGGCTGTATGGGGTGGTTATGGGCAATCTTGGGGTGTTTACTGGATATCTAGGGGTGGTTACTGGCTATCTGGGGTGGTGATGGGCAATCTGATGGTGTTCACTGACTATCTGGGGTGGTGACGGGCAATCTGGTGGTGTTCACTGACTATCTGGGGTTGCAACGGGCAATCTGGGGTGGTGACGGAAAATCTGGGGTGGTTGCGAGCAATCTGGGGTGGTTGCGAGCAATCTGTGGTGGTTACAGGCAATTTGGGGTAGTAACAGGCAGTCTGTGGCAATCTGGGGGGGTTACGGGCTGTCTGGAATGGTTATGGGCTATGGGGGGGGAATACGGGCAATCTGGGGAGATTACGGGCAATCTGGGGAGATTACGGGCATTCTGGGGTGGTGACAGACAATCTGGGGTGGTTATTGGCTGTCTGGGATGGTTATGGGCTGTCTGGGATGGTTATGGGCTGTCTGGGATGGTTATGGGCTATCTGGGATGGTTATGGGCTGTCTGGGGTGGATATGGACAATCTGGGGAGGTTACAGGCAATCTAGGGTGATTACGGGCAATCTGGGGTGGTTACGGGCAATCTGGGGTGGTTACGGGTAATCTGGGGTGGTTACGGGTAATCTGGGGTGGTGATGGGTAATCTGGGGTGGTTACAGGTAATCTGGGGTGGTTACAAGTAATCCAGGGTGGTTATGGTAATCCAGGGCACTTGACTTTGGTGACAGGCGTAAAAAAGTGCCGGCACCATTTGGAACAAGCGATCAGTGGTATATAGTATATACCGCTGATCACTTGTACTAGGACCACACCGGGTGGTCACCGATCATTGCCCCATGCTCTCCGCCATCTCCGGTGGTGGAGAGAATGAAGCTTTGATCATTTTTAGGAATCCATCACTGTGAACAGAGTCTGTTCACAGTGATGACGGCGGCCATCTTGGATCAGATGGCCGCCCAGGGAGGGGAGGGTCAGTGGCCAGGTCACTAGGGTTTATTCTGGGGATGGGGGGGGACATGTTTTCATCTCCTCTCACTGTGGATTCACGGTGAGAAGAGATGAAAGCGTTCAGCTGCGCTGGCAATGCCCGTTACCGGTAGCCGCCGTTATACTGATAATAACGACGATCACCGGTGAGGGGACTTGCCGGGACTGACCCCACACTCTGCCCCAACCCCTCAGCTACCTCCGATAGCTGAGAGGAGGAGGCTGCGGGCATTACCGGCGCCGCTGCACTATTCTGCACCATCGCCATAAAGAGCTGATGGCAGCAGAATAGAGCCCATTAGTGATTGCCGTAAAAATCCGTATCGGCGGTCACTAATAACATAATACATGTATTCTCTGGGTCGCTACGGTTACGGCGATACCACATTTGTATAGTTTTTTTTTAACTATTACCGCTTTGGCGCAATAGAAACTATCATCCTAGGAAAAACCCACAAAAACTGTCCCTGCATTGCAAGATCCATAGCGTTCTCATATTTTGTGCGACAGAGCTGGTTTTGGGCTTATTTTTTGCAGGAAGATCTGTAATTTCTATTGATACCAAGTTTTATATGTATATGACTTTTTGATCTCTTTTATGACGTATTTTCTAAAGTGGATTTATAAAATACAGCTATTCTAGTACTGTTTTTTTATTTTTTTTTACAGCGTGTGTCGTGCAGTACAATTATTGATATAGTTTTATAGATTGGGTTGTAACGGACGTAACGATACCAAATATGTATAGGATTTGTGTTTTTGATCACTTTTATGTAATGTTTTATAGTGTATGGGGAATGTAATGCATCTTTATTATTGGGGGGGGGGGGGGCTGGGGGGGCTGTGTTGTGTTTGGTGCACACTTTTTTTCACTTTTTTTACTTTTACACTAGTGTACATTACTGTACACTAGTGTAAAATACTTAGATTATTGATACAATACATTGCAGTACCTGATCTACTGCAATGTATTGTATCATGCCTCATGCTGACAGGCAATAGCCGCGGCCACCCCTGTCAGCATCAGGCATCTCCATGGTGACCCCGGGGACCTTCATTAGGACCCCGGAATCACCATGGAGACATCGGGACCCCGGACGGCGCCGCGGGACATCGCGATCATGTAAGTGGACCTGCGGTGCCGTCCGAGATCCACCGGGACCCGTTAAATGCCGCTGTCATGGTTTGACAGCTGCATTTAACGGGTTAAACTGCCCGGAGCGAAGAATCCTCTGCTCCGGGCAGTTACAGGAGGGTGTCAGCGGTCACACTGACCGCTGATCACCCGTCCTGCAGCCGCCGCCGGGCGGTAATTTATTCTGATGCGCCCGCCGTTAAAAGGCGTACGCATCGGAATAAAGCCCATTAGTGGCCGCCGTGAAAAGGCAGCATGGCGGTCACTAAGGGGTTAAAGGGTTAAAGTTTCTTTTAAAGGGTCGCTCTTTTTAAACTCTATGTATTTTCTCTTGGAAATGCACATCTAGTCGATATCATTCTGTATTATCAATTGGTTGGTGAATGCGTTTAATAGCCCTACCATTTTGCAAACATTGGAGGTGTTGGAATCTATTCTGGTCATGAAATAAACAGAATAAAATCCATATCAATTGGTTTAGATGAAATCCCTCCTTTCAATTAAAGCAATATTATTTACCTTACTATTAAATTGGCATATCCCCCTACACAATTTACTTTCTCAATTACCCTTTTATTTATATCTCATATCCAAACTGACCTACAGATGTGTTTTGATATTGTGTTTAAATGGCTTAATGGGGAATTAATATCCTTAAGTAAATAAAAGGTAATTTTCGATATATCTACACATACTGTAAATGGAATGGGTTACACTTGTCCCCTATGGGGATATGTTGTCTGTGAAATAGTCAAGTTCTGAAAAACTGCATTACTTCTTGCTACAATTCCTATACTATTAAAATAAACGCAATGTCAATATCTTAAAGTGACATTTAATAAATAAAACCTAAATAAACTAATGTTAAAGAACTAAGGAGGAGCATCTCTAATTTACAGTATACAACATCAGCTGTCTCACAAGACATTGACTATGTTCCCACTTTAGGAACATATCTGGTAAAGTGACTTTCTCTTAAATAGACGGCCACTAATATAGAACATGATCTTTATAGCGTCCGTCAATTTAACAAGACAGCGGCCTTCCTCCAATATGTTCCTGAAGTGGATTGGAAACATGAATCCACATTTCATTCAAGCATTCTCTTTAGAAAAGCATGTACTGCTTAAAAGTATGTGCACCCTGCAGAATTTTTTATATTTCTGTATAACTTTGACCTAAAACTTCATCATCATCATCATCATCATTATTATCATTATCATCATCATCATCATCATTATCATCATCATCACACACATGTCCTAAAAGTAAATAAAGAAAGAAAATTGTAACAAAATATAAAAATATATTAGATTTGGTAATTTATGTATTAGGCCCCGTTCCCACTGAGGAAAGGTAGCGGAATTCCGCGACGGAATTGTCCGCCGCGGGATGCCGTTAGCCTCCCGCTCATAATGGGAGTCTATGGGAGGCGCGCGCTGCTGCTCTGTACGCGCTGAAGAATGAACATGTTCATTCTTCAGCGCAGACAGGGCAGGAGCGCGCGCCTCCTATAGACTCCCATTATGAGTGGGAGGCTAACGGCATTCCGCGGCGGACAATTCCGTCGCGGAATTCCGCTACCTTTCCTCAGTGGGAACAGGGCCTTAAGGAAAAAAAGGTCCACCGAACTGCAGCTAAATATTTGTTAGTAATTGTTGATTAGTTATTTACATTAACTTAGAAGAATTTAACCAAATTTCTTTGTAAAAGAAAACATGGGTTTCCTTTCATAAACTGCAAGCTGACTTGTATCAGACAAAGGTGAGGACTTTGACTTGGATCATTATCTTGCTGCATGACTCATTGACATTCTCTTGAGATTTAGCTCATGGACAGATGTTCTGACATTTTGCCTTAGCATTTGCTAGTTTAATTCAGAATTCATTGTTTCATGAACATTAGTTAGCCTATGTTCATTTTGGAGAGCATAGACCCTTTCATTGCAGTCTTGCCATACACACCGTTATCTCACGAACATTAACATTAGTTCATGTGAGAAAAGCCTTTAGTTGCATAATGTATATGTTACCTTGGGTTCCTTTGAGATCTTGAAGACTCATATATGCCTTTCTCCTGAAGTGATATTTGAAGAGGGTAATAATAGTCTTGAATTTCCTTTGTTTGTAAATAATGGCCCAGATTTATCAGAGAAAAAAATCAGACACTTTTTTTTAAAAAAGAAAAATAGCAACAAATCACAGTCAATAAAAAAATGGAGCTGTGATTGGTTGCTATTAGAGACAAGCAAATACGATTTGATCGAGTAGGTATTCAATCGAATATTGTGGTATTCGAAAGATTCGAATTCAATCGAGTAGAGAGGCGAATATGCAGGAAACATTCAAAAGCCCTCCAATCGCAGTTGGCGCTTTTTTCAATCCGATGACCATGCAGGGAGGCCATTAGGGACCTTGGGAGTACGCACGCAGCGCGAAAACACTTGGCTCCCGCCTCTCGACCGCAGATGAGCTTTCAACCTAGCCAGGGAAAGATCTTGGATCAGGGAGAGATAGGTTTTAGTAGCGTTTTGGTTAGGCAGGCTTACTACAGAACCCAAAAGTCCTTTTCAGGGCTAAGATCAAGCGAAAAAGTCATCTCTGAATCCAAAGCACTTCTCAGTGCTAAGAAATAGATGATATAACAGCAGCATCAGCATCAGCAGTAGTATTCATTCCAGTACACTGTGTACAAGTGACTTATAGTGTCCCTGTTTAACATCACTAAGGGCATGTTATACATATTGTTTATATAGCAAATATTTTTCCTTGGCATTATACTGCGATTTTAGGGTGTTAGGTGCACCCAGGCATGCTCCCCCTAATGTTCCAGTGTCATTCCGGAGGTGTTTGCATCGTTTAGGTAGGTTTTATGAGGGACTTGGTGACCTCCAAGTGGTCAAATTTTGATTTCCAAGTGCCGCAAATTTTTTCCCATAGACTATAATGGGATCGAATACTTGTTCGAATAGTCGAATATCGGTGCCTATTCGATTCGAAATCTCGAAAGTCGAATATTTGACTACTCGCTCATCTCTAATTGCTATTTGAAACAAAAATGTATCCGATTTTTGTTTCTGACAGGTTGATAAATTCGGGCCAATCTGTCTGAGTGTGGATTGGTAAAGGTAAAGAAAGACAATAGTAACACTCATTAAACCGACATCTATACCGGCTCATTAACTGACATGTATCCATTCTACTATGTCACAACATCCTGAGTGGACTATAACCTTATGAGTAAATATGCATGGTCCTCCCTTTTAATTGTTATCCGACTTGGTGTATCCAGGTGGATATTGGAGCTTGCTTCTAATTCACCAGGACGAGTGATGATTGAACAGTAAAATGGTCGAGGACCTTCAAACAGTAGCAGTGTTCGGTTCGAGGTTCTAGTCGAATTCAAACCCCATTAAAGCCAAAAAGAAATGTTTGGGTGAATTTTTATACCTATACAGACGAGGAGAAGCTGGAATTACCATCCAGAAGAGAAAACTGGAGACATGGAACAACTTAGTGAAGAAAATTTGGCTCTAAGTATGACAGGAATAAAAAAAGACTAACCATAATAAGCTGCAGGCCCCTCTGTAATGTCAACACAGCAGTCAGTTAGAGCAGAGCAGGGAGAGACTAACGGTGATGTAGGGACAGAGAGGAGAAGATAATAGGCTTGATTGTGGGTAGATTATGGGTGAATATTTATTGGAGCTGTCAATCAAGTCTCCAATTAACCAAGTAACTGGGTGCCTATAGGAATTCACTAGGACCAGTGAAGACACAGTCTATATTATTCACTCACTGGGCACTATAAACTCCTGTAAACGCCTATTAAACTAAGTTACTGGGATCAGTGAATTGAGTGTGTGCTGTACTTAATCAGTGCTCCTACTTTATTCCAACTGTTCTAAAAATTTGTGAAAGTGTCACACCGCTCATTTACCAATATTCACTGCTTATTCACTGCACTGTTTCACCGATGATCACCTCTGTCCTGGGAGAAAAAAGATGCTTAATGATTCACTGGCTGATTGGCATTTTTTTTAGATAGAGAACATGCATTAACAAATCCGTCCTTGTATAATAGTCCCAGTATTGTAGTTACTATGGCTTTGGCTGTTTTATTGAAATTTGTTAACGAATATTAAAAAATTTGACTCAAAATTCACGAATCTCGTGAATTGAATTTCCACTTTATTTATAACCTAATAGCTTCATTTTTTTTAAGATATCTACTTTATGTTAACTGGGTAGGGAACGGACTATATATAGCTATACTTGCTATATTCAGCTGTAACATTAACAGCATTAACATATTGTACAAGTCAGTATATCTTTCAGTTAAACAAAAATTATGTAATATTTCTTAAAAACAATAATTTATCTTTATGTTTGTATATTTTAAAAAAAGAAAATTTATAAAAAACAAACAAAAAAACACATGACTGACATACGTAACTGCACTAACAAAAGGTATTAAAAGCATAATACATTGAGTGGCTGAGAAACAAATATGTTAAATCCCCCTATATAATGTAGCTCAGTTTGCTATGGCAACTAGCATTTCAGTAGTGGAGGATGTACTGAAGCAATAACATAAACGAGAACCTTCAGAAGGGAACATTCAAGAATTCTTGAGCCAATACTTAATAAAGTTTACATAAATGAAAGAAAATGTCCATTAAAATAAATGGTATGTGACTTGATAAATGAAAATGTAATCTAAAAATGTATGTACATTTATATAACATTAATATTTTAATATTCATTTAAAAATACATGTTATTTATATATTCATCCACAAAATGATTACATCATTGTTATTATTATATAGAAGGTCCACTGCTCCATTACTAATACCACTTCATTTTGTTCAAATGTAAATTGTTGCAGCACACTAACTGTATGTAGCCTTCCAGTGCATCTATCCGCCTGTCCACCGACTCTTGCAGAAAAAAAGTTTCGTTTTTTTTTTATGTCCACCCAATTTTTTTAAGTACCATCATGTCAGAGAGCTTTTAGTTGTTCCAAAACTGTTGCTCTGTAGTATTGTAAGTTAGAAGGGCAATTCACTTCTCTTTTATACATTGTAGTATATAAAATGTCTGCTTCAGTTTTATGATGAATGTGGTTCCACATGTATGAATTAAGCATGAATTGTAGTTTCTTCAAGAAGGGTATGGCCACTGTGATAGGAACATTTCTGAATATATATATATATATATATATATATATATATATATATATATATATATACACTATTTTTGGGATTATCATTTTAATAGTAGGGATTTTGAACAAGCAAAAAAGGCCCTGTAATCTATACCTTAGAAGGTCGTATTGGAAAGGAATAATTAAAGGAGAACAAATATGGAGCGCTTCATGAATTTGTGTGCCATTCTTGCACAGGAGCCAGGGTAATCTTTTCAGTATCATCCCAATTTTAGTATAGGTGCCATTTGGTAGATGTGTTGTATGCCAAAGCTAGAATAGTTCTTTCAGCCTCCAATCTAAGGGGACTTCCATACCAATATTTGGTTTTCCCTGCCAATATTTGGTCTTTTCTCTGTAAAAAAAAAAAAAAAAAACACAGGAAATCCCAGTACTTTGTGCACTCACAGACATGGCTTGAGCATGCAAGGAGTGGGACAAGTCTTTATTGCACTGCAATCAGTAGTAGGGAATTTCTGGGGTGCTCACATTGTATGGTAAGCTCTCCTGTCACACAACACCAAAACCTCTGTGACCACACAGTGACATTGTACTGACTGAATTGTTGCATAACAAAGAGCATTGTTTCTTGGTAAGCATGCTTAGATGATAATATAATTAGCAAAAGTTTTAGGCTGAGTTCACACTATGTATGTGTGCAGCTGTATTTTTTATGCGGCTGTAAATGTGCGGATGAAACTACGGCCGTGGGAAAAAATAGACATGCAGCTGAAAACATACGGTCATTTACTTGGAAATCTGGTTCAACTAAAAATAACAAAAAAAATCTTAAGAAAGTGATGCAAACACCTCTGGATGCATCTGGTAAAGCAGGGAAACAGTTTACATGAATTGCTAATACCGGGGTTTGCGATCCTCTGCAGTATGCCGAATGCCGATGCCTCTCATGGTTAATATATCGAATTAATAAAACACATTTTCTTTGTAATAAAGTCCCTTTCGTTGTTCAATAATTTAATTCTAACGAATCCATCATTTTGCTATTAAATATACTGTTAAAAAAAATATATATATAAATAAATGTATATTTATATATATATATATATATATATATATATATTTATTTTTTGACAGTATATTTAATTGCACAATGATGGATTCGTTAGAATTAAATTATTGAACAACGAAACTGATTTTATTTAAACGAAAATGTGCTTTATTAATTAAATATTAATTAGTACAGGAAGCTCCAGTAAGCCGTTAATTCATATTGCCGGCAAAAGAGCTTTCTGTACTAATTATCACTTTACTTTAATTAAAACATCAAATGTTTCTTCTAATTATGTTATCACAATAGCATTATTAGAAGAAACATTTAGAATTATATGTGCGCTCAGCTGATTGGCTGATCGGCTGAGCGCACATATAATTAGCGGGTCCGCAGCACAGTGATCTCATTGTGCTGCGGACCAGCGAAGAGGACACATCGGGGTGAGTATAGAGCTCTCCCCACCACCTCCCCATCACTGCACCCCTCCCAGCAAGGAAGGGGGGGGTCACTTAACCCCTTCCTTGCTGGGATGGGTGCAGTCTGACATCAGTCTGGCCCCCAAGGGGTTAAGGGGGATGCAATACATCCTCCCTTAACCCCTTGGGGGCCAGACTGTAAGCAGCGATCTGTAAAGATGCTGCATACTGTAAGGTGCACAACACCGCTCACAATGATGGGTGTTGTGCTCCTGTTTGTGTGTTTTTTGTGTGTTTCTCCCTTTTTGTTTTTCAGATATCGGTATCCTGGGTATTACGTCGGATTCCGTGGGCTACGTCGATGACCAGCGGTTGTTTTTTTTTAAATGGTCAATGAGGGGTGTGGGGGCGTTTTTATTTGAATAAAAAAAAATTTTAACTTGTGTCTTGTGTTTATTTCTTTACTTTATAGACTTAGTAGTGGAAGCCGTCTAATAGACGGAATCCATTACTAAGTTGGGGCCTAGTGTTAGCCGGTATAAAATGGCTAACACTAACCCCCTATTATTACCCCAGTACCCAATGCCACCAGGGGTACTGGGAAGAGCCAGGTAACAGTGGTCCCGAAGCGTCAAAATTGGCGCTCCTGGACCGGGCGGCAGCAGGCTGGTAAGATTTAGGCTGTGGAGGGCCTAAACCAATGGCTCCTCCCACCCTGGTGTTACCAGGCTGCTGTCGCTTGGTTGTTAAAAATAGGGGGGACCTTATGCGTTTTTTTTTATTATTTATTTATTTAAAAAAAAACCATAGGGTCCCCCCTATTTTTATAACCAGCAGGTTAAAAAACAAACGACAGCAGCCTGGTAACACCAGGGTGGGAAGAGCCATTGGTTTAGGCCCTCCCCAGCCTAAATCTTACCAGCCTGCTGCCGCCGGGTCCAGGAGCGCCAATTTTGAAGCTCCGGGACCACTGGCACCCGGCTCTTCCCAGTACCTCTGGTGGCATTGGGTACTGGGGTAATAATAGGGGATTAGTGTTAGCCATTTTATACCGGCTAACACTAGGCCCCGACTTAGTAATGGATTCCGTCTATTAGACGGCTTCCACTACTAAGTCTATAAAGTAAAGAAATAAAGACAAGACACAAGTTAAAAAATTTTTTTATTCAAATAAAAACACCCCCACACCCCTCATTGAACATTTTATAAAAAAAAAAAAAAAAAAAAACAACCGCTGGTCATCGACGTAGTCCACGGAATCCGACGCAATCCCCAGGATACCGATATCTGAAAAACAAAAAGGGAGAAACACACAAAAAACACACAAACAGGAGCACAACACCCATCATTGTGAGCGGTGTTGTGCTCCTTACAGTATGCAGCATCTTTACAGATCGCTGCTTACAGTCTGGCCCCCAAGGGGTTAAGGGAGGGTGTATTGCATCCCCCTTAACCCCTTGGGGGCCAGACTGATGTCAGACTGCACCCATCCCAGCAAGGAAGGGGTTAAGTGACCCCCTTCCTTGCTGAGAGGGGTGCAGTGATGGGGAGGGGGTGGGGAGAGCTCTATACTCACCCCGATGTGTCCTCTTCGCTGGTCCGCAGCACAATGAAGTCACTGTGCTGCGGACCCGCTAATTATATGTGCGCCCAGCCGATCAGCCAATCAGCTGAGCGCACATATAATTCTAAATGTTTCTTCTAATAATGTTATTGTGATAACATAATTAGAAGAAACATTTGATGTTTTAATTAAAGTAAAGTGATGATTAGTACAGAAAGCTCTTTTGCCGGCAATATGATTTAACGGCTTATTGGAGCTTCCTGTACTAATTAATATTTAATTAATAAAACACATTTTCGTTTAAATAAAATCAGTTTCGTTGTTCAATAATTTAATTCTAACGAATCCATCATTGTGCAATTAAATATACTGTCAAAAAATAAATATATATATAAATATACATTTATTTATATATATATTTATTTTAACAGTATATTTAATTGCAAAATGATGGATTCGTTAGAATTAAATTATTGAACAACGAAAGAGACTTTATTACAAAGAAAATGTGTTTTATTAATTTAATATATTAACTATTAGAGGCATCGGCATTCGGCATCATTGCCGGCTATTTTTGAAGTACTCCGTACGGACCGCCTGTCAATCCACGGCCGCATTTCCAGCCGTAAACAATGGTCTTGTTCATTTTTTACGGGTCTGTTTACGATAGGGCCGTAGATTCATACATAGTGTGCACTGTGCAGCCGTATATCGTATACTTTCCAGCGTACGCATGAACCACCAAAAATACCGCCGCACAGTTACAGCCGCAAATACAGCCGCACAGTTACATAGTCTGAACCTAGCCATAAACTGTAAGTTATGGGCTTATAGACTAAGTTAATTGTAAGATAAACGAGTGTCTTTCTTTGCGCAAATTTGCAAAGGACTGGGACTCTGTGTTTGGTCTCTTTTTTTGAACATAGAAAATATTGGCACACTTTGGCCATATGTGTAACATTGATTTAAACATAGAAAACCTGAAAAATTAAGCAAGTATATTGCTGAACTGTTTGCAATCACAGCTCCTGTCGATTTTGTAAAAGAAAAAAAGAAAAAAACACACACAGGTACGCATTAAGTGATTTTATTTGTCAAACTATTTCGGACATAGAGGGCAATTCTGGCTATAGCCAAGACTGTAGTAGGCTTATAAGAAGGCATGCAATATCCTGACGAAGGGTGACCAAAGCGTAAGTCGTTTTTTTTTACAGGTGTGAGGTCCGCATGGTCTATATTACTTTTTGTGTTTACATCTTACATACTTGACACTTTATGTGACCGACCTGATTTTTGCACACTTTATAAACTCAGTTGGGTCTTGAGTACTAGGCATATTTTTTGCTGTGACCGTCATACACATCCATTATATTATTAGCACTGTATATTAGGATAGCTACATAACATGCACATATCTTGCTGCTGATTTGTTATATATCGCACACGGCACATTGCACTTTTCTATAAAAGGATTAGGATGCAATATGTGTAATTAGATATTAACGTTTTCCTTTCCAAGTGGTATCCTTTCCTGCTGTCATTGGTGTTTTTTACCTCCAGTATCCAGGTAATCATGTCATAATTTTAATTGTCAATTGTATGATTTTTTTCTGGTTTTACTGTAATAAATTTTAATTTTATTTTGAAATAAGTTGGTGTTGACTCACTTACTGTTTTAGTTTGGTGGGTTAATAAGACAGCATGCAACATTGGAGTTAAAGAGCCTGACAGTCTGGCTATAGCTATAGTAAGACTAATGGTTTTTGGGTTATCTTTAGGCCATGCAACCAACCACCGGCTCCCAAAATACTTGTGTGTGGGGGTTTAAATGCTGAAAATCAAATCTATTTTCTCAATTTATTGACACTGTCTTCCACTGGATGCAATGCCATGCTGTTCATCACACATGAAACAACATGAAATGAAAATTTTTCCATCATAAAGCTGCATGCTTCATGTCATTCATCACAAAGACAAGTGTATTTTATGATGAACAGAAACCTTCTGTAAAATATATTTACAGTCTACCACTTGTGGGTTTTAACTAGATATGAGTCAATCTTGAGGATGGTCAGAGCCGTCCTAACCCAAGTGTGCTTCATTCAATTACCAGTGTCTGTAGAAGTTGGATGCAGTCCTACTCATGGAAAACATGGATACAGTCTATGGCCCATGTTTTCCAGGAAGCCTTAGTGCTGCATCCAAAGTCTACAGCCACTGGTAATCTTCGGGGAAGGGATGCAATACTGTGGAATTGTAGTCTTTATTAGTATCACAGCAGCAGTAAGTATAATCTGTGGCCCTGGACCACTTTCTTGCTACAACATTGCCAAATAGAGAACTGCAATTTCCTATGCTGGTCTGTATGGAGGCCTGGGTTGGAGTAACAAGTACTGGCAATAGCTTGAGCAAAAAGGGCTCTTGTGATGCTTCTCCTCCCTCACTGGACTATTTATCTTTCTTGCAAGAGTTATGGGAGCTTGGATGGCCTTAGTAAGGACTGAAAGATTTACTAGCCATTGTTACTTAGTTTACCCATACATTCCCAGATAGGGTTACAAAGTTAGTGGTCTACCATAGTGGCCCCAGGATGAAGCTGGTCCTCTAACAAGTGCTGAGCTTTGAGAAGAACCATAAACTACACTCCCTGTAGACTAATAAGCAGGTTGAGGCCCCTTTCCATAATTTCAAACCGTATAGTCCCCCTTTTTACCCAGTACCCTTTTGGACATCTATAGTTGTTACACATCTGTAAAAGAAACATAAGCCGTGCTCCAAAAAATACTGGCAACCCATTATACAACCTGTCTTTTAGGTACAGATCCCCCTAACCTATGAATGGATCTGTGCAATTGTAGACAACTATGAATTTTGACAGCTCTATGGATGTGTAAATATAAACTGGTCTAAACCAGATCAATCCCTCTAGCTAAGAGGGAGGATTGGCTATGGAGGCTCCACTCACACACACTGGATAATTCCACATGTAAGTGGATGGGGCAATGTTTTAAATGGTATCCTTTTTCACATGTGTTTGCAGAAATCTGCTTAATATTGTTCAATATTAGGCTTGTGATCACATTGCATCCAAACTACAGCCAATACAGTTTTGGCAGCAAGAGCTGTACTGTGACACTGCCTTCACTAATACATTATCTAATTGCAGAAAGAATGATGCTGAAAGCTTTTTACGTTCTTAAATTGAATATGACAATGCTTTCAATATAATTCCCTTATACCTCTTCTTGCGTGCCTAAAAACACAGAACATAAGTGATATATAAGAGTTTCTACTTGTATACAGTATGCTTGCCCAGCTAAAAGCATTTGTGCAAAGGTCCCTACTTTTTTGTGGAGACATAAATATGGCTCTCCAGCCCACACTTGAGACAATACAATAGGCTAAACAAGATACAGTATCTTGATTTTACTCACATGCCCACAAAAAAAGTATATATATATAGCAGAAAGGAACATATACATTCACACATGACAATCTATTGCCTAGACTGAACTAAATCTCCCAGTGGATTTGTGTAAATAATATTCATGTTGACTCATTGAACAAGTTCTATCAGGCTCCTTGTGTCTCCCTGATATCTAAGCCACAATCTACCTATGTAACTGATCATGTTTCCCATTAACTCCAATGGAACGCATTATTAGGCAATGTTCCCACTTTGTTAGAGACCAGACGTTCTGTGACTGCAGTACCGGCCAGATGATCTTAACCACCGCTGAATTTAAATGCGCGTGCTCCATTGTGTGAACTGACAGGGTTTTCTGCAGCCGCTATTCACTGAATAGCAGCCACACAAAACTGACAATCGGCGCCGCTAGCGATCCCAGCCAGAGTGTACACCACTACGTAAGTACCGTAGTAATCACAGCCATTGTTAAAACAGCCTGATTACTATGAAACTTACGCAGTGGGAACATGTCCTTGTATTGAAAATATTTGTCGAAAAACAGATGTCTTTCAACCCTTAAAATTAAGGCTGTATTTTACGTTGTGTGGACAGAGCCATAGCATAGAACATAGAAAATAGCAGTCTATATTAATGAGAATTCTAGACTTAATCTATACACATTTTGCTTTAATTGTGGTTCAATGTGTACAGTAGGAGCTTTTGTGGTATTCCAAGTGTATAACAGAACAATTAAAAAATTGCATACAATTTACTCCTACTTTTACTGCCTAAATTGTACTCTAGACTAATACTTACCCTGCTAATATCTAAATAAATGTTTCAAAATAAATTAAATATTGCAGCAGTGAATCATTGTAAATGCAAACCTGGCCATACAGGCTGCCTAATAGATATTGCGCAATAAAAAAAAACAAGACATACCTTACAAAAACATTTGACGAGGCCTTATTATTATTTATTTTTAAAGCACTCTTGATTCCATTTTCATATCTAAATTTGTCCTAAAAACAGCCTGTTTAAATCAGTTTGTATACTGTACTGTACGTAGACTTAAAGCAGTCATCATAATAAAGGTCTAGAAATATCTCTTTTTAGGCTAAAGCCTATTTTGGCCATGAGGGTATGTTTTCACTGTGGAATTAAGTACGGAATTTCAAGCGGAGATTCTGCTTGAAGTTTCACCTGTCCGATTGATTCAATGTTATTTCTTAATTGCAATCCACGATTCGCCCTAAGAATTTACATTTAGAATTGATATTTAGACCCTAGGGGGACTACAAAGCTGTGTAAAAAAATATATTATTATTTTTCAAGTTTGTCCCCCTCCCTCTTTATTTTTTTTTTAAGTATACAAAAAATAATAAACATATTTGGTATGATCACTTTCAGAATTGCCCAAACTATTAAATGATCACATTTCTGATCTAGCATGGTAAACAACATAAGCGCAAAAGGCCGTCAACTTAAAAAAAAAAAAGTGATTAAAAAGGTCACATATATGAAAGTGTGGTAAAAATAACATATCATGGCACAAAAAATGTAGTCCCATTGACCAAAAAGGCTCAAAGTAGAACAATTTTAAACTCTTCGTAGTAGTAGTTCTAGTAGTAAAATAAAATAAAATTTATATAAACTGGGTATCATTGTGATCGTAATGACTTGAGGGATGTAAATAAGATGTCAGATTTACCACATGGCAAAAGGTGCATCTGTAAGTTCACCTCCCAAATAATTTTGTTTCAGTTTTGCAGGGGTTATATTGCATTGTGTCCACTGGCTGTGAATACATTAATGTTCAAACAATGTGTTAAAAATGTTGGTATATCTTGTATAAATCTACTGAGACCATTTTTGTATTACCTCCTAAAGTCAGTAACACAGAGCATTTGTTCTTAATCATGATGGCTGTAGTAAAAAAAAGAACTGGAAATATTCTGGGATTTTTGGCAATCCCAGAGGCTCTCTTTAAGTCCCCACACAATTATTTTGAAAAGTGATGTTTGTAGTGTCTTTCTAGGTTTTTTTGTCAGCTTGTAGCCTTTGTGGTCTTACAGACTCTCAAATCTATGCTAGAGGAAGAAAGGATTCAGGTTCCCAAGAGAACTCACATTCTGCACCCATAGCAACCATGTTTAAAAAGCAATAGACATCAGTACATCTGTCAACATCTTTGACACCTTAACCAAACATAACCTAACTAATGATGGATGAATAGACAGGCAGATGTCAACTGCATGTTACAGCACTTGATCATAGGGTCCAAGAAACTGTCAAGAACCAAAGATAATACTAATATTTAACTGTTTTAAACCAAAGAATATGCAGCACTGGCATTGAATCCAGCAACTGAAAACTGACTGAAAACTGAATGATTTTTATGCATTGCATTTTATATAGCATTCTATATAGCATTAAAAACTGTAATTTGTTTTTTTATTTCAAAGTAATGAAGTTGAATTTTTAAAAATATCATGGTAATTTACTTGCATATATTTTGATACAAATGGAGAAATGCATACAAATATTATTGTCTAAAAAGGTATAAATGGTATATTGTTGAATTTGGAAAAATTGTCAATATACATTTAACAAGCTCATGATGTCATTTGATAGCAAATCATTACCATAGCCCATCAGAGCTTTCTTACTCTAGTTATTGCAGCTGGATGTTCTTGGGTTTATGCTACGAGCTCTTAAGAATCTGTCAAACAGTGGACAGATTGTGCCCTATGCTTGCTAGGTTCCAAATTTTGTATTGGCAGTCTGGCTGCAAAGCTGCTATAAATTGTTATGGGAGAATATGTTTTGATATGAAAGAAACATGGAAATATATATTAGAAAGTCAGTTTTTCCATACATATATTTAAAACAGAGCTATTAGAAAACTCTAAATATTAGTCATACAACTAAGGAGCACATATTATTGCCATACTGTACTGTTACTGGACATATCCCAGTATGGGTGAGGTGACGGGCAAACAAATTGTAGGATATTGTAAAACGGTGTCACTCTATCGGCCAGTTGACAAGCTAATCCTGACATGTTAAAACATGGACAGTGACGACGGCAAGACGAGGGGTGACTCCGACCTACCTACAGTGACACACAGGACCATTTGACGGACTGACCCATTGTGGTGGTAGTCAGTCTTGTGTTATGTAGGGTATACATTGAGTGACACGGTTATGTTGCAAGGATCGACATGGGTCCTAATTAGAATATTGGTGATTTGGCACGGTCAGACCAACATGGTTGTGACTGTATGTATCTTGGATAGACCAACATAGGTGTGACTGAACATTTAAAACTGTAACAAAAACAGTTTATTTTTGCTCTACTAGGACTAACATGGTTCATTGCTAGTATACAAATTACTGATTAACACAGTCAAATACCACTAAAGGGGAACCCATCTAGGGAGACTATCCTTCTCTTCAGTTCTTCAGGAAGTCTTTGTGCTGACCAGGACTATCCCCAGCATGTTGGTGAAGTGTTTATTTTGCAGTGTACCCCAATGACCTTGCTTGATCTTTTTGGATAATCTTGGGGATTAGCTACGTATTTCTGGACTTGACACTCTGTAATTTCTTAGGCGTTTCTCTTCAATACCATGAGTATGGGTTATCTCTTTCTACAAGTAACAAGTCTACAAGAGTTCTGCATTGCTCAGACAGATCTTTTTTGATAGCCCCTAGTCTCGCTACAAGTCCTCATATCAAAATACAACTATACAAAATAATCACCAGTATTTCAGGGTAAAAAATACTGACACTCATTGCTTAAAGCGACTCTGTACCCACAATCTGACCCCCCAAACCGCTTGTACCTTCGGATAGCTGCTTTTAATCCAAGATCTGTCCTGCGGTCCCTCCTCCCCACCCTCTTCATCATTAGGAATGCTCCAGGCAGATTGCTTCCTATTCCCCACCTTTGTTACCACAGCACATGGGCTGGAACATTAAGACACCTGTGCAATGTTCAAACAGAAGTAAATGTTCCAGTGGCATTCCTAATGATGAAGAGGGTGGGGAGGAGGGACGAAGGGGGTGGTGCAAAGTTAGGGCACAGATACGCCCGTAGGGCACGGAGCTGCAACTTTAAAATATTTTTTTTTTATGACAATAACTGCATCACCTGCCAAATGGACTGCAGGACATATCTTGGAGTAAAAGCAGCTATTCGAAGGTACAAGTGGTTTGGGGGGTCAGATTGTGGGTACAGAGTCGCTTTAAGTGCAAACAGCTTTATCTGAACTTGGTTTTAGAGTTGCACTGTACTGTTCCTATAAAAAGTCTGCCAGTAAAGTTGTTAACTGGGCCCTGTGTTTACTCAATCATACTATAGTACAAGGGACACCAGGGACTACACTTTTTTTTTTAAATTGAATAAAACTTTTTTACAATCAGTCGTCATCAAGCATACATTAACCGCGACGCAACGCAGCCAAATAAATAAGACAATACATACTTGCAATAGTACAACATACAGCACAGGATCCCTACGCTATACATCATACCATACGCTTCACTAACATTCCTGCACACCTTAACATCCTACACAACAAACAATAAAGCATTACAGACAAGTGATGGTGTAAGGGAGTGGGAAGGAGGAAATAGGGAGGGGAAATCACAGGCCTGAAGCTTTATTGAAAGACAACACAACACAAGGGAAGAGGGGGGAGCAGAGAGGGTTAAGTCCTCTTCTTCCTGGTCCAATCCGTCCAAGATGGAATAGTCTCTGAGAAGGCTGTGGATCAGCCTGCGACAGTCCAGAAAGGACATCCTCTCCTTTTTCAAAGTGAGGCGGTTCCTGGCAAAACATATAGCGTCCTTAAAATAGTTCATAAGGCGCCAGGCCTTCTGGGTTGCCTCATCGCCGTAATTCCCAGGGAACAGGCCGGACAGCACCGCACAGTGCGTTAGCCTGTTCCTGGGCACACTGTCACTCAGTTCAAGTTCCAGGGCGTCCAAAAGGACCTGAGCAAACGGACATTGCCAAAAGAGGTGCAAAGATGTTTCCTCCGTGAAGGGGCACCAGGGGCAGTACCATGTGTTGCACAGGTTGTGGGAATGAATGACCTCAAAGGTAGTCCCCCCTGAATGGCCATCCATGACAAGTCCTTGTGCCTGTTGGTCAACTTTGCCGAAGCCACATTAGTCCAAACAGTCTCTGCGGTGGCCACAGTGAGCCCTGAAACGAACTCCATAGTGTCCTGTGCTCTGATGAGCTTGTGGACAGTCATTGGCTTCCACACGTCGGGCTTGAGTCCCTCCAGATGGTGTTCCCTCACGAACCTGACAACGTCTCTGTATAACCAGGAAGTGTGCCAGTTGTAAGGGATGGAGCTGTCCTACTTTTCCCAGCTCAGACCCCTCCAGAGGGGGAGGAGGAACAGGCAAGACATGGACCTGCCCCAGAGCCTATCTTCTGTTGTAGAGTTGTCCTCACACAGTCACATACAAATGCTGCCGGCAGCAAGGTAGGGATATCCGCAACACCTTTTCCTCTTTGTACATCACAGAGCGCTTCACTCTGTCCATTTTGGGGCCCCAGATGAAACGGAACATGGTTCTGATGATGGCCCTGCAGATGGTGGCAAGAGGGGGCCCGGCCTGTGCGGTGTATTGGAGCACAGGCAGAACTTCGTTGCTCAGGACCAGTGTTTTACCCTCAATGGTCAGGTGTCTGAGGCTCCACAGTCCGATTTTGCTGTTGACCTTGGCCAATCGCTCTTCCCAGGACTTGTGGGCCGGCGCCTTCCTTTCCGAACCAGACTCCCAGGATCTTGATGAAGTCGTTTGACGGTAAATGGGAAGGGGCGGAGGAAGCCAGGTGCCACTTCCTGAAGAGCATAGCCTCCGACTTCCCACAGTTGACCCTTGCCCCTAAAGCCTTCCCAAACTTCTGGACCAGTGCAGTCACCGAACGCTGGTCAGAGCAGAAGACAGTCACGTCGTCAATGTACAGCAAGCACTTGACCTCGTGTTGTTCGGGTCTGGTGATCCCTCTGATCTCTCCATTCTGCCAGATAGCCTCCTCGAATGATTCTTTAACACAAACAAAAAGGAGAAGTGAAAGAGGGCAGCCTTGGCTGACCCCCGACAAAACAGGAAAGGGGTCAGTCTTCCAGCCGTTCACCAGTACCCTGCTGAAAATATTATACATAACATAATAACATAATACATAACATTAACAAAATGACAAAACATTTCACCAAGCCCCAGCCTACGCACTGCCCTGCCCATAAACCCATGAGAGACTCGGTCAAAAGCCTTCTCCTGATCAAGGCTGACCAGGGCCACGTGTGCACAGCTGCTTTGGATGTAATGGACCGTGTCCCTCACTAGGACGAGGCTGTCTGCGATCCTTTGGCCGAGGATGCCACAGGTCTGGTCCAGATGAATGACCTGACCGATGACAGTCTTCAGCCGGTTGGCCATCACCTTGGCAAGGATCTTGTAGTCCACGTTCAAGAGAGAGATGGGATGCCAATTTTTCAAGTCACATCTCTCCCACTTCCGCTTATACAAGATTGTGATCATGCCCTCCCTCAACAATGGAGGCATTCTGCCTTCCACCACCATCTCCTCGCACAGCTCCAACAGGTCAGGGCAAATGAGACCAGGGACTACACCTACAACGGGTGTGTGCTGGGACCCAGGGATGGCATGTACTACTCCAAGCCCTGCAAGTGCAGCAGCGGTACAGCAACACCTGCTCTTTTAAGTTACACCTAGCACCCCTGGGTTACCACATAATGATCAGACAAAATGATCACTGGTCTCAAGAAGACCAGTTAAAGAAGACACTGTAGTTCGCTCATTAAAATACTTAACACAGTGAAACTAGGTGCATTGCCTCCTGGGAAATACAAATATGCAAAAGTTAGAAAAGCCTTAATTAAGAGTCTTAAAACACAGGAACAGCCAGATATCCCTCTAGGAAAGGAAAACCTAGCAAAGGGGTGGCTTCAGTCAGGTCACCACCAAAACAATTACATTAAGTGGCTTTTTCAGTATATATCCAACTCAGTTACAAGTCTGAGGATATGACAAGGGAAATACCAAAGCCCTGTATCCATCCATAGACAGTTGTTTGGGGTGTGGAGTAGGATGTTGAATAGGTTTCTGGGTGGCGGGTTGCTGTCATTGTAATACCTGCAACCACACAGGCTCTAAGTAATTGGGTTAGGAACTGGGCAATGCGTTCTTAGTTGTATCCTTGTCCTAAAGATACATGCAGAAATGACTGAATCGATAATGAAACCTGATTTGGATATTGATTCCTCCTAGTTCTTTGAACCATTATACACATTCAATATCTCTTCCATTAACACCTAAGTGAGCAATATTTAATATACCCTAATTCTGAAAATTACAAATATAGTATAATCAATAGGAGTATATCTACAAGTTTTAATTAAATACCAGTCTTAAATCATATTTCTTGTAAAGCAGGTAATGATTGGAGAAATAGTTCCTTCTTGTTCTTGTTTCTTTTATTTTATTATTTTAATTGGACTTCTGAAAAAGTCTGTGTTTAAGCATTAAAATGCCTGCTGGAGATGAAGAGCAGCAAATCACTGATCTCAGGGAGACCAGCCAAAGATAACACTGCCGGCTGCTGGTTAAAGTGCTCAATACAGTGAAATCCTAGGTGCATTGCTCCCTGGTAAACATAATTATGCAAAAAAAAGAGCCCGTGGAGCCTCATTTAAGAGTTTCAAAACAAAGGACCAGCCAGATATCTCTCCGGGTAGGACCCAGCAAGGAGGTGGCTCCTGTAGAGAAACCCCCACAACCACCATATAAAGTGGCCCTATAAGTCAATGTAATGACAAGGGAAAAACCAAGGCCAGGTATCCATCCACAGACAGATGTTTTGTGGTGTTGCTCCTCATCAATGTGGAGCAGGATTCTGGCTAGGTGGGAGTAATGCCTTGTAGAGCCAACAGAGAAACAGATCACTGATCTCAGGGAGACCAGCCAAAGTTTACACTGTCGGACGCTCAATACAGTGAAATTGGCTGGGTCCTTCTGTTAGTGATATCGGGCTAGTCCACAGGAGACTCTTAAATGAGATTTTACGGGCTCTTTATTTTTTCTTGCTCATGGGAGATGAAGGGGAAAAAGAATATGCAAAATATCTCTCACATCTCTCAGGCAAAGAGATGTCCCTTCAGGTCAAGTCTCACTCATCTAGGAGTCTTAGAACACTGATATTATACAAAACCAAACAATCTCTTCAAAAGGAAAGATTTCCCATTTGCAGACAGCTGTTTCAGGGTTGTTGCCCCTCTTCAGTGTAAAGCTGTTTGGCTGGCTAGTCTTTATGACGGACTATCCTTGAGGATAATTATTACCCCTTGGACCTACTGGAGATTAAAAAATTAGTTTGGCATGAAAAATATTTCTAAAAAGAAAAAAGAAGTAAATCATATTAGTATAAATCCTATTTTTTTAATCAAATCAGGTGGCTGTTTCGAGTCAATCACATATCTCTATGACTATTTTTTTTTATCAATATGTTGTACCAGGAAGATGTTAACAGGCAGATTGTGTATTTCAGGCATCTAAATAATGTGAATAAAAATGTAATATTCTGAATTTAGCAGTCCAGTAAGTTGCAATAATGCCACTTTACTGGAGCACAAAAACGGCAAATAGCCATATGTGGTGGTGTATGACCCCTCAGAGAACAATCAAAGGGATTCTGGCACAGCACTCATGATCAACCATGATTAACAGTGTGTATCGGACTTCCGGTTCCAGCACCATGCAGTGAAGACGCGCGTCCTAGCTGCTCCGCACCCGACGCAAGCTTGAGCTAATATATCACCCGCACAACTGCCGCAAACGGCTCCAAAACCCATACTGGTGAGAGTGCTGGCCCATGGATCGTTTTGTCCTGACTATAAAACCCAAGGGCAGGAGCAAATCGCTGGTGAGAGGCTGCAAAGACAAGATCCGCATGGCAGCGGCCCAAGATGGTGGAGGTCCAGGGGACTCCAGAGACAGCTCTCCAGCTCGCTCAGTGTCTGGCCTTACAGACGGGGAGAACGATAGAGACACTATCAGGGTTGACTATAAGAGGCTGGCAGCCGAGGTGGCAAAACAACTCTTGCCTGAAATCCAGGAAACACTGACAGCAACCATATCCTCTTCCCTGCAACAGCTACAGTCTGAGGTGAGCAAACATGGCGACCGCCTCGGAGAAACTGAAACCCGCATCACAGTGCTGGAGGAACAAATGGACTTATCTTACCGAGACCTCCTAGCTGACAACCGCAGACTCTGGGACAAGGTACAGGACCTGGAGGACCGCTCAAGGCGCAACAATTTGCGAATAGTTGGCGTTCCTGAATCGGTGACGCAGTTAGAATTGCCTAAGCTGTGCGAGTCCATTATACCTACGCTGCTCGGAATCTCTCATAAGTGCAAGGTGGAAAGGGCACATAGACTGGGTTCTGACATGAGGCGCCAACTGGGTTATACGTCTAGAGCAGCCTTACAGCACCGTGTACGATCAAGCCAAGTGATAGTACGTTACTTAGACTATTCTGATCGCATGGAGATACTACGATTGTTCCGCCGTCTGAAGGAAGACTTACTTTATATGGAACACAAACTACTCATCTTCGGGGACTGCTCAGCTGAGACGACTAGAAGACGCAAGTTGTTCTCTCCTATCTGCACCCTGTTGTACCGCAAGCGTGTTAGCTTTGCACTACTACATCCAGCCATCCTACGTGTGTTTCATGCTGATAGCTCCTTCTCTACATACCATACACCGGAGGAGGCAAAAGCAAAGTTAGCATCCACCCTTGCCGGGGAGATGGAGGGCGGAGAGGCAGAACATCGCCCCAGCACAGTGTCGCCCTGACGGGATAACAACAACAAGCCTCCCAGCCCACCATCTCAGCGGGAGGTCGACTGGTTCGATGCGCCTAGGGAGCAGCGCCAAAGCAGATCCTCTGTTTCTCACTCCCAATCGAGAGACCTTGGGTGATATGGTTTGTGTTTTATATGCCCTGCTGATAGGGACTCCTGGACACCTCGATTGGCAGAATGACTTGTGGGTCCATAATCTGTGTTTCAGCCACTACATTAGTTGACTTAAAGTCCGTTCCGTTGTTATAGGTTGTTTTCAAATGACATCTGCTATGTCTGGGGTGCGGAGTGGCGGGTATCGGCAAGTGATATTACATCTGTGTTAACGAGTTAGTGGACGAGTTGCTGTGTGGAAAAAAGTGAGGTCCATAGCCTCAAGCTCTCTGGATACTACTGTTTGGTGGGCTTCCAGTGTAGCTGGTGTTCATGTTATATGGGGGGGTTGGAGTTGGGGGGGGAGGGGTGGTTAGGGTCCAGGTTTGCGGAGAGGTTTATCCTTTTAAGATGGTTAGAGATCAGTCTCTGTCATATCCTTAGAAGCCATATACGATGCTGCAGGTAATTTCATGGAATATTAAAGGGCTCAGGTCACCGCAAAAAAGGGTGATGATGTTGCGCCATTTAAAGTGCCTGAAGCCAGATTTGGTTCTACTGCAGGAGACCAACTTAGCGAAGGAAGATTTCTTCCGGCTTAAGAAAATGTGGGTGAAAGAGGTCCACGGCTCTCCTGCAGTGGAACACAAAGCCGAGGTCCTGATCCTAGTGGCCCGTTCCTTTCAGGGGGAAATAGCTCAGGTGACCCATGACAACATGGGTAAACTATGTAAGATTCATATCAGAATGCTTTTAGAAGATATTGCCATATATAATGTCTATGATCCTAATGCAAATAACTCTCCCTTTTTCTCTGACCTTTCTAGTCAATTGTTGGCTGATCCCATTCCTCATAAGCTGGTAGCAGGGGATTTCAATGAAGTCATGTTACCGTCAGAGGATCGGTCTTGTCTACGCAGGTCTCAAGCGGGTACAACGCCGCTATTCACCATGTCACAACAGGTACCCCTCACTGACATCTGGAGATGCCTTAACCCGGACTACAGAGAGTACACCTTTTATTCAGCCCCTCACGACTCATGGTCGAGGATCGACTACATGTTGGCCTCTACTTCCCTTCTACCCAAATAGAGTGCTCTTACCATAGAGGAAATGATCATCTCCGACCATACGCCCCTGTTATGCACTATAGCAACACAACTACCTAGAGGTAGTGACTTCATCTGGAGGTTCCCAGTGGCCCTAGCCAAAGATGATGAATTTAAAACCCTACTAAAGGGCTGGTGGCTGGAGTACTCTACAACTAATGCGGAGCACGCCACCCACCCCCAGCTTTTCTGGGACCCTGCAAAAGCGGTTTTAAGGGGGAGAATCATGACCTATAAGCACTGTTGTTCCGTCACGGCAACAAGGCAGGTCGTATACTAGCTAGATTCGCTAAGGGCCCCCTCGTACACCAATCTATCACCCAGCTGAAGGATGTCCAGGGCACTTGTCACAGACATCCAGCTAAAATTAATGATCTCTTACAACGGTTTTATAAACACTTAAATGCACAAGATGTCCCTAGAGGGACAGGAGGTCCTGATTGGTTACAAAACTTACCTGTGTTATCAGAGGAGGACAGAGAGCTTTTAAAAAGTCCAATATTGGTAGAGGAGATACAGGGCGTAATTTCCCACTTGAAATCACTGAAGGCACCAAGGCCTGATGGCCTATCTGGAGATTTCTATAAAATCTTGGGACCTGAAATTTCCCCCTACACTACAATCCCTTTATAACACTTATTTAGGGTATGCACACATCCTGGCCTCCTCCAACACGGCCTATATCAAAGTCTTGTTAAAACCTGGAAAAGATCCTACTAACTCGAATTCATATAGACCAATTTCATTACTGAACCAAGATATCAAAATAGTCTCTAAAATATTGGCTGACCGGTTGGCGGTACTCATGCCGTCACTTATTTCTTCGGCCCAAGTCGGCTTTATTAAAGGCAGAAACGCAGTAATGAATGTGCGTAAGGTTATGGCCGTGTTGGACGAAGTCAAAATGAGACCGGGCCAGCATCCATCCCCAGCTCTGGTGTCTCTTAACGCGAAAAAGCTTTCGACAACGTGAGCTGGGGATGGATGTTCCAGGTGCTGGGGGCAATGGGCTTCTCGGGAGCTTTCCTCTCTTACATCTGAAATCTTTATCACTCACCGCAGGCTCATATACACACGCCTGTTTTTTTGTCACCCTTTTTTCCCTTATTTAAAGGCACTCGCCAGGGGTGTCCGCTGTCCCCCTTACTTTTCAACCTGGCAGTTGAGCCGTTATCTCTTAGGCTCCAGGCAGCTCCAGACTGGTCAGGGATACGAGTACGAGGGGAGAAGCTTCGTGTCACGCTATTTGCAGATGACCTTCTCTTGTTTTTGAGCAATCCCAATAGAGATATAGATATAGTATTTAAGTACTTGGAAGAGTTTGGGAGTGTAGCTGGTTTCAGGGTTAATAAGGACAAGAGTGATCTCTTGAACCTGACATCAGTGGCCCTTCGTTCTGATATGCCAGTGCGTTGTACCTCAGAGTTTATCACATATTTGGGCATAAAGGTAGGGCAATTTCCCAATTCCATATACACTATGAATTATCCCCCCCCCCCCCCCCCTGATTTGTAAAATCCAAGCTGAACTCCAAAAATGGTCCTGTTTACCCTTACCTCTGATGGCACGAGTAGCTCTCATTAAAATGATAGGGTTTGCCAGGCTGTTATACCCCCTCCAAACCATCCCAGTTCTCCTCCGCCATCAGGATGTTAACCTATTAACTCTGGCCTTTTCTAAGTTTATTTGGGCCTCTAAACGCCCCCAAAGGAGAAGGAAGGGCTGAACCTTCCTGATGTTCGGTGTTATAACCTTGCTTGTCTCCTTAGGCATAGCATTGACTGGCTACGGGGTACTAGCAACTACTCAAACTATGTTCTGGAGTCCCATCTGGTTTATCCTTGGTCCCTAAACAGTCTATTACACACCAAATTCTCTGCACTGCCTCCTGATATTAAAAACAGTCTCTTACTGAGAGACACGATTAAAGCATGGCAACAGAGTAGGAGACTAATGGGACTCCATAGCCAAATTAGCTAACATCTAGACTTTTGGCATCATCCTGAATTTCAGCAGGGACGTCACTCTGCAGCTTTTACTCAATGGAGAGAGGCTGGAATTGCTAGGGCAAAAGACTTTATGCAGATCCCATCCCAGAGGTACATGACATTCTCTGAAGTACAAACGCACTATAGTCTGAGGCAAGGGAATTTTTTGGCATATCTCCAGGTTTATAACTTTTTATTTACTAGGTTACGAGACCTCAAAAATGAGTTGTCCTCCAACCCTCTGGCGACTTACATAGATACATCTAATCCCATCCACACTCTTTCCTTTTTACATATCACCTTGCGCAATGCTCTCACAAAAGATGTACCTCATACTATGTTTAAATATTGGAGTGAGAAACTTCCCCGGCCAGAGCTTCCAACCCTGATCTTGAAGGGTTGGGATGTAATTAGAAAGGTCATTGTTAACGAGCAGTGAAGAGAGACACAGTTCCGAATAATGCACCACGCCACATACGGTTTTACCCTGCCGCACAGCGGCACATTGTTAACGAGCAGTCATTGTTAACGAGAAGTGAAGAGAGACACAGTTCCGAATAATGCACCACGCCACATACGGTTTTACCCTACCCGCGCAGCGACCACACTCTGAACCGCCGCGATCCCGGGAGTCTCATGTAGCCCGGGATCACTGTGCCCGCTAATTAGATAATTGGAGGCAGCTGTCAAAGATGACAGCTGCCTCCGATTACCGGATTCAGCCATTCCCTGGTGTCTAGTGGGGGAGATCGCTCCTCCGGGACGTTGTCCCGGAGGAGCGATCTCCGTCACTGAAGCCGGCCGGGGTACTCTCCAAGATGGCGCCGTCCCCAGCTGTATAACTATACAGCAAAGATCTCAATGAGAGATCAAAGTGTATATACTAGAAGTCCCCCAGGGGGGCTTCTAGTATATGTGTAACAAAGATAAATAAAGTGTTGTTATCAATAAAAAGCCCCCTCCCCTAATAAAAGTCTGAATCACCCCCCTTTTCCCAGGTTATAAATAAAAGTAAATAAATAAATAAACAAACATGTTTGGAATCGCCGCATGCGTTATCACCCGAACCATTAATTAATCACATTCCTGATCTCGCACGGTAAACGGGGTAAGCGCAAAAATATCCCAAAGTGCAAAATTGCGCATTTTTGGTCGCATCAAATCCAGAAAAATTGCATATGCGCAAAAAGTTGCATATGCGCAATCAAGGTACCGATAGAAAGAACACACCATGTTGCAAAAAATTACACCTCACTCAGCCCCATAGACCAAAGGATAAAAGAGTTATAAGCCTGGGAAGGGAGCGATTTTAACCCCTTAACGACAAATGGCGTATAGGTACGCCCTATTGCCGGTAAGGGCATTCAGAGCGGGGCCGCACGGCGACCCCGCTCTGAACCGAGTGCCGATCTCATGGATCTCTGCAGCATATCTATGCTGCAGAGATCTCAATGAGAGATGAAAGTGTATATACTAGAAGTCCCCTAGGGGGGCTTCTAGTATATGTGTAAAAAAAAAATATATATAGTGTTGTTGTCAATAAAAAGCCCCCTCCCCTAATAAAAGTCTGAATCACCCCTCTTTTCCCAGGTTATAAATAAAAGTAAACAAATAAATAAATAAATAAATAAACATGTTTGCCATCCGATACAATATAAGTTATACATGTTACATATCGTTTTAATCGTAACAACTTGAGGAACGTGCATACCAAGTCAATTTTACCCCAGGGCGAATGGCGTAAAAACACATTTCCCCCAAATAAACAAAATGCGTTTTTTTTTTTTTCAATTTCACCACACTTTGAATTTTTTTCTGGTTTCGCAGTGTACTTTATGCAAAAATTCAGCCTGTCATTGCAAAGTACAATTAGTGACGCAAAAAATAAGGGCTCATGTGGGTTTCTAGGTGGAAAAATGCAAGTGCTATGGCCTTTGATGCACAAGGAGGAAAAAATGAAAACGCAAAAATCGAAATTGGCTCTGTCCTTAAGGGGTTAAAGTGTCACTGTCGTGAATTTTTTTTTGCAGAAATCAATAGTCCAGCCGATTTTAAGAAACTTTGTAATTGGGTTTATTATCTGAAAAATGCATTTTTATCATGAAAAAGCAGTTTGAAGCTATGGAGAGAGCTAAAGAAAAGACCAAAACAGGACAACAAAGAGTTAATCTACAAATCCCTAACGGGATATCTCCTGTGACAGTCACCAGTGACCTGTCTGAGCTCGGATTACAGCTGTCACCCAGCTCCGTGCCTGTAATCCTCTGTTATCTGCTTTCTGCTGCCGGCTAACTCCCTCCTTCCTCCTCCCCCCTCCCCTCTCCCTAGAGCAGACAGGGGACGTCTCCTGCAACAAGTCACAATTTTCAGATTTTTCAGAGTGGATGAAAAAGAGGAAGGAGGGGGGGACCTGGGAAAAGGCTTTTTACATGCAGATAATGGCAGATTTGGCTAATAAGCCCAATTACAAAGTTTCTTAAAATCGCCTGGACTATTGATTTCTGCAAAACAAAAAAAAAAAAAAACGACAGTGACTCTTTAACCCTTTGAGGACCAGGCCCAAAATGACCCAGTGGACCGCGCAAATTTTGATCTTAGTGTTTCCGTTTTTCCCTCCTCCCCTTCTAAGAGCTCTAGCACTTTCAGTTTTTTATCTACAAGGCCATGTAATGGCTTATTTGTTACAGGAATAGTTGTACTGTGTAATGGCGTCATTCATTTTACCATAACATGTATGATGGAATTCCAAATATATTATTTATGAAGATATAAATTGGTGAAATCGCAAAAAAGAATGCAATATGGTAACGTTTGGGGGGTTCCTGTGTCTACGTAATGCACTATATGGTAACAGCGACATGATACTATTATTCTATAGGTCAGCCCGAACACAACCATATGCAGGTTTACGCAGATTCTCTAATGTTATATATTTTTTTTAAATGAAATCCTTTTTTTTGGCAATTAATTATAAATAAAATGGGCCTATTGTGACGCTTATAACGGTTTTATTTTTTCACCTACGGGGCTGTATGGGGTGTCATTTTTTCCGCCATGATCTCTAGTTTTTATTAATACCATATGTGTGAAGATCGGATGTTTTGATCACTTTTTATTAATTTTTTTTTATATATAATGTAACATAAAATCGGTAATCCGCGCACTTTTTTCCCTCTTTTCGTGTACGCCAATTACCGTTCGCAATGACGCTTGTTATATTTTCATAGATCGGACAATTACGCACGCTACGGTATATTATATGTTTATTTGTTTATTTATTTTTATATGTTTTATTTATATAATGGGAAAGGGGGGTGATTTCAACTTTTATTGGGGGAGGGGTTTTGGGGTAGTGTGTTAGTGTTTATAACTTTTTTTTTTTTACACATTTGAAGTCCCTTTGGGGGACTTGTACATAGATTAGTTTGATTTCTACACTGATGAATGCTATGCCATAGGCATAGCATTGATCAGTGTTATTGGCGATCTGCTCATTGAGCCTGCCTGTGCAGGCTCAGTGTAGCAGATCGCCGATCGGACCGCATGGAGGCAGGTGAGAGACCTCCGGCGGCCCGTTTTACCGATCGGGACCCCCGCAGTCACACTGCGGGGGTCCCGATCGGTAAGTGACAGGGGACTCCCCCTGTCACTTACACTTAAACGCCGCGGTCGCGCCGCGATCGCGGCGTTTAAGGAGTTAATGACATGCGGCAGCGCGATCGCTGCAGCGTGTCATTGCCGGTGAGATCCCGGCTGCTGATTGCAGCCAGCCCCCACCTGCTATGAAGCGCGCTCCGCTCCGGAGCACGCTTCATAGCGGGAGAAACACCCAGGGCGTACAGTTACGCCCTAGGTCGTCTGGGGACAGACTTCCATGGCGTAACTATACGCCCTGGGTCGTCTAGGGGTTAAGGGACATATTTTTGTTATCAATGGTTTGAATTTTTTACAGGCCATCAGATACAAGAAAAGTTATACATGTTACATATCGTTTTAATTGTAACGACTTGAGGAACATATAAAACATGTCAGTTTTTCCATAGGACACACGGCGTAAAAATACAGTCCCCCCAAAGAAAAAGAATTGTGTTGTTTTTTCAATTTCACTGCGCATATATTTTTTTTCTGGTTTCGCAGCATATTTTATGCAAAATTTCAGCCTGTCATTGCAAAGTACAATTAGTGATGCAAAAACTAAGGGCTCATGTGGGTCTGTAGGTGTAAAAATGCAAGTTCTATGGCCTTTTAAGCACAAGGAGGAAAAAAAGAAAACGCAAAAACGAAAATTAGCCTGGTCCCGAATGGGTTAAATGTTATTTACATATGGATCAGTTGGAGGCAGAGCCAGCTAGAGAGAAAAGGGCTACATCCTTTTTTAAAAAATGGAAAAGGTTCCTAGCGGCCTTTTTAGAACCTATAACAAAATCTTCAGGAACACGACCTGGTACATGACAAAAGATGTAGAAGGTACTCTGGGTCCATTGCGCATTCCAGACACACGGGGTGGAGATCAACTGGTACAATATCGTGACTAGTCTTCAGTGCCTACTTCTATTTTAGGACCTGCTCCGCGAGCCTAGGGGGGAAGGGAGGGGTGTTGGGGAGAGGGGGGAAGGGAAGTGGGGGGGGGGGGGGGGTAGGGAGATTGTTTCAGGTGTACATTTTGCCTGTTTTACCGATTTTGCAGTATCTGGTTCTGATTTATGTAATACCTTCAATGAGTCTGCGTACCGCACAATGGCGTATTGTTCCTTGTGATTTTTGCCAGTTCTGGAAAACTACTATAAAATGAATAAAGATTAAGTTTGAAAAAAAAAAAAAAAAAAAAAAGTGTGCGTCATTTTTAAAATGGGATCATTGCAGGGTCCATTTACACAGAAAGATTATCTGACAGATTATCTGCCAAAGATTTGAAGCCAAAGCCAGGAACGAATTTGAAAAGAGGAAAAATCTCAGGCTTTCCTTTATGACCTGATCTCTGTTTATAGTCTGTTTCTGGCTTTGGCTTCAAATCTTTGGCAGATAATCTGTCAGGTAATCTTTCTGTGTAAATGGACCCTAATGGTGCGTTTACACAGGCAGATTTATCTGACAGATTTTTGAAGCCAAAGCCAGGAACAGACCATAAACAGGGAACGGGTCATAAGGGAAAGACTGAGATTTCTCTTCTTTTCAAATCCATTCCTGGTTTTGGCTTTCAAAATCTGTCAGATAAATCTGCCTGTGTAAACACACCATAATGCTACGTTTACACGGAACGATTATCGGGCAAATTTTTGAGATAAAGATCGCATTGAGCGATAATTGTTCCGTGTAAACACAGCGAACGATCAAGCGATTAGCTAAAAATCGTTCGTTTTGATCTTTGAACATGTTAATAAATTGTCGTTGATCGTTCGCAAAAAATTCGCAGATCGTTCCGTGTAAACAGTCGTTCACTGATTTTTCCTATGTGCGAGATAGGCTTAAGCGATCGCAAAACGATTGCAAATCGAATTTTCTATACGATATATCGTTCCATCTAAACGCTGATCGTTATAAAATAAAAATCGTTACTTCAAAATCGTTAATCGTATGATCTGGCGAATTATCACTCAGTGTAAATGTAGCATAAGTCTTACCAGACTGCTGAATCTAGATTTTTTATGCTCATGACTGGTTGCACAATACATTGGAGTAAGGACTCCAATGCATGAGCAGTAAGCTGGCTTTTAGGTTTTTTACCAGACACTAAACGTGTACTGATTTTTGTGACTATTAATTTTTCACTGTCCTTCTCCATTTCTTTTTTTTTTTTTTGCCCATGGTTGACCTTATGTGTGGACAACTGTCAAAAATTATAATATATTGTAAACATTTTTTGTTTTATTGAATGAAATGGGTAGTATCAAATATCTTCAAAGTAGAAATAATGTATTACTACTTTCCTCATCATGGATATTTTCTAGTTATTTCTATAATTGGAGTGTATCTAAAGCATATTGAATGTACAATTTAGCTGAACTAAAGATGTTATTTCTAAAGCATTTAAAATAAACTGTGTTATTAGGTAAACCTTGACTTCAAAGAAAAAAAAGTTTTGAAATTTTGTTAAAAAGAATCACAAGTTATAAATGTACAAACTACTTACAGTTATTTCTGTTATGGTAACCATGGGACCTGTGCTGATCGTTCCATAGCACAGGTGTTTTGCTAATCTAATTTAATGATGTAGCTAAGAGCAACTTGGTGTATAGCATTTCATTTGGAATGAAAAAGAACCTAGCATAAAAAAAAGTAATGAACTGGCACAAAAACACATTCATAAACAAGCTGAGAAACCTGGGAGCAAGTGCTAAAGTGGCAAAATGGATACAAAATTGGTTGAGAGATTGGTGACAGCGGGTGGAAGTCATTTGAGTTCACTGGAAGGAGAAAGGAATGGTCTGACTTTTGCTTAGAATTCTGAAGTCTATTTACAGGTAACAAACACCTGGTGAGTTACTAATGTTCAGCTTGTTCAAAGACCGGTAATGTTATAAGCATGCAACTTTTACATTTACAGTTTGAAATTCAAATCCTTATGATATTGTAATTTATTTTCTTAAAAAGTTAATATACTTATGGTAAGCGCTAAACTACAAAATGGTTGAGATCACCCTGGTTGAGTGACACTAATATAACAGCTGCAGTATTAGCTCTCATATAATCGACAAAATGTGACTAGAACAAATCTGGCAAGACACAGATTCCTATGGTTACACATTATGGAGCTGTAGCCACCGCATATGCCACCATATGGTGCCTCCTTAAAGCAATGTGTTCTCTTTTAGAAGCAATCATACAGTATTATCCCATAGCAATTATTGATCTAGCTTTTATGGCAGAGATTTATGAGCTTAAATAAAATGTAGAAAAGTTTCTGAATGATGACCACACCTCTCTCAGAGACAGGGAGGGGAGAGTGCCAAGGAACAGTGAAGGTCGTAGGATGATAAGTGCCTTGTGATGGGTGAAGTCCTGTACTTCAGGGGGTTGAGAGAAAAAAATGACCTTGTGTTCAGGATATGGGACCTGATAGCAGTGTAAGATAAATATGATTTCTATGAATAAACATGAGACTGACGTTGCAGCATGAAAAAAGGAAATAGTGTCATTCACCTGAAATGCATGCATCTGTGCTATTTTTTAATTTATAATATGTGACAACACAACCAGTACGGCAGGGGCAGAAACTAACGAGTAGAACAAGTTACAGCTGTTTCACACATGTGCTTCATCAAACCACACCTACCACTTCCCATAACCAGAGTTAAATACCCACTCCTTGGTCTTAGTCCAAAGGCATTGAAGCCATGAAGTTTAAAGGAGTGATAAAATATTACATTATGTCATCTCTCTAACCTGGAAGCTATTTACTTATTCAACAAATTCTAGAAGAGCACGTACTGCACTTCAAAAAACCTGTGATTTACTTCCTACCCAAGGTCTATAAGTGCTTAAAGGGAATGTACCTTGTTTGTTTTATACATGAATAGACCGGCACTGGAGTGGGGATGCCAGTGCCACTGTCTTTAAAAAAAAAAAAAAAAAATTTGGAAACGCCACGCGGTTACGTGCACAGCACTACTCTATGTCCGAGCAATGGCCAGGCATGAAGCACGGGAGGTGGGTCAGCCAGCGCCTAGTGTGACGATCTGTTGCGTCACAGAGGGGAGATCGTCACACTGGTGGTCGACAGGCCCAACCCTAGGGCTTCATGTCTGGTCAGTGCTTGCTATTAGATTGACACCGTGCATGGGAATTAGCAATGTAATAGTGGTACATTAACTTTAAAGATAGGTAGGCTTTTGGAAAAGTTGTCCCAAAATTGGTTACTGAAGTACACTCCTGAAGGGAACTGCATATGTGAATTCAGATTAAGGCTATGCTCACACGCCATCTTTCTTTGGCCACTTGAGGGTCGTCTTATAGGACCGCCATTATTTTGAGGAGTTGGAGCCAGGTAAGGAATATGGGAATTTATGCTGAATTTGCTAAGTGAATCCATATTGCCATTTTAAACTTCTTGATCATTGGGTTGCACTTATGAACAATATGAAATGTAATATGCATCAATGTCCATGCTCTGTCAAATGCATGGACCTAACAGCACTGCTGTACTAAAGGACCTTAAAAAACTATACATAAACTGTAACCTGAACAGAAATTCAATTGTATGTAAAATAAATCTATACACAGATGGTTAAGGCTTTTTTGCATTATAAATAAATACTTATGCATTAGCTGCATGGTGTTCCAATATTCAATGAACCACATATTTGGACACTGCAAGTAGTGTAGGTATCTGGTTGAGGGGGAAATATTTATGCATTAATGGCATATGGTATTACATAAAACATCTGATAACTTGTAGAATACATTTCGTAGTGCATGCTCATTTGGACTGGCCCACATGGGAACAGGGGAATTCCCCGGTGGGCCCTACCCCTTGGTGGGCCCCTGAGCAGGAGGTGGGCCTCCCTGTCTAGCAGCTCCAGGATGACATATCCAGCACATACCTTTCACCCAGTCACTCATTGCCTCTATGGAGTAACCTGGGGTTTCATAATATACAATGGCAGGGAGTGACTAGGGTAACAGGCAGCAGCATGTAGCATGCAGATTTAGCGCAGCCCCTCTCCTCTCCCTTAGGACCCTCCACCACCTCCTCCTCTCAGGCTACCCCCATCTGCTCTATATGCTGCTGCTGGCAGTTGGGACACCGGAAGAGAGGAGGGAGAGGAGCTGCAGCCTGCACAGTGGAGCTGTAAATCTGACAGCATGTGAGCTGTATCTGGTGCTTTCCTGTAACAGAGGTAAATCTGTGTGTGTGGACATGAAGTATGTATATTATGTGGGTCTGTGTGTATGGTGCATGTGTGTATTATATATGCCTATATGTAATGAGCATTTGTTTAGATGTGCGTATATTGCGCGTACTATGTATGCATATAGGTAATGTGCTTTTTTTAATCTGTGTATGAGGTGTGTATGTATTGTACATATTTGTATGTAATATGTATGTACACGTTTAGTGCACACCCCTAAAACTCCCCCTCCCAAACCTAAACCAGCAGGTGTGAATTAAGCAGGGAGGGAGGAGAGGGGAGACTTTCTAGCTTTTAGCTATTAGGTTGGAGAAGCCTCTGCCTCTTTGTACCAGAGAATAAAAACATTTTCTATGCTAGAGAAGCACAGACAAATATTTTTAAGGTACAATGTGTGTTCTTGACCTAACAGCATCTAACAGTGTCAGCAGATTCCTTTAAAGGAAAAGTCTCCTGAAACTAACAAATGACAGGCAGGCAGGGGTGTGCGGGAAGATGATAAAGAAACTATACTCATCAGTCCCCGTGCCCCTGCACCACTCTCTCGCACAGCCGCTGGAAGTCATTTTCAATCATTTCTGACTAGGTTCCGTGTATGTCATGGCCTTAGCTCCTTTAGCTGCAATGTCACATACTCAGCTGATGGATTGCCTGCTTAGCTAGTCAATCACTGCAGCGGTGTCCATCTCCAGTAAGTGATTGGCTGATTGGGCGATCCATCAGCCGAGTATGTGATGTTGCAGCTGGAGGAGCTGCAGGAGGTCGGTGGCTACCTGAGATTTGTTAGTGTCATTGGACTTCTCCTCTCAAGAAACTTAAAGGGGTACTCCGGGCTATGTGTATTTTCCTGTATGGCGGGGGGGTGGATATATAGGCTGCCGGTCACTTACCTTCCCGGTTCCAGCACCAGGTCCTGGATTGTGGCGCCCCATTCTCCCATCCAGCTGTCGCTTTCTGGTCCGAGCTGCAGCTTGAGACGTGACGTCTCAAGGCTGCTCAGCCATTCAGCGGTCATAGCGGAGTCGCTCCTCGGCCGCTGAATCACTGAGCGGCTTTGAGATGTCATGTCTCAAGCCGCAGCTCAGACCAGGAAGCGGCCGCGCGACGGAAGAACAGGGCGGCGCAATTTGGGACCCAGCACTGAAACCGGGGAGGTAAGTGAACGTTAGCCTCTATATACACCCCCCGCCATACAGGGAAAATACACATAGCCCAGAGTACCTCCTTAAGTGCCACTTTATGCTTTTTGCATAGAGTGACTGACAAGTTACTAGCAGTAAGCAAGCATCGCTGGTCACAAACACAGCTCTGTGTGAAAGTTCCTGCCATGGACAGAGGTTGCAGCAGAGATTACTGTGTCAGACTGGAAAGAATACACCACTGCCTGCAGGACATACAGCAGCTGATATGAAAGACTACAGATTTTTTTTTTTTATAGAAATAAACTACAAATAATTGAAACATTTTATTTGCTGGAGTACCACTTTAGAACTGTGAACTATTTTACTTTTTAACTACCCCTTTTGTACAGTCAGTGCAGTTTCTCCAGTAATCAACTAATCGGGTGATCACCGATTTCCTATGAAAGCCAGGGAAATGTAGTTTTACAGGCCACCCATACTGCTTGTCTTTACTCTCCAGGTAGGGATCCCCTCCTTCCCTATTCATCTCAACAGCTTTATTAACTATACTCTTTAGCAGCCCTTTTAACAAACAATTACATCAGATTGTCAGCAGCCTCCTTCATGTTAACAAAATGCTGGGAATGCTGGGAATTGTAGTGTATAGATTTGTCTGTGAACCACAAGAGTCCCTCCAAAAAGTAGGAAGGTATGGAGGAAGGGCTGACTGCAAAGCATTATGGGGAAGCTTGATGTCATGTGTTTTCAGTCATCATCATCATAAACTTTTCAGCAATGGAGCAGCTTTATCAACCTGCCAGAGATTAGCCTATAGCAACCAATCACAGCTCACCTTTCATATCTTAACAAGCTCTTATTAAATTAAAGCTGAGCTCTGATTGGTTGCTATGGGCAGGTTAGACTGTCTAAGTTGCGCATGGCAACCAATCACAGTTCAGTTTTTATTTTACCAAAGTAATTTGAGAAACAAAAGCTGAGCTGTGATTGGTTGCTATGGGCCATATGAAATCATATTATTTAGTGTTCTTAGCGCGGCCTAACCATGAGCTGTTTGCTTGGTTACAAGTGTGTTTAGTGACCTCTGCAGTAAAGCGCATCACCAGTCATTAATGGGTTAATGCGTCAGATGTGTTTACCTGCAGTTACCATGGTAACCGTGCACCGTGATGACAAGCGCTTATGTCATAAAGAAGGTTCCATAAAGCAATGCACCACGCCCTGATCAGTGCCATCTTGGATGCGCCAGAGGACCTTGAGCTTGTATACTGTACTGCCCCCTACCCTTGATGGAATTTGGAGGTTCTAGTAGGGGAAAAGGGGTGGTCAGCTTTAGACTACCCCTTCATCGAGCCGCCACCTTCTTGAGAAGTGGACCTGGGTCTGTGAGGGAGAAGAGCTACAGCCGCCTAGCCATTAAAAGGTTACATTGCAGCCAGATTTCTCTCATATCCAGATTACATTTATAGTATGGTATTACCCTCTAAGCCCTGGGGAGGGGCAGTTCTCCAACCATGGCTCCCTCGAGGTTTCCCCCACAGGGTTTTTGTCCTCACCTGAGTGCTGGATGGTGACTCTTTGTGAGTCGGGGGTCTGCCATTTTCGGTGTCATGTAATTTTAAATAAAATTGGGACCCTTTGACACCTGATTCCATTGTGTTGTGTCTTTATTTTGCGTTCTTTGGTGTAATTTATTATGCTTGGGAGTTGGGGATCCATCACATATAGCAGAGTCATAAAGCTGGACATCTGACTGCTACACAGATCTATCACCTGCACAATGAGGGCAAGTAGGATGGAGCAGTGGATAGTAGAACTCTTGAAGAAAAAACATGCATCACAAGGTTTATACCTACATCTGCAAGGTTTGTCAAAAGTTTTTTTTTCAAGTGACACGGTCACACCAATCATAGCATATCATAACAACATGGACACCACCATAAATATACATCATATATACACAACCAGGTGGCTCTTGTGTGTGTGTAGGCATTATCAGGGACAAGGCAAAGTATTGCATCCCCACACACATACATCCAGGTGTGGCCTAGGTACCTGCCCCCCTTCCTAAAATCCACAGGATAGGCGATATCAAGCTGATTGGTAGGGGTACCAGTGGTCACAGAATTGTGGGGAACATGTTCCCCTCAAATAAACAGTGGGAACGGTGCTTCAATAATTCTCTATGGGTCTTGTTATCCCTTATCCTGTGAATAACTTTGGGAGAGGGGTATGTTCTTATGTACTATATGGCCGGACTCAGACAAGGCATTTTTCAGAAATATGGCATTTTTGCGGGTCAAAAATGCTGTGACCAGATGTTAGCTTATAGTCAGTGGAGAATGGCGAAACGCAATACCCATGGGACATTTTTCTATTTTTTTTTTTATTTGTGAAATCGTAGCAGGATATGTGTTTGGTGTTTTACAAATCAAGCAGGGACATCGACCCGGATCAGGTAGATAAAAGAGGACTACTTCAGAACATGAAAGCGGAACCAGTCAAAATTGTAAAATAAAAACGCACATATGCCGCTGAATGTGATTAGGACACAAACATGTGCGGCATGAAAATGGATTTAATAAAGAACAATTGCAAGCTCTATGGCCTTTAAAACATGAGGAGTAAAAAAAACGAAAGCAGAAAAATTGGCTCAGTCCTTAAGGGAGTTAAGGAAGCGCTACGAGGGCACGGGGTCGAGTAAGAATACTTTCATTATTATGTTCCCAAACACCCCTGCCTGCCTGAGATTTGTTACTTTCATGGGACTTCTCCTGTTCACAGAGTGACTAACAAGTTACTGTACTAGCAGTAAACTAGCATTGATGATCATATGCACAATTCCGTGCAAACTCGCTATGGTAAAGTTAAGGTTTGGCGCTGGTTATATCTGGTATATGAAGGGTGGGCCCCTGGAATTAAATTCCCTGGTGGGCCCAAGGTACCCCAGTCCGACACTGTTGTAGTGTATGTCTTGATGTGTCCCTGTGAACACTTTCATATTGGCAAGATTATCTGTTCTCTTTATGTAAGAAATAACTTTTATTCTATCAGAAACCTGTCTGATCGAACACATTAAAAAAGCTAGTGATAGTAATCCTAATGTTCTGAAATTTGCAGCCATTGAATGGTTTAATTTCAAACAAGAGACTGACAGACATCAAACCTTACTGAAATTAGAAGCAAGGAGGATACTTAAGTATTAATGCACAAGGTAACTGTAGCCTAAATGAGAGGACTGATCTCAGTTTATTTATTTAGTTACTATAAATGCTGGTTTGTTTTTAACCCCTAGATGACCCAGGGCGTATAGTTACGCCATGGAAGTCTGTCCCCAGGCGACCTAGGGCGTAACTGTACGCCCTGGGTGTTTCTCCCGCTATGAAGCGTGCTCCGGAGCGGAACGCGCTTCATAGCAGGTGGGGGCCGGCTGCAATCAGCAGCCGGGACCTCACCGGTGATGACACGCGGCGTTTAAGTGTAAGTGACAGGGGGAGTCCCCTGTCACTTACCGATCGGGACCCCCGCAGTGTGACTGCGGGGGTCCCGATCGGTAAAACGGACTGCCGGAGGTCTCTTACCTGCCTCCATGCGGTCCGATTGGCGATTTGCTACACTGAGCCTGCACAGGCAGGCTCAATGAGCAAATCGCCGATAACACTGATCAATACTATGCCTATGGCATAGCAATGGTCAGTGTAAAAATCTAACTAATGAATGTAATCCCCCAAAGGGACTTCAAATGTGTAAAAAAAAAAAGTTAAAAACACTAACACACTACCCCAAAACCCCTCCCCCAATAAAAGTTGAAATCACCCCCCTTTCCCATTATATAAATAAAACATATAAAAATAAATAAACAAATAAACATATAGTATACCGTAGCGTGCGTAATTGTCCGATCTATTAAAATATAACAAGCGTCATTGCGAACGGTAAACTGCGTACACGAAAAGAGGGAAAAAAGTGCGCGGATTACCGATTTTATGTTACATTATATATAAAAAAAAATTAATAAAAAGTGATCAAAACGTCCGATCTTCACAAATATAGTATTAATAAAAACTAGAGATCATGGCGGAAAAAATTACACCCCATACAGCCCAGCAGGTGAAAAAATAAAACCGTTATAAGCGCCCCAATAGTCCCATTTTATTTATAATTAATTGCCAAAAAAAAGGATTTCATTTAAAAAAAATTTATAACATTAGAGAATCTGTGTAACCTGCATATGGTTGTGTTTGGGCTGACCTATAGAATAATTGTATCATGTCGCTTTTACCATATAGTGCATTACGTAGACACAGGAACCCCCCAAACGTTACCATATTGCATTCTTTTTTGCGATTTCACCAATTTATATCTTCATAAATAATATATTTGGAATTCCATCATACATGTTATGGTAAAATGAAAGACGCCATTACACAGTACAACTATTCCTGTAACAAATAAGCCATTACATGGCCTTGTAGATAAAAAACTGAGAGTGCTAGAGCTCTTAGAAGGGGAGGAGGGAAAAACGGAAACACTAAGATCAAAATTTGCACGGTCCACTGGGTCATTTTGGGCCTGGTCCTCAAAGGGTTAATATATGTTTTAATTCCTTAAAATTGTAACTACTTTTTCCATCGTATTAGAGGTGGTTACTTAACCCTGGTCACTGGGAATGGTAGGTGTGGTCTGATAAAGCACATATAAATGTATGAAGCAGCTGTAACCTGTTTTACACATTATTGTCTGCTTGTTCTGGTTGTGTTGTTGTTAACAGCATTAATTTCAGTTGAGTACTCTTGTTCCTTATCTCCTGCAGTACCTAATTCTACTAACTTATAAACTCTTTGACAAACATTACATTAGTGAATGATAGCTCATACTTTATTTAAACAATTTACACACAATAGATACTCTATGTTTGTGCAACATAGGCCATCAATGTTTGATTAGCTGGAGGAGCCAATGACACAACATCCATAGAGTGATTTTTGCCAAATGCAATGCACTGTTTACTGCAGGGGTGGGCAGTTAATTTTCCTATGAGGGCCAGACAAATATACTTAATTCAGTTTTCTTGGGGGCAGCAGTTGTGTGGATGGCAATGAGAAGTATGCATGTGTCTGGGGGGTTGGGGGTTTGAGCAGACTCACAGGTGACGTCTTATTTGATCTGAGAAATCAATTTCCATTTTCCTCTCTTTCCGGCCAGGCCTCCATGATTTTTCCTGCTACAATTTATCTCTTCGGAACCTCTTCATTACCATGAGAACAGTGAATCTATGGAATATTCTACTTCAGAAACTGGTAACAGCAAAAACAGTAAAGGGCTTCAAAATAAGCTTAGAAAAGTTCTTAGAACAAAATAGCATAGATGCATATCTATAGAATCTACCCATCATCCCTCTCCCATCCATCCCCTTCTTGGTTGAACCTGATGTACTGTACTATGTAACTATAGGTAACCATATAACCTGACAGAATAAAATATCCACACTTTTCCTTCAATGTCCTTCCTTTTTCCTACCTATAGGGTCCCATACAGTATAAATTATAGGGTCCCATATAGTAATAATGCACCCGGCTGTGCCCCCATAGTAATAATGCACCCTTCTATGCACCCCCCCACCCATAGTAATACTGATCCCCTTTTGTGAACAACCCTTCACCCACAGTAATAATGCCCCTGCTATGCAAACCCTACCCATAGTGATAATGCCCCCTGTTTTGTACAGCTCCCCACCCACAGTAATATTGCCCACTGATGTATTCACCCCCACCCATTGTAATGATGACACCCCTTGTATACAGACCCCACCCATAGTGACATTGCCCTCTACTGTATACAGCCCCCCCATCCATAGTAATAATACCTCTAACATAAAATTATATATATATATATATATATATATCTATCTATCAGACTTATACAAAGAGCCCATAGCCTATGACAATAAATAGAGCAGCAGGATGTTTTGTTATGTTTGTTTGTCTGTTTGTTATGTCAGTCCACTCACCCTGCGGTGAAAGGACTAAACATTATAGCAGTGGTGCATCCCTAGAAGATGAGTGGCTGTTGAAAGGGGACGCATGGCGGTCAGTATTAGTAAGAGGGCCACATGTGGCCCACCAGCCATACGATGCCCAGGTCTGGTTTACTGTGTAGTGGTGGCACTGGTTAACTATTATTATTATTATTATTATTATTATTAATTTATTTTTAAAGTGCCCTTAAGCACTTTAGAAATTACAAGGGTTAACATACAAACGGTGACATAAAATTACCGTAACATAAAATTTAAAAAAAGCAGAAGAGAAGGCCCTGCCTGGGAGGGATTACAATCTACACTGCAGTCCCTAATCTCATAACAAACAGGAAATAAGCATTGCTTACCCCAGAAACTGAGACCGTTGAAGACATCCTTGCAGCAGACATTGGTATGGTATTTACCATGTACAACCAGGAGAAATGAAACCAATAGCTGCAGCAAGTAAACGACTTCTATGTATATTCTATACATATACTATACATCTGCCTATGTTATTTCTATAGCTAATCTTCACACTTGCACATACTGTTCAAATAGAAACACATTGTGAGACATTTATCTAAAAATTACACAGAAAAAAAAAATCAGCTGCCAGTGAAGAGTGCTTGAATTCATGTTTTAGTTAAGAGAATCAAGAAAAAAAAATGAATGAAGTTATTTATCTTTCACATAACACATTAACATATTTTTTCCCTGATGGAACAGCACTATCGCTGAGGAAGCTTATGTAGTACTCTCGTTCATTTGAAATTACATGGTGTGTAATTTTAAGAAATGAAACAATTTGATTGGCATTTTTCACCTCATTTGAATATTTAATCTCATCATTACTCTCTTTTATACAGAATTCAAAAACAAATAAATGGAATTTAAATGGGTGAAAGGATTACAGCAGTCTTTTGAATCATGCCTTTTATTATTTCAAATTTGAGGCTGGTGGCTCGAGATACAATATTTTTTCTTAAATGCTGAGTGAAATTGATATTTGAAGTACAGTATGTCTATTCCAGATCTGCATGGCTTGCAGGAAGAAAGATTAGAAATCTATAGCTATGGTGTGCATGAGCATATTACATAAGAAATATAATAATTGATTTGTTTTTATAGACTACATCTGAACTGACCTATGTTACTTGCACTGTACAAATGTATAAATATTGCCTGCTATGTTTTCCACCTAAATAAAGGGCATTACCAAGGTCTCCAAACATCTGGTCTAAAAAATAAATCACAACGCTCCATGTAGGTTGATATTTTAAGCGTATGCTCTGATTGGGCCGTGAACATTTTTCACAAATTGGTATTTAAACCTGAAAACCTTTAGCTAACTACATATGTCACTGATATTTTATTGTTTAATTTCTTTTTATGGAGCCAAATTGCATCTCTCCCACATGTAGCCTGTATTTGTCTAATTTGTCGACATGTTCTGTAATGATAATTTCATTGATTTAGAAAGTGCCATTACAAGCAGCATATGTTCCGTTTAATTCTAGAGCTTGTTAGCGCAGTTACTTAAGTATTTATTGTAAATACTATTCAGCCTCTTCTTTCTTACCTATGCAGAACAATAGTTCTTCTTCCTCAAAAATGTTTTTCTTTAAAACCACTTTTACTATACAGTAAGCTATTGGAGATAATTCATTCTTACATCATGTTATACTTGACATAAACTGATGAAATTCTTAATGTTTCCAGTAGTGATGCTTAGTGTATACTAGCTCTTGTTCAAAATGTATAGTGTATCTTTTTTACTATATTTGTGTTTAAAGCGACTCTGTACCCACAATCTGTCCACCCCAAACCACTTGTACCTTCAGATAGCTGCTTTTAACCCAAGATCTGTCCTGGGGTCCGTTCGGCAGGGGATGCAGTTATTGTCCTAAAAACAACTTTTAATCCGGCAGCACTGTGTCTAACGGCCAAGGCTTCCATTTTTATATGCATTAAGCTGGCACACCCTCTCTGTCCTTCCTCCCCACCCTCCTCATCATTAGGAATGATCCAGGAACATTTACTGCTGTTTGAGCTTTGCACAGGTGTATTAACGATCCAGCCCATGTTCATTATACACACAGTTGGGGAATAGGAAGCTATCTTCCTGGAGCATTCCTAATGATGAGAAGGGTGGGGAGGAAGGACAGAGAGGTTGTGCCAGCCTAATGCATATACAAATGTAAGCCCCGGACGTTAGACACAGCGCTGCCGGAATAAAAGTTTTTTTTATGACAATAACTGCATCCCCTGCCGAACGGACCCCAGGACAGATCTTGGAATAAAAGCATTTATCTGAAGGTACAAGTGGTTTGGGGGGTCAGATTGTGGGTACGGAGTCGCTTTAAGCAGGTTATTTTACAGAACCTTTACAGGTTTGTCCAATGCGACAATGTGTAAAACGAAACTATCAATAAGGAGTGTGCTTTCAATTATGACACATGATACAAGCCAACGATAGGGATAGTGCATAATGGTTCTTGTGCTATCAACAGCATGGAGAAGGACTGGTAAACAATTCAACTAATGTCAGTGGGCTACAATTTAACTATATTTTCCTTCTTATTTTTCTAGTTGTATCCTACTGGAGTTCTACCCTGTAACAAGCATCACCCGTCCCAGATTGTATATGCTATAGACATACTATTCTAAACAGTCTGCTGTTGCACCAATACCAAAGCTTGTGTAGTCCCCGATCAGTCTCTGTTTACATTGCAGTCTATTAGAAATCCAAACACTACATTTACCATGTACAGTAAGTCACATGACACCTTTACACCTATAGGGCTAGGTTCACACTATGTAACTGTGCGGCTGTATTTTTTATGCGGCTGTAAATGTGCGGATGAAACTCCGGCCGTGGGAAAAAATAGACATGCGGCTCAAAACATACGGTCATTTACTTTGAAATCTGGTTCAACTAAAAATAACAAATAAAATCTTAAGAAAGTGATGCAAACACCTCTGGATGCATCTGGGAAAGCAGGGAAACAGTTTACATGAATTGCTATTACCAGGGTTTGCGATCCTCTGCAGTAATGCCGATGTCTCTCATGGTTAATCTATTAAAATAATAAAACACATTTTCGTTGTAATAAAGTGACCTTCGTTGTTCAATAATTAAATTTAAACTAATCCATCATTTTGCAATTAAATATACTGTTAAAATAAATAGATATATAAATAAATGTATATTTATATATATATTTATTTTTTGACAGTATATTTAATTGCACAATGATGGATTCGTTAGAATTAATTTATTGAACAACGAAACTGAATTTATTTTATCAAAAATGTGTTTTATTAATTAAATATTAATTAGTACAGGAAGCTCCATAAGCCGTTAATTCATATTGCTGGCAAAAGAGCATTCTGTACTAATCATCACTTTACTTTAATGAAAACATCAAATGTTTCTTCTAATTATGTTATCACAATAGCATTATTAGAAGAAACATTTAGAATTATACGTGCGCTCAGCTGATTGGCTGATCGGCTCAGCGCACATATAATTAGCGGGTCCGCAGCACAGTGACTTCATTGTGCTGCGGACCAGCGAAGAGGACACATCGGGGTGAGTATAGAGCTCTCCCCACCCCCTCCCCAGCACTGCACCCCTCCCAGCAAGGAAGGGGGGTCAGTTAACCCCTTCCTTGCTGGGATGGGTGCAGTCTGACATCAGTCTGGCCCCCAAGGGGTTAAGGGGGATGCAATACATCCTCCCTTAACCCCTTGGGGGCCAGACTGTAAGCAGCGATCTGTAAAGATGCTGCATACTGTAAGGAGCACAACACCGCTCACAATGATGGGTGTTGTGCTCCTGTTTGTGTGTTTTTTGTGTGTTTCTCCCTTTTTGTTTTTCAGATATCGGTATCCTGTGGATTACGTCGGATTCGGTGGACTACGTCGATGACTAGCGTTTTTTTAATGTTTTTTTTTTTTTTATAAAATGGTCAATGAGGGCTGTGGGGGTGTTTTTATTTGAATAAAAAAATTTTTTAACTTTTGTCTTGTCTTTATTTCTTTATTTTATAGACTTAGTAGTGGAAGCCATCTAATAGACGGAATCCATTACTAAGTTGGGGCCTAGTGTTAGCCAGTATAAAATGGCTAACACTAACCCCCTATTATTACCCCAGTACCCAATGCCACCAGGGGTACTGGGAAGAGCCGGGTGCCAGTGGTCCTGGACCGGGCGGCAGCAGGCTTGTAAGATTTAGGCTGGGGAGGGCCTAAACCAATGGCTCTTCCCACCCTGGTGTTACCAGGCTGCTGTCGTTTGGTTTTTAACCCGGTTGGTTATAAAAATTGGGGGGACCCTATGCGTTTTTTTTTATTTTTTATTTATTTAAAAAAAAAACCGCATAGGGTCCCCCCTATTTTTATAACCAGCGGGTTAAAAACCAAACCACAGAAGCCTGGTAACACCAGGGTGGGAAGAGCCATTGGTTTAGGCCCTCCTCTAGTTTAGACCCGGCTCTTCCCAGTACCCCTGGTGGCATTGGGTACTGGGGTAATAATAGGGGGTTAGAGTTAGCCATTTTATACCGGCTAACACTAGGCCCCAACTTAGTAATGGATTCCGTCTATTAGATGGCTTCCACTACTAAGTCTATAAAGTAAAGAAATAAAGACAAGACAAAAGTTAAAAAAAAAATTTTATTCAAATAAAAACACCCCCACAGCCCTCATTGACCATTTTATTAAAAAAAAACATTAAAAAAACGCTAGTCATCGACGTAGTCCACGGAATCCGACGTAATCCACAGGATACCGATATCTGAAAAACAAAAAGGGAGAAACACACAAAAAACACACAACCAGGAGCACAACACCCATCATTTTGAGCGGTGTTGTGCACCTTACAGTATGCAGCATCTTTACAGATCGCTGCTTACAGTCTGCATCCCCCTTAACCCCTAGGGGGCCAGACTGATGTCAGACTGCACCCATCCCAGCAAGGAAGGGGTTAACTGACCCCCCCTTCCTTGCTGGGAGGGGTGCAGTGCTGGGGAGAGGGTGGGGAGAGTTGTATACTCACCCCAATGTGTCCTCTTCGCTGGTCCGCAGCACAATGAAGTCACTGTGCTGCGGACCCGCTAATTATATGTGCGCTGAGCCGATCAGCCAATCAGCTGAGCGCACATATAATTCTAAATGTTTCTTCTAATAATGCTATTGTGATAACATAATTAGAAGAAACATTTGATGTTTTCATTAAAGTAAAGTGATGATTAGTACAGAATGCTCTATTGCCGGCAATATGAATTAACGGCTTATGGAGCTTCCTGTACTAATTAATATTTAATTAATAAAACACATTTTCGATGAAATAAATTCATTTTCGTTGTTCAATAATTTAATTCTAACGAATCCATCATTGTGCAATTAAATATACTGTCAAAAAATCAATATATATATAAATATACATTTATTTATATATCTATTTATTTTAACAGTATATTTAATTGCAAAATGATGGATTCGTTAGAATTAAATTATTGACCAACGAAAGGGACTTTATTACAAAGAAAATGTGTTTTATTAATTTAATATATTAACTATTAGAGGCATCGGCATTCGGCATCATTGCCGGCTATTTTTGAAGTACTCCGTACGGACCGCCTGTCAATCCTCGGCCACATGTCCAGCCGCAAACAATGGTCTTGTTCATTTTTTACGGGTCCGTTTACGATCGGGCTGTAGATTCATACATAGTTTCCAGCGTACGCATGAACCACTAAATATACCGCCGCACAATTACAGCTGCAAATACAGCCGCACAGTTACATAGTCTGAACCTGGCCTTATTCAGTGCACATTGAAACATCCAGCCAATGAGAAAATCAGATACCTTCACCTACAGCTGTTTTAAAGCCTTTGTTGTTTGTCAAGACCTATTTACAGCAATAATAGCATTTTATACAACTGACTGCTACAAACAATCACAATTGGCATTACTGATGCAAGTATGAAGGCCACATGAGCACTACAACCATTCAGTAGTAGCATCTGTCTGCATGACATGTTCCAGAAAATCCATGGCACTCAGAAAAAAAGTGAACATAGAATTTCATTTTTTTTCTCCTGCAATAACATGGATACTCTAACCAGATAAAATAAATATAATGATTGATAGCAATTTCCAGATAAAATAATATTGGAGTAGGAGTAGGAGTATGTCTAGTAGGGATTACATGTAGAGATTAGCGAGTAGTACTCAATTGAGTAGCTGTTTGAATATTGCATTTGATATATTTGTTTTAGATTGAGCATCTGAGTAAAAATGCAGTAAAAATGTGATTCTCCTCCCACCATGGTTGTCGCGTTTTTCTAGCCAATAACCACGCAGAGAGGCTGTGACAGGCCCTAGGAGAATTCAGGTATAGCAAGAACAGTGTTTACATTGATTGGATGACTTACGCATGTGACTTTGAACTATAACACTTTAACTCCCGCTGCTCGTCATCAGATGTCAGTGAGGGAGAGATCTTGGATAGTGATGAGCGAACAGTAAAATGTTCGAGTTCTAGTTGTACCTCAATAAGTAGTAGGGATGCACGATGCACCGAAATATCGATACTACTATCGATATTTCGGGCAAAAAAACGGTTTGATACCAGGATTTCCTGGTATCGATACTTTATGTTAGGCTGTGCAATAACGCAGCTTAACATAAAGTACAGTGCAGAGAACACAGCCGGCGGCTAGCTGAGCGCCAGACGTGTTGTCTGTGTGCCGCCCCCTGCAGTATCCTCCGCTGCCCATCGGCGCCAGTTTCAAATAGAGGCTGGAGAGGAAGAGCGGGAGGTCCGGGAGAGGAGGAGGGAGAAGGATGGAGAAGGCTGAAGCCAAGTATTATTTCCCGGATTATTTCTTTTTTATGCAGATTCAAATTCTGCACTGATCCCTTAGTAATATCATAATCCATGTTATCCATCATTGCTACTAGATATCCGGATTCTGCAAAACCCAATGGGGAGGATCTGTGGGCCATCTTTGCTTACAGCTCTGCCAATATGCAGGAGCCTGGCGTTCGTTGTGCGTATTGCATCATACATACGCACGAGTGAGCACGTAATATATGGTAATTTTACACACCACCTAATATGTACGCAAGTACCGCTAGACCAAAACGTACACTTCTACTTTACGTTCATGCACCCAGACATGCTTTGTCTTTTGTCCCCTATGCATTCCAGAGCTGTTGGCATCATTTCATGAGGTTTCATTTTGCACTTGGTGCAGAAGAAATCAGGGGTAGATCCAAACGAAGTGGTCTGGCCTACAATATAAAAGCCCAGAGCGGAGATACGCCAGGGTGAGTAAGATGCTGGGAGCCTAATACTGGGGTGTTTGATATATTGGGGAGTCCCATAGAGAAAAACATGAAGCAAGGTGGAAGATAAAAAGGAATGCAAAAAATAAAGACAAACACTGCATACACAAATAACATTTTTATTAACAATAAAATAAATTTTTTTAAAGGGGTTGGCCACTTTATAGTAAAATAGGTCAGTGTATAGTAATAGTAAGTGTATTTACTGTATATATTGACAGCCACTCCCTGAGTATCTCATGGAGCATGGATGTCAAACTCAAATACACAGTCGGCCAAAATAAAAAAAATTGGACAAATTCGCAGGCCAACCATGATATTTAATGAAGATTGCATGCAGTGTTCCTGGCACTGCCTATCCTAAAGAAATTTTCCCGACATGAAAGTTACCCATTATATCCCTCAAGCAGTAGGTAATCCCATAATTGTGCCCATGTAGTAGCCACCCCAAATAGGGCCCCACATACTAGCCAGACCTACATAGTAGCTAGCTTTCCCAATAGTGTCTTATATAGTAGTCAGCCCTCCTTAATATAGTAGCCAGCCCTCATAACAGTCTCTTATGTAGAAGCCAGTCCTCAAGAATAGTCTCTAAAATAGAAGCTAGCCCCTACTGTAATTTTTCATGACTGCTTCCTTAGCTTGGACCCTTTCTGCAGCTCCAGAGGCGCGCAATGCACGCAATGACTTCACCACATTGCCAGCGTTGGGGCACGTGGTTTAAAGGGGTACTCCAGGAGGTTATTTTCAGGGCCGGGAAAAGGGTGGAAATAGAGGCCGCCGGGCACATACCTTCACGTTCCATTGCCGGGTCTCCGCCGGATCCCGCCGCCCCATTCTCCCATCCGTCTGCCGCTTCCTGGTCTTAACTGCGGCTTTAGACGTGACGTCTCAAGGCAGCTTAGCCATTCAGCTGTTCGAGCATAGTCCCGCCTCGGCCGCTGAATACCTGAGCTGAAACAGATGGGAGAACAGGGCGGTGCAATCCGGGACCCGCCAATGGAACTGGGGAGGTAAGTGACCAGCGGCCTTTATTTACACCCCCACCCGTAGTACCCCTTTAACCAGTAGGAAAAGGGAGATTGTGATTACATTGAATAGAGCTCTAGTAAAACCACATCTGGAATACTGTTCCCAGTTCTGGAGAACTCACCTAAACAAGGATAGTGATAAAATAGAATGGGTCCAAAGACTAACAACTATTTGCTCCTACATTTTAATTGTCACAGGACAAGTTGAGGGATAGATCTTGGAGTAGGGACAGTTAGGATTTTAAGTGATTGTAGGTAGGTAGGGCTACTACAAAGCACAGTCCATACAGTTAATAGGCTGGCTACCAGCAATGCATTTACCTAAACATGCAGGCAGCAGATAATTCTCCAGAACACGGCTATGTTGACCTATTTGCTGTTACATTCTAATTGTAACTGTGCAAGTTCTGGTGCTCTGCACTACTTATAAAAAAAACCTCTGTGTCATATCCAGGCTGCTGCCATACGTGAAAGCTAATAATTCTCTAAAATATGTCTGTGTTGACCTATTTGCTGTAACATTCTAATTGTAGCCGGGCCAGTTTTGGTGCTCTGCGCTGCTTATGCAAAAAAAAACAAAAAAACTGTGTCAAGTTCAGGCCACTGCCATACGTGAAAGCTGATAATTGTACAGCATTTGCCTGTGTTGACCTATTTGCTGTTACACTTTAATTGTGATTTATTTATTTTTTTTTTTTCTCTGTGGTGCTGTCTTAATATGGGAAAAAAATCAAACAAACTCTGTTTTACCATAGGCTGGATGAAGCAGTGGAGTGGCCAGAGGGAGAAGGCAGTCTGTTACAAGTGGTCTGGCAACTCTTCTCCCGAGCACCCACTTGGGGCAAGCTACTTGGAACATGGGAGGACTCTTTTGGTCTGGCATTTGTTTAACCCCTTAAGGACAGAGCCTGAAATGGCCTTAAGGACAGAGACAAATTTTATGAATATGACCAGTGTCACTTTATTCATTAATAACTTCGGGATGCTTTTACCTATCCGGACGATTCTGAGATTGTTTTCTCGTGACATATTGTACTTTACATTTCTGGTAAAATGGAGTCGATACTCATAACGAATCTTTATGAAAAACACCAAAATAATGTGAAAAATTGTGAAAAAATGCATTTTTCAAACTTTGAAACCTTTCTGCTTATACAGAAAAAGGTTATGCCACATAAATTATATATTAAATAGCATTAGCAACATGTCTACTTTATGTTGGCGGCATTGATTAAACTATATTTCATTTTTTTAGACAATAGAAAGCTTAAAACCTTAGCAGCAATTTTCCAAATTTTCTGTAAAATTTCAAAATCAGATATTTTTAGGGACCTGTTCAGGTTCAAAGTGTATTTGAGGGGCCTGTATGTTAGAAAGCCCCACAAAGCACCCCATTTCAGAAACTGCACCCCCCAAACTTAGCAAAAGCACAAAGTTTTTTAACCCTTTAGGGGAGTCACAGAAATAAAAGCGAAGTGTGTAAGAAATTTGAAAATTTTATTTTCTGTGCAGAGATTTTATTGTAATCCAATATCTTTCATAATGATAAACCTATTAGCAGAGAAATGCACCCCAATATTGATTGCTCCGTTTCTGCAGTTTATAGAAATACCCCATATGTGGCCCTATTGCGCTATTTGACGCAACCACAAGCCTCAGATATAAGGGAGCGCCTAGTGAATTTCAACGCCTCCGTTATATTTGGTCATTTTTGACCGTACCACTTCAGGTTGGCAGAGGCTCTGGGGTGCCAAAACCTAAAAAACACCCCTAAAGGAACACCATTTAGAAAACTGCACCCCTCAAGGAATGTAACAAGGGATGCTATGAGCATTTGGACCCCACAGGTGCTTTGCACATTTTCAGAACAATGTGGTGTAAAAAAGGAAAAATTCTATTTTTTACACTAAAATGTTGTTCTAGCATTCATTTTTCATTTTTCCAAGGGGATAAAAGAAAAAAAAAACACGAAACATGCAGCGCAGTTTCTCCCGAGTACAGAAATACACATACATACATAAAGTGCCAAGCGGGCGCAGGACGAGCCTCCAAAGGGAAGGAGCGCCAATTGGCCTTTGCAAGCTGGATTTTACTGGAATGGATTTCAAGGGCCATGTCGCATTTACAGAGCCCTCGTGCTGCCAAAACACTGGAAACCCCCCACAAGTGACCCCACTCTGGAAACTACACCCCTCAAAGAATCTAACAAGGGGTTCAGTAAGCATATGGACCCCACTAGTGACGGGCACAAATGTGGAACAATGTGACGGAAAAGGGAAAAATTAAATTTTTTCACTTTCACGGCACAAATGTGGCCGTCATCAAGGGGTCCATATCCTCACTGCACGCCTTATTAGATTCCTTGAGGGGTGTAGTTTCCAGAATGGGGTCACTTGTGGGGGGTTTCCAGTGTTTTGGCAGCACGAGGGCTCTGTAAATGCGACATGGCGTTCATCATCCATTCTGGCCACATCCAGCCTGCAAGATCCAAATGGCGCTCTTTCCCTTCGGAGGCTTGCCCTGCGCCCACATTACGCTTTATGTCCACATGTGGGGTATTTACGGACTCAGGGGGAATTGCTGTACACATTTTGTGTTTGTTTGTTTTTTCTCTTTTAACCCCTTGTGAAAATGATAAATTCAAGGCTAAACCAACATTATAGTGTAAAAAATGTAATATTTCATTTTCACGCCACATTGTTCCACATTTGTGCCCATCACCAGTGGAGTCCATATGCTCACTACACCCCTTGTTACATTCCCTGAGGGGTGTAGTTTCCATAATGGGGTCACTTTTGGGGGGGGGGTTTCAACTGTCTTGGCAACACAGGGGCCTTTTAAATGTAACATGGCCCCTCGAAATCCATTCCAGCCAAATCCAGCCTCAAAAAGCCAAATGGCGCTCCTTCCCTTTGGAGGCTTATCCTGCACCCGCATGGCGCTTTATGTCCACATGTTGGGTATTTCCGTACTCAGGGGAAATTGCTCTACACATTTTTTTATCTTTAAACCCCTTGTGAAAATGAAAAAATCAAGACAAGATCAATAATTTAGTGTAAAAATTAAACATTTTTTACACTAAATGTTGGTCTAGCCTTGATTTTTTCCTTTTCCACAAGGGGTTAAAAAAAGAAAGTGAACACAAAACGTGTAGGGTAATTAACCCTGAGTACGAAAATACCCCACATGTGGATATAATGTGCCATATGGGCAGAGGGCAAGCCACAAAAGGGACAGAGCGCCATTTAGAGTCTGGAATGGAGGATGGAGGCCATGTCGCAATTAAAAAGCTCCTGTGCTGCCAAGACAGTAGAAACCCCCCACAAGTGACCCCATTCTGGAAACTACACCCCATATGGAATCCAACAAGGGGTACAGTGAGCATATGGATCCCACTGGTGACGGGCACATAAGTGGAACATGTGCAATGAAAATAAAAAATAAATTTTTTTCATTTTCACGGCCCAAATGTGGCCGTCACCAGGGGGCCATATCCCCACTGCCCCCCTCGTTAGATTCCTTATGGGGTGTAGTTTCCAGAATGCGGTCACTTGTGGGGGGTTTCTACTGTCCTGGCCGCACAGAGGCTTTGTAATTTCATCATGGCATCCTCTAATGGGAATGGCGGCCATACCTATTTAGCTGGGGAAAAGGGACCATTCTAATTTATTTGGGGGTATTAGGCCACTTATTAGTTTATAAGGTTAAAAATGACAGATGTCCATCAAATTCAACCTGTGTTGATCCAGAGGAAGGCAAAAAACCCTCATGAGGCAGACAACAGTAGCCTCCTCACAGGGGAAAAATTCCTTCCCGACTCCATAATGGCAATCAGAATAATCCCTGGATGAACGTGACCCCTGAAATAGGAATAAGGGACAGAATTTAGAAAATGTAGAACTCCAATGACGTGTGGTACGCCTTGAAGCGATCCAGTATGCAGAGGCCGGGGTGATCAGGACAGGCATCACACTGGAAAATGGCGTCCTTCCTGATCCCCCTGTTACGCCACACTCTGCACTTCTTCTGGGGTCTCCCTTTCTCCTGTGTGCAGGAAGTCACCTGGAAAATGTTGCCCTGGTGCGATATGGGGTCCCACATATCCAGAAGCGCTGGGTCTGCTCCATGGCTGCTAAATATTAGGGCTTTATTACTACTTCTGATATTTTCGGATCGTGCCGCAAGCTACAGTAGCTCGGGCAGCGAGGGACCAGAAGAGGGGGGTGCTGGTATAAAAGTTATTACAGGTGGTAACCTTTATCCAGCAGTGGAAAGATCAGTTCCCTAACGATCTCCCCACTAACTCCGAGGATGGTGGGGGGCATTGTGGGGGCTGGATTTGGGTGTCCCTTCCTTCATACACTCTAAGGGTACGTGCACACTGCGGAATGGCGAAGGATAACCCTTTGTGCATTCCGCAGCTGGCACCCGCCGGCGGACTGATGGAGGCGCCCGTCTCCGCTCGTGTCACACTCCATTATATGCATGGGCGGATTCTGCACTCTGTCCAAAGATTGAATGTGTTCATTCTTTGGACGGACGACGGAATCCGCCCGTGCATAGAATGGAGTCTATGACACGGGTGGAGACGTCCGCCATCAGTCCGCCGGTGGGTGCTAGCTTCGGAATGCACAAAGGGTTATCCTTCGCCATTCCGCAGTGTGCACGTACCCTGGATCTGTAAGTGTACCCTGAGGTACGCTTACAGAGTTTGTAGAATTTCACGCCATACCGTCATCTCTTATTGGGACGGTACTGGCGGAAAAGACGTGTCTGGGGGGCAGCGTACGCTACGCTACCCCCAGACACGTCACTGGATGATGAGGATGATGAGGATGAATGGAGGAAAGAAGGATCCCCCTATTCATCCTCACTGGCTGTTTCGGGGTCGGAGGCAATAAAAACGTATGCGTCCGACACCGAAAACACCCTGGGGGCCATCTTTATATGGGGTTTGGTATATGGGGTATGTAAATGTGTAGTGGTGTAGTGTAAAACTTTATTTCATGTAGTGTAGTGTAGTGTTTTTACGTGTTTTTTTGACAGTTAGAAAAAATATCCCTTCGCCAAGAAAGGAGCTGCTTATAAATGCCGCACTTATGTGCGGCACTTATCAGCAGACAGTTGCGGTAGGATATAGGGGGGAAAAAACGCCCCTACGCCAAAAAGGAGGAGTTGTTGATCAGCGGCGCACTTACGCGCGATGCTGATCAGCACTCAGCGGCGTTAGGGCGCAAAAAAAGAAAAAAGAAAAATTGGAAAAAAAAAAAAAAAAATCTTTTTAACCCAAAGCAACTGATCAGTGAATGATATTCACTGATTAGCCGCTAGGGGGCAGTAGAGCGATGCTGCCAGAGATTGCCGAGACCCGCCGAACCCGAGGACCCGAGCATTTCCGAAGATTTCCGACGCTGGACGACCGAACCCGGAAGTGAAGCGAAGAAGACGCGAGGACGGCGCGCACCGCACATCTTCGCTCCGGACGCCCAGATCAGGTGAGTATGGTACACCTGCACCACACACACCTGTTCTGCACCCCTCAGCTACCTAACTGAGGGGTGCAGAACCCGACAAAACTGCTTTTTTACAGTATGATCGCCGTGATGGGCCGGCCGGTACTGGCCGGCCTATCACGGAGATCGTGGGGGTGGCATCGGCGCCATCTTTCCCCAGTACACTAATGGCGATTGGTGCTATCTCGGACAGCACCAATCGTCATTGCTTTCCGGGTCACCGATGACCCGGACAGCTGTTTTCAGCTGCTATATGCTGATCTGTATTGATCAGCATATAGCAGCGATTGTCGGCACGGGAGGGGTTAATCACCCCCTTTGCCGACGAGCAGAGATGGCCTGCTATACATTATAGCAGGCCATCTTCCCCGACCGCTGTGTGTGAACACACAGCAATCGGGGAAACATCGGGCGTAAGTATACGCTCGTTTGCGTTAAAGCCCACCCTGCGGGGGCGTATACTTACGCCCGATGTCGTTAAGGGGTTAAGGAAAGCTCTGAAGACAAACAAACTGTTGTTTGCAAACTGTAGAATGCGAGGATGAGCAGGGGAGCCACCATATTTTCAATTTCAATTTAATTTCAATTTAAATTCTTTCTATTTCAAATATAAATTGGGAATGATAACTTCTACATCTTCTGCCTTCCGTGAAAGTAGTAGCTGTTTTTAAAGCAGCATCAACCAGGTCGGTAGAGGCTACTCTACGGGGTATTTTACTTTTCATATAAAAAAATATACCACTGTCCATATAAAGTCAAAATTGGCCTAATCCAGGAGTCTGGGGTGTTTTTTTTAATAGTCAATTCCCAATTCTATTTAAATTTATATATATATATATATATATATATATATATATATATATATATATATATATATATATACATACATAATTTTTTATGAGAGTGCTTCAAAAATAGGTATAATGCATCCTCTCCCTCTCACACATGCCATGCCTAGGCCACATTCAATACTTGGTGGAATACTTAGGAATACTATATTCTTATTCATCTTCATTAACTCCAAAAAATTTCCAGAGCGTCACTACCAGGCTCTCCTACACAAATAGGAGGGTCTTTATCAGGGTCTGGGGCAAAATTTTATTTTGTATTGTCACATTTCAAATTTTATTTTAAATTTCATTTTAAACTTAACTTCAAATATCAAATATACCCTGGTTTTCTAGAGCTACCAGACTTGCCCTGTCATAAATACACCAAGGGTCTCAAACTCAATTTTTGGCGGGCTCACCTCAAAGGCCTGTCACTCAATTTTGGAGCTCTTTCATCCAGGGCCTGAAACTCAATTTATGAAGCCCTCTAAAATTCAGTTTAAGGCCTTGAAGCGGTGTGTTCTGTTTGATTTCCCCCTTGCCTATGCCATCTGTGGTTGTCATAGGCAAAGTGATTTAAAGGGGTGCAGGATTTATTTTTATCCTTACAAGTTGACTTTTTGTCCATTCTAATGTAAAGGAAATAAGATTTGGTTTGTTTGTTTTCCCACTTAAAATAGAGGTTATGTTGTGTTTGGAGTGTATTGTTAAGAGCCTGTGATAGTGGTGTAATACTGAATTTTGACAATGTTAGATGGTGCACCCTGCCATGCTTCCCCTTCTGTCCCAGTTGCATTCCAGAGGTGCTTGCATTATTTTCTAATGTGTCATTGTTGACTTGATGACCTCCAAGTGGTTGAATTTAGGTTTCCAAGAAACTAGCATGCATCTCCTATTGACTCCTAAAGGATTCGATATTCAATCAAGTTTTTGAACTATTTGAGCATTACAAAGCATTACAAAGTATTTGAATCAAATTTCAAGCCTTCCATTATTTTACTACTCACTCATCTCTAATGATATGTTTTCAGTGTGTTTAAATATAACCAGAGACCAAGGGATACATGGGAACACTAGAGCTTGGGGACTTCAAAGGTTATTAAATAAATGACAAATTAAGCAACAAAACTTTAACCATTGTACCATTTAGATGACTGATATATTTTTAATATTTTACTAATCCCCAAATATGTGGTATTTAATTTATATTAAGGTTGTTCACGAATGAAGGTTAATTGTTGAGTAAGAAAAACAACCATAGGCACAATTTATATTCAGTAAAAAGTTAAATCTGTATTGTATATTATGTTGCACTGATTGTATTGAAGCTCTTTAGCTTTATTTACATTGTGAAATGATTCCCAAAAGTATTTGCTTTTACCTGCTGTCATGCTGGTGGAGATTTACTCAAGTGTCTAATAACTTAGCTAGCTTTTAGTAATGTTTTACAAGTCTTGTCTTACAGGGAAATGCCTTCCCAATGCTGAATTTATTAAGGACTTAAAATGTAAACATCCACATGTAGAACTCCACTGACAATAAAGTGAGGAAATATAAATGACACAAATCACTGTTTCCCGTTACATTTCTAAGACTCCTCTATTGTATAAAGTAGGGTTGAAACAGGGATAAAAGGAATAAAATTATGTTCAACATAATTTATAGCAATATTTTTTTTAGCAGTATTGCCATTAACATATTTATCACTATCTGTAATTGAATCACTATCAGGATGTGGAGCCCATATATCAATAAATATAATGTTAAAATGTAACATTACATGTTACAAGTTCATTATAAACATCAAGTTAATGGGGGAAATAAAAAAAAATGCAGCAGTCTATAAATGGGAATGGTAAACTACATTAGACTTGCAGGTTTGTCAGAATTCAAACACCTTATATACTTTTAGAATCCACTATATATTTCAATCATACATATTGAAGATCTAAAGCACTGATCAATAACTTACCATTTTTAACTTGTTAGGTAACTAAAACTTATTCAGATATTCCTAACTTTGTCTGTGCTCTGTGTTTGATTCCTGAAGTACCTTAAATAGAAAGAGACCATTGAGCACAAATAGCCATGTCTGAGAATGAGCTGCCCAGGGATATCATTCTCTCTATCCGCTTTTGCCTCTCCCATTTCCCAATCCTGTGACAGGATTCCCATTGCCCAACAAAATAGTTTTAAATTGTTGACCATGACATACAAGGCCATGCACAACCTGTCCCCTCCAAATATGACCTTCTTTTTATGCTTCTATTTACACTATACTATTGTATTATTGGCTGTATGTTTAGGTTTGTTGTCCTGTTGGAAGGTAAATCTCTGTCCCAGTCTCAAGTCTTTTATGGCCTCTAACAGTTTTTTCTCCAGTATTGCCCTGTATTTAGCTTCATTCCATCTTCCCATAAACTCTGACCAGCTTCGCTATCACTGATAAAGAAAAGCATCATGGTGGGCATGGTGTGTTCAGGTTGATAAGTAGTGTTATTTTTCTTGCCAAACATATCATTTTGACATACAGTACCTCTGACACTACCTCTGTCTCTTCAGTGACAGTGAAGTGTGATCTTAAGGCTTTCTGTATTCCCTTGATGTATTTCATGAAAGTGCCACTGAATGAGATGGGACAGCTCTATGGCCAGTGATTGCCTCAGTGGCCGGTCAGTGCAGATACAGGCCTAGAAGTGTCAGAGGTGGCAGCAAGAAACATGGGTTAAAGGCTACAGTAAACCAGAGGAGCCTCGACATGTAAATATGAACTTTTATTGTTTTTCTTGCAGTGTTATCACCTGTAATATCCCGCGTAAAGATGCGCAATCGGTGACTGATGATTTTTTTTTTTTTTTTGAAAGGCAATGACTAGTCAATGAGTGTTTTTTATCTGATTGTGGTCTTTATTACACAAAGCGATCTAATAGGGCCTTTACTTACAGCAGTCCATACTACAGCTTCAGATTACCCTTTCAGCGGTCTTCTTTAATTACACATGCAGTTCTCTTGAACAGAGCACGTAGAAAAAATCGTGCTGTTACCCGTATGCAAGTCAATTCGAAAAAATGTTATTCTACAGCTCCTTAAAAAGTAACAAAATTTTATTCTAGATACATTAAAAACTTCATACAATTTAAAATTGCGCCGACGAGTTGCGGAGGTGACCCTCCTTAATCATGGCAAAGGTGTTTAACAAAATGCAATACTTTATCTTGTGAAATGTACCTCCCCTTAACCGACACTCCTACGTCCGTGGGTGGGTGTCGGTCTGGGGACCACATGACTCACATTACTAAACTAATAAACTAATAAACTAATTTGTTTTACATTCATTAGCCTACTCATATAGATTCATGTCGGTATTTATCTGTAATGTAAGTCTTGTGGTCCCCAGACCGACACCCACCCACGGACGTGGGAGTGTCGGTTAAGGGGAGGTACATTTCACAAGATAAAGTACTGCATTTTGTTAAACACCTTTGCAATTAGTTAGTGCAAGAGACATTAGAACAAATTTATTTCATTTCTGCATCCCTTGAAGGTGAACCAGATACTCTCCCCTCTGCTTAAGGGTATATTCACACGAACGGACTCGCAGCGAGATTCTCGCTGAGAGTCTGGCAGGTCCTGGCAGTTCCCACACACTATATACTCGCTGCGGTCGTTCAGTATGTAATTCTACCGCCCTTAACCCCTTCTGCTCCCGCCCGGCTCCCCCGCTGTAAGCATACATTACCTGTCCTCGCTGCACGGGTCCGGCGTCCTGCTCTCCCGTCCAGCCAATCAGTGTGTTGCCCAGCCGCAGCCACTGATTGGCCGGACGGGATAGCAGGACACCGGACCCGTGCAGCGAGGACAGGTAATGTATGCTTACAGCGGGGGAGCCGAACGGGAGCAGAAGGGGTTAAGGGCGGTAGAATTACATACTCGCTGCGATCGTTCAGACCGAAGCGAGTATATAGTGTGTGGGAACTGCCAGGACCTGCCGGACTCGCAGCGAGAATCTCGCTGCGAGTCCGTTCGTGTGAATATACCCTAACAGTGGGCACCTATGACTGTATCAATTTTTTCCAGGACTCCCTAGGACTGCATCAAACTTGGTCAACCATCTGTATTTAAATGCCACACGATCAGTTTCAAACATGCTCGAATTGTCCTAATCTCTAATAAGAAGACACCCTTTACCTTTACTGTTTTCACACCCAATTTATTGCAGTGGTACTGAAACAAATTAAATTGCTAGAAATATAAAATGCAACATATCCTTTTATCCTCTCCAGGTTGAAGAAGCTAGACTTGTACAGCTAAACTGTACAAGACTACCAGGCTCTACCTTAAGGGTGTGTTGACATGTACAGGATCCGCAGCAGATCTGCAGCAGATTGATATCTGCGCCATTAAATTTGCTGCGGATCCTGTATGTGTCAATGCACCCTAAGGCTATGTGCAAATGCTGTATGAGACCAGCTGTTCTCAGAAAAGATCATCCCGGCTGGTACTGCAGTACTGGCAGGATGGTCTTTAGCGCCACAGATTTCTGAGGCGGGTGCATCTGTGTGCGCTCGCATCAGAACTCCCCACTGCACACTAAGGGCCCTATTCCACCTGACGATTATCGTTTGCATAATCATTAACGATTACCGATCTCAAACGACCACTATTGCGAAAGACCTGAAAACGTTCACTCATTTCCATGGAACAATAATCGTTACTTATGATCGTAATTGCGATAGTTTTTTCTTCGCTATTTATTCGCTATTGCGTTCGTATCTATTGAAAACGACCGAACGATGTCTTATTCAAAGCAAACGATTTGCGAACGTTTTGCGAACGAGCAAAGATAAAAATAGGTCCAGGTCTTATAAAGCGACCAACGATTTCTTGTTTGGTCGTTAATCGTTAACTACATTTCAACTGAACGGTTATCGTTTAGATTCGAACGATTTAACGATAATCTGAACGATAATCGTCCGGTGGAATAGGGCCCTAACTATGAAGCATGCGGCTGGAGCTGCTTTCTCCATAGTGTGCACTGACAGGGTTTTCTGCGGACGCTATTCAATGAATAGCAACCGCAGAAAACTTACATGTCAATTTCTCGTGGCGCCGCTAGGAATCTTGGCCTGAGTGGATAATATGTGATGGGATTGCATAGACAGTAATGTAATGTATATATTCATAATAATCACGGCCGCAATCGGCAACAACAGCCACATGCTTTTTTTCCATTATGATGTGTTTTGTGTTTGTGTTTGCTTATGTATGGAGACCAAGTGATTGAAATGTAAATGGAGTCTTTTGTATGTTCTGAATGTTGAGATATTCTGTTGGAAGGGCTTCATGTAAAATGAAAAATCCTAACCATATAAGGAAAGGTAAGAGTGGACATGCTGGCACATCAGTCTCTGTAAAAGATAAGTTTGTGTGATCATCGTTTTCTTTTCTTCCTGTTACCAGAAAGCTACAGACTAAGCTGATCACACAGGAAAAAAAAAATTCAAGTAAAAGATTGTATGAATTATGTGTTTCATATTGCACCGACTTACCTACTGTACAGATACGACACAATTTGTCAACAAATGTTCCATTACTGCAGAGTCATGCTTTTATTGACTGATATAAAAACCCCATTTGTATCTTTTTTTATCCTGCTGTGTTTCTATTTTATTGGAAATGTTCTGTAACAGGTATAACATCAGCTCAGATTACTAAGAAATCTATAAAATAGCTTCCTGCTATTACCTTTGGTGCAGATTGAAAGAATACATTATGATCCCACTGAGTCTCTGATAAAAACTGTTATTCACACAGGCAAACATTATTTATACTTTCTTGCTAGATGTTCCAGATCCAGGAAGACTTTTATTCAATTACGTTTGTAGTTTCCTCTAGTTGATCTACATCTAAAAACATTTCAAAAAAGGTATCAATGCAGTGAAACCTAGACAGCAAAAGACAACTGCTCCCTAAACATTTATTATTCATTTTATTGTAGTTGGGTTACAACTAGTTTGGGAAAGTAAACCCCTTATATGCCCATAAATCTTTCACTAAAACAGGCTATCTACATCATTCCATGATGTGTTTATATACAAACTCACTGCAAGCTTACAATTTTTTTACAGCCAAAAATGTATCCCTTGCTTTGATGTTGATGAGTGATGATCCTCTCCCTATAGATATGCAGATGAGAAAAAATCTTAGTGCATCACTGATATATTTATAATTTGGCACTGTTGTAAGATTGTTTATGGGGTATTTATGCATTTAATGAATCTCAAGGTAATTAAATCATTTATCACTTTTCATATAGGTTGGTACTAGCACATATTTATGGATATAATTAGCCTGAATATAGAATTAAATTGTGCATTTTATTTTTGTTATTTGTGATTTTACTGACGACACAATATGATGTCACCAATTCATGTACTGTGGGAGTGCCTATATATACTTGCACTGTTACACTTGTTGTTTTTTTAAAAAAAATTCAGTGAGGGGTTAAAAAGGCAACTTCTTGGTCAATAAATTAACCTTCTGCTTTCATTTTTTGGAGTAATGTATTTTTACTTCTTCTACCCTTATTGTACTCTGATTCTACACTGATTGGATTAGGGGTGTATGAGGCCCCCAACTCTGATAAACTCTGGTGTTAAAAAAATAAAATACAAAAATTACACATACATTTCATGCTCATGATCCCTTTGTATGATCGCTACTTTAATTTTCCACCGGCCGTGGTCCTTATCAGCTTTGGTCAAAGTCGTCAGCTCTACGTCACTTCCAGGTTCCATTGAAATGAATGGAACATACATGCACATCAGAAGTCTTTTCATTAGATGGTCCGAACCAAGCCATAGGCTGTATCCCAGTTTTCCAGGCGTTCCTCCCGCTGGATCCGCCCGCTCCACGGAGCGGGCAGACAGCGGGAATCTGACCACCCTACTCTCCACCCATTTTGTCTCCTATTCAGTTCTACAGGAAGACGCCAAAGAGGAGGAAGATCAGTAAGATCTGCCCCCTGCTCTGACGACACTGACACAAAATGGCATCGGTAGGACGTGGTCAACCGTTATAAGGCATGTATGCTTTCTTTTACTTCCGAGGGGGGGGGGGCAATTAAGGGGGTAATGTGTGTTAATAAAGGGGGAAAATGTACTTTATTTGGATATTATATGGTAGACCAAAAAATGTAGAGGAAATTATACCTGGTTTTAAAATGATAAAAGAAAAGCATGGTGCTGATACCACCATGTTGAGATTTTGTTTTCACTTTGAAGCACAGTGTTAGTTTTCTTCCACACAAAGCACATGTTATTTGATCAGAGCAGCTTCTTCCACATGTTTGTCTGTGTCTCCTTCTTGGCTGATGACATAAATCTAACATGCCCATGTGCTAGCAGGTTATAATTTAAAGGAAATCTGTCAGCTCTCGGGCCCTACCTGAGGTACTGACAGTGTGCTGTAGCTGGCAGTCCCCATGTGAGCATGGTGCCTTTTGGTCATTTTCTGTGCAGTGGATTATGCATAATTTCATGTTTCGTACTGTAAGGAAGTGTCAAAGAGGTGTTGTTTGTGCTCACTCTGGCACACCTCACCACTCCCTCCCTCCTCTTCATGAATAATCAATGCTGCCAGGCCTCCTGCTCAAACAGCTGTCAGCCAGTGTCTCTGATTAAAGATCAGTCCTCTGTAGGCAGGTTATGTCTGAAAGAAAGATATAGTTGCATATGTGCCTCCAAATGTGTTGGAGCTGTGGTTTAGGGATACCTCACCTGTCTAGAAACATGCACATGCTTGATTCACTGGTTTAAATCCTCTGATAGAAATGAATTGAAATTGAAATCTTTTTTTTTCTTATTATTGTATCATTTTATGCTCATATATTTTTATGCTCAGTATTTTTGCCCCATATTTTGCAACCAAAACCAGGAGTTAAATTAAAAACACAGAAAGGCTATGTTCACACTCTGTTGCTGTTATTTTAAAACAATGGCTGTTAGTTGCCATTAAATGATGGCCATTCACTTAATTTCAACAGTGTGGGAACAAAGACTTTCTGTGTTTTCAATCCACTCCTGGTTTTAATTGTAAAATATTAAACAAAATACTGGACAAAAATACTGTGGGTTTACATAGCCTTAAAAATGATACAATAATTAGAAGTAAAAAAGACCTCTATTTAACTTCCATCAGGGGATTTGAACCAGGGAATTAACTGTTGGCAGGTCTCTAGACTGTTGAATTATCCCCTAGACCACAGCTCCAACACATTTGGTCTGAGATTGAACTATATCTTGGTGTTTCTTTAAGACATGAGCTGCCTGCAGATGACTGATCTGCAATCAGAGACACTGGCTGACAGCTGAGCAAATAGGAGGCCAGGCAGCATTGATTGTTCATGAAGTAGAGGGAGGAGTGGTGAAGGTGTGGTGAGGAGTCAAACCCCTTTTTGACTCTTCACTACAGTAGGAGATACGACCTTGTGCATAGTCCACTGCACAGAAAATTACAAAAAGGCACCATGTTCACAAGGAGACTGCCAGCTACAGCACACTTTCAGCACCTCAGCCGGGGCCCGGGAGCTGACGGATTCCCTTTAAAGGGGGTATCCAGACTTAGAATTACATTTTCACTTGCTTTCAGAAACAGCACCTCTGATGTCATCAGTTTGAGTGTGATTTTGCAGCTAATTTCCATTGATGTGAATTCAATAAGTACAGGTGTAGTGCTGTTTTTGCAAGGAAGCAGCCCTGCGTTTTTTGTTTTATTGGATAAACCCTTTAACCACTTAGTGACCACTGATATAGCTTTTTACGGCAGTCACTAATGGGCCTTATTCTGATCCCATCAATTGTATGGCGGTATCAGAGTAAAGTTATGCCATGCTCAGCTGTAACTACTCGGAGCAAGCCGCTGTCAAATCATGACCATGGCAAGTAACGGGTTCCAGAAGCCTGATGTGCCAAACTGACCTGATCAGCAGTCCAGCAATTCCGGGGTCTTCTGAAGGTCTCTGGCTCTTCCATGGATATGCCTTTACATAGCCATGCCACGATGACATATACAATACACTGCACTACAGTGGTAGTGCTGTGTATTGTAACAGTGATCAGAAAATCAGTAGTTAATTTACACTAATGTAAAAGTGAAAAAAAGTAAAATGCAAAATTTTAAAAAATCCCCCTATCCTGCCACCAAATAATAAAATTTCATTGTATTCCCCATACAAAATAAACTGTTACATAAAACATTAAAAAATTGCCACATCAGTAACAACCCAAGCTTTAAAAAGCTATCAATGTTTATACTACACGGTGCATGCTGTCCAGAATTTGTGTATTTTATCAGTCCCCCTCACAAAAAAATTATAGAAGAGATCAATAAAAAAGTCATACATATATACCTTAGCATATCAATAAAAGAAATACATCTACCTGCAAAAAATTATCACATAACCAGCTCTGTCACACTAAAGAAAAGAAAGCTATGGAGTCAGGATGGCAGGATGGTATCTCTGCGGAGCATTATGGGCCCCTAGGCTCGCGTTGTGCGCCGAGAAGACGCTGATTTTCTTGTATTCTGTGTTTTGTTTTTGCAGTGTGTGAACACTGGTTTATATGCTCACCTTGTTTGGAGACACACCCAAACTCTTCTGCTGAATTCTGTCTGGCCATGTTATGGTTAATCTGTGTTTGGTTCTGCTGTGACTGACAAGTATTCTTGCCAGTGATCTGTTTTGTTCTCAGCTGTCTGTGCTTGGAGATCAGGGGGATGGTCCAATTACGTTCTTGACCAGAACCCTGACCTCCTATATAACTAACCTCAGTATGTGCCCTCATGGCTGGTTATTGACTTTGTCTCTGCCCGCTTGTATCTTCTGTGTACTTGCATTCTCTGATCTTTGACCTCCCTTGCTTGCCGCCTGCCCTGACCATATTGCCTGGATCTTGCAATGTTGCAACAGTTTTTGTAATTTTTTCTAGAAGATAGTTTCTATTGTGACAACAGTTAGAAAAAAACTAAACTATAAACTAAAAAAAAAACTATACAAATTTGGTATCACTATAATCATAGTAATCCAGAGAATGTCAGAATTGCTATTATACATTATAGCATCACATAGCTATAACTGCATAGTATTGAGTAGCATTGAGGAGCCGTTGGTGCATTACATGTCAGCTCCTGGCTGGCTAGTGGCTGATACTTAGGTCAGAAGACTGAATTGTGAGTGATACCACACTTCCTCTGCACCTGCTAGAGACTAGAGAGGGGAGGGATATGGAACAACCTGAAGCAGCTAAGCATGACAGATGTGCCCTGTATTATAGACCAAAAGTGGACAAATCCCATCTCTGAAGAGAGGTATGAAAACATACAATACCACCTCTATTTGATTTAGATCTGTTTTTGAACCCTAAAGACATCACCTATCACACATTTTTAAAATATGCTATGATAAGCCATAAATTTTTCTGGTAAATAAGGGAAAATGAAAATAAAATTCATTGTCAATAATAATAATAAAAAAAAGTATTCCTATAATTCAAATATCTTCACAGAAAAAAAATGAAGAAGTGTAGCCATATGATCAACATCAAGATTACAAACAGAAGGATTATAATAGTGCCCAGAATTTTCTGGAAGACTAACAAGAAATCACTATGAATGCCTGGTTCACCTTAATTGGAGAGGTGCTTGGACAATTTAATGTATAGTTGTGCAAGTGGGAGCGCAAAATTTCATATGTAGAATTTATTATTTCTGTTCAGTCACCCCCCTCCAGAATAACCTAAGCATTCCAACAACCAGTCTTATCTAATCATGTAACTTAAAACTCTTGTTCGGCATTGTATCTGCTTGCTGCCACTGGGTTTCCTTGACAGGAACAGACTGTACAGAGTTTGTTCATTGTCTGTTACAATGGAGATATATAGGTCAATATAGAATCTGTAAAAAATCAAACCACGTTATTTTAATTACAACAGTTCATTGAGACAATGAGAATAATTGCTTGCAAAGGTATATATTACCTTTACCATAAATTGTTGCAAAATCCAAAAGTGCAACAAAAAATGCATTGGCTGGCTTGATTTTCCTAAACCATTCTTTGAGTGATGTATGCTGTGACACATATGAATGTTTTTTGGTACTCAACAATGCTTCTTCTGCTGTAAAAATCCCTAAAGTGTACAGAACTGTCATATAGCTGACATGTTATCAAGTCAATTTTGTTCTGGAGTTCTTTGCACATTTAATTTTTATTTGCTCTTATTCAGTACTTAGGTGACAGCATAAATGTTGGAATGAGTGGTTCATCGTATCTCAACTATCTGCCAAATGAAATTATGTCTAGTTGTAAACAGTATACAGTATTATTAAACATCATCCTTATTAGTGCTGCTTTTTCGTCAATTCTGTATGAATGCCATAAAAATATATTAAAAAATGACAATGTTTTATTGGAAAGTTTGCAGTTATTCTAACCAGTACATTATGACATGTTGACAATCCGCAAACTTTTACCCCTTGAAAATTATATACTGTATATATTACAATACTTTATTGCATACAGTCAACTTTTGAAAATAAATAAAGTAGAGGTGAAAATACAATACATAGTCTTTTAGCTGCATTGCCCTTACACAACATCTGGTTTTCTATCCACACTGTCTTTATTGTGAAGAAGAAAAAAAAAAACATAAGGAGGAATTTATCATTCCGTGATTTTTTCTTTCTGTGTGCCTTCTTTTATTGCAGGAATCTTTTGTGTGAAATTTATCTATTGAGTGCAAAAACTTTGTGAATTTTGCATGGGAGTAAATTATACACCTTGCCAGGAGGTTGCGTGCAACTGCATAAATATTTTGTACAATTTTTAAATTTTTGAGCAACAAATTTTAGGCTATGTTCTACAACCTCTTTTCAGATAATCACAGTAGGGTTTCTGTAGGTTGAACTTGATGGACTCTTGTCTTTTTTCAACCTGATTACCTATGTTAGTATGTTACTATGAGTATATAGAAAGGGATATTCATAGCCAGGTATTTCTCCATGTTTTCATCATACCACAAAGCAAGAACAGATTTTTCTCTTTTTTACTAAGAGCCAAAACTAAGCCATTAAAGTAGTATTACAATAATATATAAGGCTCTGGTCACTAAAGATGCGCAGACCGTCGGACTTTTGGTCCGGCGGCATCTGCGCTCTATTGTGATGCCTGTGATCCCGGGTGCATAGTTGCGATCCCGGGAATATACGGCCAGCATATTCCAGGGAATTCCAGATCGATTCCCTGGAATATCCTGGCCGCATATTCCCGGGATCGCAACTATGCACCCGGGATCACAGGCATCACGATCGAGTGGACTGCTTTCGGACCAAAAGTCCGAAAGTTTTGCTCATCTCTACTGGTCACACGTCCACACTACTGTAAAGTGTAGGATATGTAGAACCTTTAAAGGGAATGTGTCACCTATTTTTTTTTTACTTATTAGAATAAGCAAGAAATGGGTCCATGAAGCCTCAGTTGCAAATCTCAAAACATGGAAATAGCCAGATATCCCTTCAGGGAAGGCAACCTGTTGCCAAGAGGTGCCTCCTAGTGGGGAAGTACCAGGGTGGCCTCCTTTGTGTCAAAGTCTAACCTTGTTGCGAGTATTGCAACATGACAAGGGTTTACCAAAGCCAGGCATTTATCCACAGACAGCTGTTTTGGAGTATTTCCCCTCATAAGTGTGGTGCACTCTGTGGAGCACTCTGGCTAACAGGGGCAATGAAAAGTAGACCAACAAAACACAACAATCACTGCAATGGAGTACTCATTCAAGATCTCCATTGATACATTGTCCCCTATAAAATTTACATATACAAAAAAAATGGGTCTGTGGAGCCTCGGTTGTGGAGTCTCAAAACTCAGAAATTGTGAGATATCCCTCAAGGGAAGGAAATCTGTTGCCAAGGGGTGCCTCCCATAGGGGAGGTCACCAAACCACCCTGATACATAGCCCCTTACGCCCCACTCAGTTGCGAGTATTGGGACACAAATTATGGATATTCCCTTGCGCTCAGGCTTTTGATATAATGTACAATATGTGGCTGACATTTTATACCCAGTTCATGCAAGCTTTTCAAAAAGTTTACTACGTCCAGAACAAACTTTGGTTCTGAAAGTTCAGCTCGCTCATCTCTAATCCTTCCTTTCTTGATATAATTGACCAGTTTCATGATAAGCCATTTGCATGTCAGAAATCAACATATTCTTTTGAAACAGTAATAATTATAACATCAGCAACAGAATAATAACTATACAATTCATGATATTGTTTTTTTTTATTTCAATATGTATCTTCTGCCGTTCATATTATTCTATTACTATCTTAAGCCCATTAAACCCTATTGATATTAGCTGAAAATATCTTTATTGATAACAACTAATAGTTTTCTCCACAAAGTAAAAATTAGCTTGACATTTTCTGAGTTGTAAGTTTTTTTTTTTTTTTTTTAACAAACACACAGTTATATTATATGTGGGTACAATTGTACAAAATCAATTTTCACTATTTTGCATAGGTTTAATTGTAGATGTTCCATTTTAACAGCAAGTTTGTGGACAACTTTATTAGCGTGTGTGAACTGCATTGGTCCTATAATCCTGATCTTGGAACATATAAGATAAAAAAAAGTTTCATTATATTGTGCTAAAAATCATAGTTTTATCATTCTATTATTGCCTATTTTTAATAAGTGCCTCAGGTAATAAAAGGATTGCTAGCACCCTGAAGTCAAATTATTCTGTTAATATTTTTCTCAGAGGATGAGCTCCGAGCTTCATTTCAACAGGAAATGAAAAGAACATAGTTTAAAATGTGTGCCTATTTTTTCATGCCTTACATGCTAAATAAAGAAAGATTTGGCTTTAATATTTGTAGCATATTGGATGCAAAACAGATTCAAGTGAATCAGTGCAAAATGACAGATTCACTGTCATGCTTCAATCAATCTGACATCTCTTTGTTTTGTTACATTGCAAGACTTCCAACACATCAGATGGTGGGAAATGTGGTCATATGGTGTGTAGTTAGTATGAATGTGTTTACCAGAAGTCTGAAACTAGTCGTCAGATTTGGGGTCAAAATTTGCACAATCATGCATATTTTAAAATCTGTTAAAATATTTAACTGTTATAATTTATTTGAAAGTAAAAACAGCAACTGGATATAATAATAATAATAATAATAATAATAATAATAATAATAATAATAATAACAATAATGTTATTATTATTATTATTATTATTATTATTATTATTATTATTATTAGGCTAAATAGCTATATACACCTGTCCTTCTTTTGGTATAGATACAAAAGTCACTTTTACCTAAAATATTATTACAGTTTTAACCCTTTGAGGACCAGGCCCAAAATGACCCAGTGGACCGCGCAAATTTTGATCTTTGCACTTTCGTTTTTCCCTCCTCCCCTTCTAAGAGCTCTAGCACTCTCAGTTTTCTATCTACAGGCCATGTAAGGGCTTATTTGTTACAGGAATAGTTGTACTGTGTAATGGCGTCTTTCATTTTACCATAACATGTATGATGGAATCCCAAATATATTATTTATGAAGCTATTAATAGGTGAAATCGTAAAAAAGAATGCAATATGGTAACGTTTGGGGGGTTCCTGTTTCTACATAATGCACTATATGGTAAAATCAACATTATACTATTATTCTATAGGTCAGTCTGAACACAACCATATGCTGGTTTACACAGATTTTCTAATGTTTTTTTTTTTATGAAATCCTTTTTTTGGCAATTAAATATTAATAAAATAGGCCTATTGGGACGCTTGTAACGGTTTTATTTTTTCACCTATGAGGCTGTATGGGGTGTCATTTGTTTGCCATGATCTCTAGTTTTTATTAAGACCATATTTGTTAAGATCGGCGTTTAAGGAGTTAATGTCACGCAGCAGCGCGATCGCTGCAGTATGTCATTAACGGTGAGGTGTTGGCTGCTGATTGCAGCCGGCCCCCACCTGCTATGAAGCGTGCTCCGCTCCGGAATCGCGCTTTATAGCTCAGGACGTACCGCTACGTCCAGAGTTGTCTAGGGACAGAGTTCCAGGACGTACCGGTACGTCCTAGGTCGTCTAGGGGTTAAAATTTAAAGTGCTCATAAAGCACTATCTACAATGAAAATAACCATACATATATTTTTGGCATATAATACATAGGATATTATGTTATATACTAATCACTTGAAGTGTACCCGTCGTTATAGTTTTCAAAATCTAAATCAACAGTAGATGTGATATAAAGCAAGTTTGCAATATACATTCATTTTTGTTGTTGTTGTTATCATGCTGTAAAACATAAGGTAAACTTCATAGAAATCCAGGCCCAATCTCCTGAAAGCAGATTTTCTGACTTCTGCTGACTAAACAGACTAAACACAGGAATTCCGGCCAGTACAGAGAGTCACGGCTCACATGACTGACTTCTCTCTGTGAGCGCTCAGTTGGCCTGGGATACACAGGACTTACGGTTTTCTGACTGTTTCATGTTTTTTGAGGAAAAAAAAGTCAGAAAACAGGAAGTGCTGTGTTCTCCATGATAACTAATAAATAAATAATGAATGTAAATTGCAAACTTGCTTTATATCACATCTACTGATGATTTAGATTTTGAAAGTTAGAACGACAGGTACACTTTAACTCTAATGTCCTACAAAATCACACACACACACACACACACACACACCACCACCACCACCCCCACCACCACCACCACCACCCCCATCATCATCACCACCACCACCACCACCTTCTGTAGATGGTCAAGAAGGAAGGATGGCAAGGATGGCTTGATGGCAAGAAGGAGTTGTGTGAAACAAGTTGAATGTCTAAGAAGATATGTGGCCTGCTCTGATCAGCTTCGACCTGATCAGATAATCAGCGATGATCACACATAATATATGATTGACAACTGTGAGCATGGTGGGAATTGTAGTTTCACAACTAAAATGTTGTTCTAGCCTTCAACTTTTAATTTTTACAAGGGAATAAAAGAAAAAAACACCAAACGTGTAGTGCAGTTTCTCCCGAGTACAGAAATACCCCACATGTGGACAAAAGTGCCAAGCAGGACAAGCCTCCAAAAGAAAGGAGCGCCATTTGGCTTTTGGAAGCTGGATTTCATTGGAATGGATTTCAAGGGCCATGTCGCATTTACAAAGCCCCCTAACAGCCAAAACAGTGGAAACTCCCCACACATGCCCCCATCCTGGAAAATACACCCATCAAGAAACAAGGGGTGCAGTGAGCATATGGAACCCACTGGTGACCGGCACAAATGTGGAACAATGGGACGTGAAAGTGAAAATTTTCATTCTTTTCACGGCACAAATGTGCCCGTCATCAAGGGGTACATATCCTCACTGCACCCCTTGTTAGGTTGCTTGAGGGGAGTAGTTTTCAGAATGGGTCACTTGTGGGGGTTTCACTGTCTTGGCAGCACGAGGACATTGTAAATGCGACATGGCATTCACCATCCATTCTAGCCAAATCCAGCCTCCAAAATCCAAATGGCGCTCCTTCCCTTCGGAGGCTTGCCCTGCACCCACATGGCGTTTTATGTCCACATGTGGGGTATTAACGGACTCAGGAGAAATTGCTCTACACACTTTGTGTGTTTTTTTTTTCTCTTTTAACCTCCTTTGAAAATGAAAAAATCAAGGCTAGACCAACATTAGAGTGTAAAAAATGTTATATTTCATTTTCAAGCCACATTGTTCCACATTTCTGCCTATCATCAGTGGGGTCTATATGCTCATTTAACCCTTTTAATGGGGCCACTTGTGGGGGGTTTCAACTGTCTTGGCAACACAGGGGCCTTTTAAATGCCTAATGGCCCTCGAAATCCATTCCAGCCAAATCCAGCTTCCAAAAGCCAAATGGCGCTCCCTCCCTTTGGAGGCTGGTCTTGCAGCCGCATGGCATCGAAGGTCCAGATGTGGGTATTTCCGTACTCAGGGGAAATTGCTCTACACATTTTGTGTTTTTTTTTGTTTGTTTGTTTTGTTTTTATCTTTTAACCCCATGTGAAATTGAAAAAATCAAGTCAAGATCAATGATTTAGTGTAAAAAAAAACAAAAAAACACTAAATGTTGGTCTAGTCTTGATTATTTTCATTTCCACAAAGGGTTAAAAGAGAAAGTGAACACAAAACGTGTAGGGTAATTTGTAGGGTAAGTACGAAAATACCCCACATGAGGACATAATGTGCCATATGGGCAAAGGGCAAGCCACCAAAGGGACAGAGCTCCATTTAGAGTCTAGAATGGAGAATGAAGGCCATATCTTATTTACAAAGCCCCTGTGCTGCCAGGACAGGGAAAACCCCACACAAGTGACCCCATTCTATAAACTACACCTCTCAATGAATCTAACAAGGGGTGCAGTGAGCATATGAACCCCACTGGTGACGGGCACATGTGTAGAACATGTGGTGTGAAAAAAAATATTTTTTTTTTTCATTTTCACGGCACAAATGGGCCCCTCACCAGAGGTCCATATCCATGCTGCACCCCTTGTTAGATTCCTTATGGGGTGTAGTTTGCAGAATGGGGTCATTTGTGTGTGTGTATGTGTGGGGGGGGGGGGTCTGTCCTGGCAGCACAGGGGCTTTGTAAATGCAACATGGCATGCCTCTAATGGGAATGGAGGCCATGTCTATTTAGTTGGGGAAAAGGGGCAATTTTTAATTTTTGTGGGTATTATGCCAATTATTAGTTTATACGGTTGAAAAGGACAGTAGTCCATCAAATTCAAGCTGTGTTGATCCAGAGGAAAGCAAAAAACCCTTGTGAGGCTGATGACAGTAGCTTCATCACAGGGAAAAAAAATCCCTTCCCGACTCCAAAATGGTAGAATAATTCCTTGATCAACGTGACCCCTGAAAAAGAATTAAAGGAAAAGAATTTAGAAAATTTAGAACTCCAATGACATGTGAAGCAATCCTGTATGCAGAGGCTGGGGTGATCAGGACAGGTGTCACACTGGAAAATAGTGCTCTTTCTAATCCCCTTTACGGCACACTCTGCACTTTTTCTGGGATCTCCCCTTTTTTCCAGTGTTTGGGACAACACCTGGAAAATGTTGCCCTGCTACGATACGGGGTCCTTCATATTCAGAAGTGCTGGGGCCCGCTCCATGTCTGCTAAATATTAGGGCTTTGTTGCCGCTTCTGATATTTTTGGGTCTTGCCACAAGCTACAATAGCTCGGGCAGCGTAGGCCCAAAAGAAGGGGATGCTGGTATAAAAGTTATCCACATACAGGTGGTAACCTTTATTCAGCAGTGGGATGATCAATTCCCAAACGATCTTCCCACTAACTCTAAGGATGGGGGGGCATCTGTTGGTTGGATTTTGGTGTCCCTTCCAGTCTAAATCTGCATAAGAGTACCCTGAGGAGCATGTGCAGTAGGAGCCGCCCAAATTTTTTCATTTCCGCTGCATCAACAGGGGTCCACGCATGGCATGGATTCCTGTTGATGCAGCAGAAATTAATAAAGAAGAGAAGGGGTTGTTGGCTATAAATTGGTGTGCGTACAATTTTGTTTGCGCCACCATCAAATTTATAAGGTCATCAGAGAAATAGAGTTTGAAAAAGTCTATTTTTCTGATGCCTGTGGGGTTAATTTGGATTTCTGCTCGTGTTAAAAAGCCAGGAATCTGGGGCTTATTATTTTGGGGGGCTGGGGTCCAGATGGGGTCACCTGTCTAGGGGGTGAGTGGCGATATGGGGTCACCTGTCTGAGGGGTGGGGGGTGAGATGGGATGACGTGTCAGGAGGGCGAGATGGGATGATGTGTCTGAGGGGCAGCCCGAGGCGTGGATATTCATCATCACTGGATGATGATGATGAATGGAGGAAAGAAGGATCCCCCCATTCATCCTCACTGGTTGTTTCGGTGTCAGAGGCAATAAGAGCATATGCTTCCTCCGCCGAAAACACCCTGTGGGCCATCTTTATTCTGGGATTAGTATATGGGGTATGTAAATGTGTAGAGTAAAACTTTATTTCATGCAGTGTAGTGTGATGTGTTTTTTTCCTTTTTTTTTTTTTTAGTAGTAAGAAAAAAAACTGATGCCAACAAAGGAGTTACTGATAAATGCCGCACTTATGTGCGGTACTTATCAGCAGACGGTGGCGGTAGGATATGGGGGGGGACCCTACGCCAAAAAGGAGGAGTTGCTGATCAGCGGCGCACTTACATGCGATGCTGATCAGCACATAGTGGAGGTAAGGTGCATAGAAAAGAAGAAAAATTGGGGGGGAAAAGTAAAAATATATATATATCTTCCCACCCCAAAGCTACTTATCAGTGTATAATATACATTGATCAGCCGCTAGGGGGCAGTAGAACTAGACTCGACGGAAATAGCCGTAGATAGACGGTGGGGGAGCCCGAAGAGCCGACGATAGACGACGAGGCAGACGAAGAGCGACGGCGGGGGGTGCTACCTAGTTGGGGGTTGCAGACACAGGTAAAAAACTTTTATTTTACACTTATCGCCATGATCGTGGGGGTGGCACCGTGGCCACCCCCATACAGTATATCAATGGTGACTGGTACTGTCTCGACGCCATTGATTTCCGGGTCACCGGGTCACCGATGACCCGGAAAGCTGAATTTTGCTGTGTTTGGCTGGTCTGAATTCACCCGATTGCAATCGGGTAAACCACGGGTGTAAATGTACACCCGTTTGCGCTAAGACATGGGCTCCGGGGGCGTACATTCGCGGTCGTTAAGGGGATATAATTGAATTGAAGTGGATGATTTACCCTTGGAGTTTGTAGGACATAATATTTATGGCTATGTTCACACAAAATCTTTTTTGGCCGTTTTCTGTCAGTTTTTTGGGGCAGCTGTCATTTTGGCCAAAAATGCTAACATTTTATGGAAATTTGCTGCATCCTCACAAGGAAATACAGCCCTATATGTAAATATTATATGGTATTTTTTATTTATTTATATATATTTATTTATGAAAACTTTTTCACAGTTATGCAAAGATATAAAATCAATTTTACAAAATACAATGTCAAAGCATACGGCATATCAAAAAACCCTTGCACATAATCCATAATTATCCCAAACCCCCCCCCCCTGGACTGAAGAAAAAAAAAAACAAAAACATGTCACTCCTAAGCCCATTTTCCTCAAAAACACTGGTACTTGTGAATACCATTTCTTTTCTTTAAATACCAAATTCGTTCATACAACATGATTTTGTTAACCGTATTTATCCATTCTTGAACAGAGGGATGTATTTTGAATTTTGTTTTTTATGTGATATGCTTCATAACAGTTTTTTTTTTTTTAATTCACAGTACAATACTTTGGCCAATACAATTATTTTTTTATTTATTGTGTATTTGTCTTTGGATGGCTTGCTTGGTTTGCAAGTTCATTGAAGTAAAAGAGCATAAGAATCCTTTAGTACTACAGACTCCAGCCTGACTCCATGTCCCCTTTCTTAATGATCCAGAGCTTCTTCTTCTTTTGTTTTTAAATAAATTAGAGAGGAAGTGCTTTACTTTTCCTACCAAATATATATTTTTTAAGTTTCTAAAATGTCATCTATTAATTCATTTTGATTTTAATTTATAAGTTTTTATATTTTAGTCTAGTAGTTCATGAGGCCTCCTATGTTGTCAAATAGAGGTGATAGATCTCTTTAAACAATTCCTTCTCCATTCATGGAGGCTGGAACTTTTGAAGTTGGGCTGCATCCGAATTCAGCGGCAGTGAAGATCATCCAGCTGGTAATGCAGTACCAGCCTGGATGATCTTGTCTGATACCGGGCGGGTCACGGAACGGCCAGTGTCTCACGCCATGTGAATATGGCCTTATCAAAATGACAAATTTTGCCTGGCTTTCCAATTTCAGTACACCTACTAACTCTAGACAAAAAATTAAAAAGGGGAACTTTGTGCCTTTTTTTAAAGACTGCTGGCATCCACAGCATCTATCCATTTCTGCTATTAACTGGGAAAGATGTTTCATATAAAACTGTTTCCCGCCTCATTAACCTTTGATTTGAGCAAGTTCTCATCCATAATTTTTTTTTTTTACACCTTACAACTTGTTTAAAGAGCAAACTCCTAATAAAATCCTTAGAGTCATCCCAGATCATGTGAGAATTAGCCAACAAGCAATTAATTAAAAAAAAATCTGATTAGAGTATGAGTAATAATCTTATTGAGATATCAAATAAATGGAATGGAATCTTATGCTGCATTTCCACGGAACGATAATTCGCCCAATCGATCGTTTAACGATTTTGAAGCAACAATTTGGTTTTTATAACGATCAGCATTTAGACAAATAAATCGTTAGAAAAATCATTAGAAAATTCACAAGAAAAATCATTATTGCGATCATTTTTAAGATCGCTTAAGCCCATCTTTTACATAGGGTAAATCGGTGAGACCGTTTACACAAAGCGATCTGCGAATTTTCAGCGAACGACAAACGATGATTTAAGAACATGTTGAAAGATCAAAATGAACGATTTTTCGCTCGTCGTTTGATCGTTTGCTGTGTTTACACGGTACGATTATCGCTCAAATGCACTCGTTTATGCGAAAATTCAAAAGATAATCGTTCCGTGTAAACGCAGCATAAATTGTGCTTATTAGTGAAAACTTAAAGCAATAATTGTCAATGATTAGAAATGCCCCTAATTTCATAGGACACATTTTTGATTGATGATATCATAAAGTCAGTAACATTACCATGGCCATATCAGTATGTGAGCAGACTTAAAGGGGAACTCCACATAAGGAAAACTTGTTTTCTATTAAAAGTACATTAAAAGTTATATAGATGTGTCTATATAATGTATTACCATATCTGTACGGTTCTGCCACACTGGTAGCTTTTTAAAATCCAGGAAGCAGAGAAAAAGGGCCTCTGTGCCAATTCACATTGTCTCCTGCTCCCACTGCTCTCCCACCTTAGGAGGGAAATATTCCATGCTTCTGTCTCACATTGTGTGTGTTTGCTGAGTGTAGCCAGATGATGCAGACAGGGGGCAGGGCATGATGTAACAGCAGGCTTGGCTGGATCCCCTAATCCCCTGAGTGATTTGGCGTCTCTGAGTGGCCAGAAGCAGCTGCTGCACTGATTTTACTGATTGTGCAAAAGTCTGCAGTGAAATTAGGGCTCCGTTCACACATGTTGGAGTTTCATTGCAGTACTGCAGCATATTCACAAAAATGATGCAGTAGCACAATTAAATTATGCTAAACTGCACAGAGGATGAGAGCCAGCACTGCCAATCCCAACAGAAGAAAAAACAAAGCATAAACAGTATATCCCATGTAAGATAATATCAGATAAAGTCCTTATTGTGGGGCTCAACTTCAAAGATAAAACATGCTTGATCATAATATGTGCATGGAAATGAAAAGAAAAAAAAAATCAAAAAGTTCTTTATTCCAATATAAGCGTTACAGGTAGAGAATATATCGTGCTGTGTGGTGTTACAGGTAGAAAATACAGTGTGCTGTGTGGATGGGGCCACAAGTAAATGATAAAGTACTGCAAATAATTCAGTAACACAATGAAATTGCAATGTGTGAACACAGCCTAGATTTTCTGCAACAGATTTGGGCTGGGGATGGGCAGGGTGGAGGACTGTGATTAACAGCTGAGGAAAAGCATTGCGTTCTGAAACCAGTATTGCATTCTGGGAACTGCTCAAGCTGGAAGTACAGAAACATAATACAGAACAAAAACCCCCAAAACAAAACGATTTTTGGTACTTTCAAAACTGCAAAACTTCTGCACAAGTTTCTTTTTTTTTTTTTTTTTTTTTTTAAATCTCTACCTGGAGTTCCTCTTTAGGACTTTGCCACACTTACTACTGTGTAGGAATCCCTTAGAGTACATCTTAAGTTTTTTCTTTTTATGTAAGTAAATAAGTGTTACCTATCATTGTAATGATACTTACTTGAGGAACATGGATTATTTGTCAGTTTTACGATAGGGCAAATGATGTAAATACAAAACCCCTGAAATGGAAAAAAAAATTGTTTTTTTCTATTTACCTGCGTAATTAATTTCCCCCCCCCCCCCCCCCCCCCGGTTTTACAGGATATTTAGTGAAAAATTAAGTCTTTCACAGTAAAATTCAAGTGGTTTCGGAAAAAATAAGGGCTCATGTGGGTATGTAGGTGAAAAAACAATGATTGGCCTGGTAAACAAAGGGTTAAGCTATGTTTTTGAAATATTGGAGAAAATAAAAAGTTTTGGTCAAATCAAGCCCTTTGTTCAATTTAAACCTAGAGACTCCAAGCACTGCAAGGTATCAATGTCTTTCCAAAAAATGGGTGCATGTCCCCTCTCTGTGCAAAAAAGGGTTGGTTTATTGGAAAGTGAGTTTGGCATTAGGGAAAAGATGATGTGGTTTAAATTTGTCGAAATGCACCAGAAGTCTTCAATACTTGTAGTAAAACGAATCCATTTATTAGATGGTGCAAACCTATACTGTACTTGACCGATTTTTAACAGTGGCTCATGCTATTTGAAAATCTGGCACATTTTTAGTTTGTCTAGTTTAAAGGAATCTGTCAGCACCCGGGCCTTACCTAAGGTGTGCTTTAGCTGGCAGTCTTCTAGTATGCATGGTACCTTTTGGTAATTTATCTGTGTAGTAGATTATGCACAATCCTACTGTAATGAAGTATCAAAGTGTAGTTTGTGCCACACTCTTGCATGCCTCACCACTCCTTCCTCCTCTCTCATTTTCATGAATATTCAATGCTGCCCAGCCTCCTGCTCGCTCAGCTGTCAGTCAGTGTCTCTGAATGCAGATCAGTCCTTTGTAGGCAGTTTATGTCTGAGTGGATGGCTGCCATTTAATGGCAAATAATTGCTATTTTAAAACATAAGCTGTTGTTTTAAAATAATGGCCATTATTTGTCATTAAATGATGGTCATTCACAAAATTTCAACAGTGTGTGAACATAGCCTTTCTGTGTTTTCAATCCACTCCTGGTTTTGGTTGTAAAATACTGATCAAAAACAGAGCAAAAGTACTGTATGTGAGTATAGCCTGATACATTAATGAGAAAAATGAAAAACTCTATTTAATTTCCATCAGGAGATTTGAACCAAAAGATGAACTGCTGGTAGGTCTCTAGACAGGTGAGTTACCCCTAGGCCATAGCCCCAACACATTTGGGTTCAGAGATTCAACTATACCTGGAGTGTTTCTTTTAGACATAAATTGCCTACAGAGGACTGATCTGCAATCAGAGACACTGACTGACAACTAAGCAAGCAGGAGGCCAGACAGCTTTGGTTATTCATGAAGAGGAGGAAGGAGGAAGCAGTAGTGAGGTGTGTCAAAGTGTGGCACAAACAACACTTTGAAACTTCATTAGCATTGGATTGTGCATAATCCACTGCATGGACAAATTACCAAAAGGTACCATGCTTATTAGGGGACTGCCAGCTACAGCACACTGTCAGCACCTTAGGTAGGGCCCGGGTGCCAACAGATTGTTTTTGCAAGCTGTCTAATGGTAATATTCTCTTTGTTGCCTATGGCAAGTAATTGGAGCTTTGCTGTCAGGAATGTGCAGTGAGCCTGGTGTGAGCTGGGCCTGGTTTTTACTTTTTGTCTGACACACCCACTGGCCTTTCATCCTCTTGGCAATGCAGGAGTTACACTGCTCACTGCTAGCCTTGATCGCTGCAGCTGAGCAGTGTTTTTTGATTGACATATGCCTCTGCCTGTCCTAAACCTTGAGGATCAGAGCGCCGGTCCAATGGGGATCCAGACAGGGCTCTTGATCCTCATAAATGAAAGCAGAACAAGTTGTTCCCTGCTGGCAATTAAGGTTCATACCTTGATCCCAGCTCCCCCGTCTGCGATCCCCGTTCCTAATTCCTCTGTTTGCTTCACTCGTTACCTGACCTCCCGCTTGACCTTTTGACTATCAGTTTGCTTCATGATTTTGTACTGCGTAGTCCGTTTGGTTCTGACCTGGTTTGTCGACTCTCCCAAATTGTGTTTATCTGTCTGTCTTGTTCAGTAGTATTAAGTGCACGTCTTCGTGGCAAGTAGGTCGGGACAGTGGATGCGTTTGGCTTTAGGGCCCACTGTTGAGTCTTGTCGCATACCTACCGTCCTGACATTTGCTTTCATTTTACCAGAGCACTTTGAAAATTTAATGCATGCTGCTGAAATAAATAATTCTAATAATATGTATAACTCATCTTTTTCCCTGAATTTCACTATATCTTTATAGTAAACTGGTTAGTGTGTGGTATTGCTATTCCCATGATGCCCATAAATGCTAAGCTGTGATTAGTTGCTATTAGGGATGAGCGAACCGAACCGTTACGAACCAGATTCGTTACGAACTTTGCAAAAAGTTTGGTTCAGTACCGAACCGAACTTTCAAAAAGTTTGTTACGAAGTTCGTTAAAATCGCAACAGCATCGCAAAACTGTATTTTTTTCACAGAATGGAAGAGGATATAAGGAATTATTACTCCTATAATCCCTTTTATCATGTTATTATGTGAATATCAAGGTGTGTGACGTCACTACAGGAACAGGAAGTGCCTGAGCGTCCATGCTCTTTCTCATTGTGTGTCTAGACTGCAGAGAGAGAGGAGGTGTACGTTAGGCAGAGAGGGAAAACACATAGGGCCACATTTATCATCCGGCGGACGGATGATTTTTGGCGGAAAGTGCCGATTTGCGTATTATTTTATACGCAAATGGCCGATTTGCGAATAAAATAATCGCAAATCGGCACTTTCCGCCGAGTACGCCAGGGGGCGGAAAGGGGGCGGAAAGTAGGCGGGAAGTGGGCGGAACGGAGGGCGCGGACTCGGAGTCCGCGCGATTTATCATCCGTTCCGCCCAAATGTACGCCGAAAACCTACTCCAGTCCTCAGCTGGCGTAGGTTTTCGGCGGTGCGCACCGGCGCGCACAGGATTTATGTACAGGAAGTCCGCCTCTACATAAATCCCCGTACCGCCGGAGCTGCGGGGGCATTTTTAAGTCCGGCGTAAAAAACGCCGGACTTAATAAATGCCTCCCATAGATTACATATCCAAACAACTGGATAAGTACAGGGAGAGATAGAGAAGGAGTATATATTGTTTGTGAGAGAAGCAGGAGAAAGGAAGATTACATGGGACGGTCGGCGACAGTCCTCTGCCCCGTCCCCTGTTATTAATATGCCACTCTTGGCATACCTGGATTTGCCTTTGGAGTCTCTACCACTTTTTAGTGATGATGATGAGGAGTAGGTAGTAGTCCCCCAAAGGCAGCAGGTGGAACGTGCAGAGGCTGCAGAGGAGGTGTTGGCTGAAAGCAGTCAACAGAGTCAGGGAGGGGCATCCAGTGCCACACCTGAGATCCTGTCCCAGCCCCTGGAGGAAAGTAGCAGTGGTGGTGATGATGATGTCGCTGATCGGACGTGGCGCCCTCAAGCATCATTATCTTCGGCGTCATCAGGGGAGGAAAGTGAGGTGCTACCGAAGCAGCAACATCCCACTGGTGCAAGGAAGCGAGGCACAAGAGGGAGGGGTAGAAGACAACCTACCAGGCATACTTCATCAATACCTTTAAGCTTTGGTCCTGAGAGGGCAGGCAGCGGTGGCAGTGAACAACCAGCAAGACCCCCCGTGGCTGGCAGCAAACCACGGACCTCTGTCATCTGGCAGTTCTTTTGCCTGGGGACAGATAAGCACATCGCTCTGCGCCTGCTGTGCAATGAGAGGGTCAGTCGTGGCAGGGGTGATAATCTTGGGACAACATCCATGAGGAAGCACATGGAAAGGCAACACCAACAGGCCTGGAAAAACCGTGACCCAAATACCACCTCCTGTCAGGATGCACCATACACTGCAGATCCTATCATGCAGCATCCTCTCACTGGAACTCAGGGCTCGTCAGCCTCAGTTGCCAGCATCAGCACAGTCTCACTGCCATGTACACCCCTAATGAGGCAGCAATCCCTGACCGAGTCCATGACCAAACGTGAGGTGTACTGCAGCAGCCATCCCATGGCACAGAAACTAACCGGACACCTGGTTAAGCTGCTGGTGCTTCAGTCCCTGCCATTTAATCTTGTGGACTCCCAGCCTTTCAGGGATTTCGTGGCGTGTGCGCACCCCAGATGGCGAGTCCCCAGCCGCCACTACTTCTCTAGCAAAGCTGTCCCATCACTGCACAGTTATGTGAAGAGAAAGGTTGGCGACTCATTGGGACTCGCGGTGTCCAAGACCGTGCACCTGAATGCTGATGTCTGGTCCTCTAATTATGGGCAAGGGCAGTACATGTCCGTTACTGCCCATTGGGTCAACATCCTCCCAGGAGACCATCGGGAAGTTGGCCCATTCTTTCCACTATCACCTCCATGGTGCTTTAGGGGGTCAGTAGCAGGTAGCACAAGTTCTGCCTCCACCACCACTGCAGTCCAACCTGACCCAGTGTCTTACCACCGATGTCAGGCCCGCCGCTCTCAGGCTGTCCTCCATTTGGTGAACCTGGGTCAACAAAGCCACAGTGGGCAGCAGCTCCTCTGGACCATCAGGAAGGAGATAGCTGAATGGCTGACCCCACGTCGACTAACGGTGGGAAGTGTCGTAGCGGACAATGGGTGGAACATTGTCTCTGCAGTTCAGCAGGGAGGGCTGACTCATACACCTTGTATGGCACATGTGATCAACCTCATAGTGCACAGGTTTCTCCGATCATTTCATGCACTACATGACCTTATGAGGATGTCACGTAGAGTGTGCAAACATTTCAGCCACTCCTACGCTGCAAGGAACACCCTGCTCAGAATACAGAGACAGCGCGGTATGCCCCAACATCGGCTAATCTGCGAAGTGCCAACCTGCTGGAATTCTGCCCTCCATATGCTCGACCGCCTGTACGAGCAAAGGTCAGCCGTAACAGACTACCTCATCAGGCAGCTTCACGCCACACTGCAACTTCCAAGTAACACACTGGCAATTAATGCGGGAAGTCTGCCAATTGTTGATCCCTTTTGAGGACACAACTCTCTTTGTGAGCAAGCAGGACTATGGGATCAACGAAATCATCCCACTCCTCCATGTTCTTGAAAGTGCGCTGACCAACATCATCAGCGAGGATTCCCAGGCCACCACTCCAAGGCTGAACATCGCCTTGAGCCCAGAGCTGGATGAAGTGCAGATGGAAGTTGAGGAGGAGGAAGATATCTATGCCCAGCCATTCCACACACCGCCACCTGGCTTCTCTGCCTCTCCATCACAGGAGGAGATAGAGGATGAGGTGGTAGAGGAAGAGGAGGAAGACCCCAGCAGACCATGGAACTAAACCGAGGACAGTAGAGAGGAGAGGCACTCATTGTCCTTGGTGCAGATGGCAAGGTGTCTGCGGGTGTGTCTGCGGAATGATAGCCGGATTGTGGACATGCTCCAGAGGGACCAATACTGGCTGGCCACCCTGTTGGACCCTCGCTTCCACCGCAAAATGGCAGAATTCTTCCCGCCATCACAGAGGGAGGTTGAACTGGTGTACTACAGGGACATGCTCACCAGTCAGTTGGTCTCAACTTACTTGCGAGACCAGCCAACAATCAACTGCTGCCTCATCCTCCTCAACTAGCCTCTCCTCCATAATACTGGCCTGGAATCGATCAACTGCTGCCTCCTCCTCCTCCTCAAGTAGCCTTTTCTCGATAATACTGGCCTGGAATCGATCAACTGCTGCCTCCTCCTCAAGAAGCCTCTCCTCGATAATACTGGCCTTGAATCAATCAACTGCTGCCTCATCTTCCTCAATTAGGCTCTCCTCCATAATACTGGCCTGGAATCGATCAACTGCTGCCTCCTTCTCAAGTAGCCTCTCCTCCATAATACTGGCCTGGAATCGATAAACTACTGCCTCCTCCTCCTCAAGTAGCCTCTCCTCGATAATACTGGCCTGGAATCAATCAACTGCTGCCTCCTCCTGCTCTTCAAGTAGTCTGTTTTTAATTATACTGGCCTGACATCGATCAACTGCTGCCTCCTCCTCAAGTAGCCTCTCCTCGATAATACTGGCCTTGAATCAATCAACTGCTGCCTCATCCTCCTCAGTTAGCCTCTCCTCCATAATACTGACCTGGAATCGATCAACTTCTGCCTCCTCTTCCTCAAGTAGCCTCTCCTCGATAATACTGGCCTGGAATCGATCAATTGCTGCCTCCTCCTCAAGAAGCCTCTCCTCGATAATACTGGCCTTGAATCAATCAACTGCTGCCTCATCCTCCTCAATTAGACTCTCCTCCATAATACTGTCCTGGAATCGATCAACTGCTGCCTCCCCCTTCTCAAGTAGCCTCTCCTCAATAATACTGGCCTGGAATCGATCAACTGCTGCCTCCTCCTTCTGAAGTAGCCTCTCCTCGATAATACTGGCCTGGAATCAATCAACTGCTGCCTCCTCCTCCTGAAGTAGCCTCTCCTCGATAATACTGGCCTGGAATCGATCAACTGCTGCCTCCTCCTCAAGGAGCCACTCCTCAATAATACTGGCCTGGAATCGATAAACTACTGCCTCCTCCTCCTCAAGTAGCCTCTCCTCGATAATACTGGCCTGGAATCAATCAACTGCTGCCTCCTCCTGCTCTTCAAGTAGTCTGTTTTTAATTATACTGGCCTGACATCGATCAACTGCTGCCTCATCCTCCTCAATTAGCCTCTCCTCGATAATACTGGCCTGGAATCAATCAACTGCTGCCTCTTCCTGGTCTTCAAGTAGTCTGTTTTTAATTATACTGGCCTGAAATCGATCAACTGCTGCCTTATCCTCCTCAATTAGGCTCTCCTCCATATTACTGGCCTGGAATCAATCAACTGCTGCCTCCTCCTCCTCAAGTAGCCTCTCCTCGATAATACTGGCCTGGAATCAATCAACTGCTGCCTCCTCCTCAAGTAGCCTCTCCTTAATAATACTGGCCTGTTATCGATGAACTGCTGCCTCCTCCTGCTCTTCAAGTAGTCTGTTTTTAATTATACTGGCCTTGAATCAATCAACTGCTGTCTCCTCCTACTGCTGCTCAAGTAGTCTGTTTTTAATTTTACTGGCCTGGAATCAGTCAACTGCTTCCTCCTCCTCAAGTAGCCTCTCCTCAATAATCCTGGCCTGGAATCGATCAACTGCTGCCTCCTCCTCCTCAAGTAGCCTCTCCTCCATAATACTAGCCTGGAATCGATCAACTGCTGCCTCCTCCTCAAGTAGCCTCTCCTCAATAATACTGGACTGGAATCAATCAACTGCTTCCTCCTCCTGCTGCTCAACACGTCTCTTCTCAACAATACTGGCCTGGGTGCAATCAAGTGCTGCCGCATCCTCCTTGTAAACTTTTTTTTTTCAATATTTTTTGTCACTATTTTGGCACTTTTATTTACTATATTTTATAATTATTTCTATAATTATTTTTTTCTCTTATTATTTTTGCACTCCCCCCCCCACTTTTTTCATTGTAATATCAACTGCAACTAAACGAAACTATACCCTATCACACTCCCACTATTGTAGCTGCAATTATTCAGCCATTAGAGCAAAGTTTGTTTTCGGTTCGGTTAGGACCAATACGAACTTCACGAAAGTTCGCCGGATCGAACCAAACCGAACTTTTCAAAAGTTCGCTCATCCCTAGTTGCTATAGTTACAAAAAGACAGCTTATAGTGTTGATGTTGCTGACCACATGACAGATCGTGCACACATTAGAAGTATAGGACTGCAAATCACTAAAAGCAACCAGTGATTGATTGACTGAGTGGGCTGTCCTGTCTTGTTCAGCCAGTGACTAACTGAGCAGGTTATCACTCTCCTGCTTAATTAATCACTGACTGACAGGACAGCACAGTGGCCAGTGATTGGCTGAGGAGGCTGTCAGTGAGTGTCTGAAGGGGCTGGAGATGGCTGAAGACTCAGAAGACCGGTAGGAAGATGCTGTGGGATTGTGGTAAGGTGAGAACCCACTTTTTTTTCTATTTTTTTCTCTTCTCTCTATCTCTGTGGTTCTCTGTGTTTGTCTCTTTTAAATGGTCATGTGCAGGAGGCTTGATTCTTAGGGCCCTATTACATGAAGTGACAGGCTGCTCAGCCAATCAATGGTCACAGCTTTCTCAGTCACTGATTGGTTGAACGACCTGTCACTTCCGAGTCCGATTTGGAAGTTCTACTGGCTGCTGTGGACAACAGACAGAAACCAGGATCATGTGGCAAATATTTTACACATGTAGACTATGCCTTTTTTTTTTTTAACTAAAACCATGCCGATTCTGCCAAGACTACACTCATTTTCTTATATCTAGTGGAAATGTATCCATAAGACTTCTAAAAGATTTTGGGGAACACTTAGCAGACTTACACACCTAGGGGGACATGCATCATCCGGCATAGTGACGATTTTCGGCGTAAAGTGCCGATATGCGAATGATTTTATTTGCAAATGGCCGATTTGCAAATAAAATATTCGCATATCGGCACTTCACGCCGAGTACGCCGGGGGGGGGGGGGGGGGGGGCGTGGGGGGGCGTGGAGGGGACGGAATGAGGGGCGCGGATTTATCCTTTTTTAGGTGGCGTAGGTTTTCGGCTGTGTGCACCGACGAGCACGGGATTTATGTAGAGGCAGAGATTCTTACCTTTTCCATTGCGTACACCAGCAGTAACGTCCGCTCTGCTAATAGGGAGGGGGGTGCAACAAGGTAGTGAGGAAGCATGGTTCCTCCCACACCTAATTTATCATAGTTTATGCCTGGAAACAGGTGTAAACCATGCAAAAATCTAAACCTGCTTTAGAGCAGGTGTACGTTTTGGCACAATCCCTGCAACAGGTGAAAGTCCGTCTGGCTTTATTAAGAGGCAAGCACCTCTTAGTAAATCTGGCTGGGTAATGGGGTAGGGCTTTATTCAAGACCAGTGTACACTGGTTTTAATAAATCTCCCCCTATTAGAAAAGGCAGTGCAAGTAATAGTTACCACAAAATGCAACAGATTAAGTAAATACATTAGTAAAGAACAATTACCAGATTGTTTACTATGGTCTGTCAAGTAATTTTTATTACATGTTGAAATGACTCTTTTATAGTATATTAAAACTTTATTATTCAATCTAATAACTCAGGAAAAGAAATCAATATTTATGAAGTATACTGCACTATAATTACATAAAAACACCAAATATTATTGTACAAAATATCACAATATTAATAGTTTAATAACAATTTTTACATATATTACTAGCACTTTCTGTGTTTTTTTTTTTTTTTTTAAACTTGGATTATGTACATGACAAAATTAGCTACACCAATTATCACTACATTACACAGCAAGGAGACTGCTGTGAGCATTGTCACTTTGGAAAGATGTACTCAAACTAAATTATACGTTTTATAATTATATGCCTGCTTTATGTCTCTTGTTTGTCTAATAGCTACAATGGGCACATTGTTCTGTTCGAGTACCAAGTTTGAACTCCATAAAAAATATATATATATTTTTTTTTTTAATTATCCAGATTTTAGTGATATATTATCTCTTTAAAATAACTGCATACATACTAGGTTGGTGTTAGTAATTAATAGTGGGTGGTAATAATGGAAATACTATTGTGTAATATCGGATTATATTCTTGATAATAAAAATTAGCATGTTCAGCGATAATTATATAGAGGATAGCGCGAAAACGGAAGTTTTTGATCCTAACTATTTATTAGTCTGCCCTTTAAACTCTCTGTTGAGTTATCGCTGCAAACATACAGATGCTTACCATAAGGCCAGGCTGCTGGAAGTACCTGTGCACATTCTCTATGTTCCTGAGGAGACCAACATGACTGCTGATGAAATAATAAAGAAAAAATCATTAATTAATAATAAAGATTTACTAGAAATGCCAAATAATTTTTTTTTTCTAAATTTCTTCAGTGTTTGGCCAGGTTCACACATCGTATGATACCGGCCGTTCCCAAACCCAGCCATGTCAAAGAACGGCCGGTGTCAGAGAAGATCATGCCAGCCGGATAATCTTAATTTCTGTTTAATTGGGATGCGGGCGCATCCGTGTGTGCCCGCATCCCAATTCATCATTGCACACAATGGAGAGTGCAGCCCGCACTTTCAATGAAAAGTGGCCGCACAAAACTGTGCCGTGATTTATTTAAAAGATAAGTTGTGTGAACATGGCCTTTTTTTGGTAAATGTGCTTTGTTGCTATTCCCATGATGCCTTAGTATAGCAAAAAATAAGAACGCAATCATTTAATTAACCAGAATGGCCAAAGGGTCCAAAATATCAAATAGTCACACTTTTAAAGACATACAGCAAAAAGATTAAAAACATCTCATATTGTACCCAAAGGACATATATGATGTCTTTTTCCCTATAGGGGTAAATCTTTAACCCTTTCAGGACCAAGGACGTAACTATATATCCTTTTTGCAGTGCATTGCCGCTCAAGGACGTACAGTTACATCCTGGGTTGAAATGGGTGCAGGAGCTGTGCCCGTACCATTCCAGGGCAGGTCTAAGCCTGTTCAGCTTTGCCTGTTTGACAGGCACATTACAATGCAATGCAGATCTGCAATGCAATGTAATGTGTCTCTAATCAGGCAATCAGATAGTAATTTCCCCATGGTGAGGCAGTAAAATGAAGTAAAACAAATAAAACACACACATAAATAAATAAATAAAGTGCAAAATACATCCCCATAAATAAAAATAAAATCCCCATAAATCAAAATAAAATCCCCATAGCCCCCAATGCAATAATAAATGTAAAATAAATAAACAAATAAATAAAGTACACATATTAAATATTGCCGCGTGCGTAAATGATGCTGGCAAAAAAATATCACATAACTAAACCCGAACGGTGACCGCAGGAACAAAAAAATATGAAAATCATTAATTTTGTCATTTTTTAAAAAAAATGTGGGCATTTTTCACACCCAAATTGTATGGATATCGGCCAAATATTACCACTAATCTAAAGTACAATATGTCACAAGAAAACAATCTCAGAATTGCTAGGATAAGTTATAATATCACAGAGGTATAACCACATAAAATGAGACTGGTCAGATTTCGAAAATGGGCTCTGGTCCTCAAGTCACTATCTGGACGGGTCCTGAAGGGGTTAAGACCAATGATAAACGGGTTGTATTATTCAGGATGAGCACCATTTGACCACCCTCAGAAAAGACCCTATGTTTTCTTACCTACTATTAGGGTGCCTTCACACCTACTGACTCGCAGCGTTAATAATGCTGCAAGTCGGCTAGGTCCTGGCAGATCACTGTCAGTACATACACGCAGCGGTCTGAACAACCGCTGCGTGTATGTAAATCTGCCGGCTGCTTAACCCCTTCTGATGCCGGCCGGCCGCCTCCCGCTCAGCTCTGTATACATTACCTCCTCGCTCCACGGGGTCCCGGCGTCCTGCTCTCCCGCCTGGCCAATCAGTGGCTGCGGCAGGGCAAAACACTGATTGGCCGGGCGCGAGAGCAGGACGCCGGGACCCTGTGGAGCGAGGAGGTAATGTATACAGAGCTGAGCGGGAGGTGGCCGGCCGGCATCAGAAGGGGTTAAGCAGCCGGCAGATTTACATACACGCAGCGGTCGTTCAGACCGCTGCGTGTATGTACTGACAGTGATCTGCCAGGACCTAGCCGACTTGCAGCGTTATTAATGCTGCGAGTCGGTAGGTGTGAAGGCACCCTAAGTATGATTAAAATATACCTAACATCTCATCCATCTACATAACAACCTTGAAAAAACAAGCAGAAGCAAGTCATTGAGGGGAAAATTTGAACAACAAATCTGTATATCCTGCCAGCTGGCTATGTAGACAAGGGCTATATACTGTATAATGTCTACTGCTGATATAAGGGGGTGGAAACAAGGGATGAGGTCAATCAATGGCTGCAGCCTTGCTCTGCACCAATAAGGAGTGGCAAACAGATAATAGACATACCGCAGCAGCGTCTATTAGTGATTGTAAGAGCCAACCAATGAAGTGTTCCACCTCCCCCTTATTGGTGGAATTGAGATGACATAGCTCCATGTTGTCTAATGCATGAGCACAAAATCTGTGTAACATGTAGTCACTTTTACTCTCTAAGCCTTCTGTAAAACTAGGAGAAAAATCCTGACTATACTGTCTTTATTCTGTGTTATATTTAGGTAAGTATTAGCA